>NC_137271.1:43783632-44383632 GCF_053477335.1 Acartia tonsa
TCCAGCTCGCAGGACAGGTACACATCCATTTTATCCGGGAACTTGAAAGCATTCATCCTAGCGAAGGCAATCAGGTCTGCACCAGTGTTTCTTGTATCAAAGGTTCGGCTAAAACAAAGTATTATTATTTTTTTATTTCGAAGTATTTCCCGAGGGATGTTTAGAAAAGTTGACCGTAAACAGTATTATTTATTTTAAAAATCTGGCATAAAAGCCAGCATAACATAACATTAGAAAACAAATAATTAGGCTAGTTTTGGGCTAGATATCTTGCCAACGCCGGATATCCGGAAAATTATCGGATATCCAGCTAAATAACCAGATATCCTGGATTTGAAATCAGCTGGATAATCGGTATCCGGATAGTTTCAATATCCTGTTTCCGGCAGGATATTGAAAATTGCCGGATACTCGGCCTAACCCTAAATTAGGCTTCAAATATTTGAAATATTCATTAACTAACATAAGTTTTTGTCGATTTGTATGATCTGCGGCTATTCACATAAAAAAAATAGAAAAAATCTTCCTTTTCATGTTTTACAATTTAATATAACTATTTACCTAAAATATTCCATTTGATGAGGTCTGAACAGGCAACCATGATCGTTCAACAATCTAATTTTGTTGGCTCTTTGGAAATTTCTGTTAAAAAATAAAACATTTTGATAAAATATCCTGTGGTATAAAGCAGTTGAATAGGTGTCTGCCATGAGATGGTTTTCAGCTATTTTTTACACACAACCATTTACTTGTAAATGAACACTTTACTATGATATTTTAGGCAAGCTTATTTTTAGTCCATTGGTATTTTTACATCAACAACCATAATCAGCTTTGCCCAATTAGTTAAATAAGATCCAGGATATGCCCTTAATATTATGAAACTTTAAGATAAAAACCTTAAGGTCTCTTACGGAATGTTGTAATAGAGTCATACAGACAAAGCTTAGCTGTAGATTAGATTAAATTATTACTTGATTTTAAAAATTTTATAAAATGTTATCCCTGTCGTCATGAGCAAAGCAATTTTTAACCATCATATCATAGCCAGCGCCCCCATCATCAGCGTAAATAACAACGGTCAACTCGTCACCGATTTTGGTTAAACCTTTACAAATTTAGTCATCATATGTTATTAAATAGTAAGATTTCAGTGTTTTTATGTATGTCAAGTTAGATATCGTTACATTCAGAAAGATTGGTATTGATTTAGGGCTAGTTTTAGGCTATTATAAGGGTTTCTACTTAAACCTTTTCCCTAGAGATATATCACCTTGAAAAGAAATTACTACAAAAAAAACTCTACAAACGTTTTTTCTCCATCATACCTTGTCAGCATATATGGATGATTTAAATTAAGCCTTGGAATTGTTTGAGGATTAGAGTAAAACAATAGGGGGGAGAAAGGATTAAATAACTGTATCACCCCATCGCAACCACCTTCGCAACCTTTCTATTGGGTCATTGAAAATCAACCAATGGTGTTGCTTATATTTAACACAGCCAAGTAAAGTCTTTGAAAAATAAAGGGAGGTAGTTGTCTGTATATACATCTTTACTATAGATCTGTTGTTATAGGGCTTACTTAGATGTAAAATCGCATTTTCAATGACCGTATTATTTTGTACAATGACTAAATTCCTTCAAGAGGAGCTGCAAATGGTCCCCGGCCAAATTGAATCTCCATCCAGGTGCGCACATTGTCTCCGGAACCCGCGAATTTTACCTCCGCCACCTGAAATTAGTTCACAATTTAAACACTAGGTGTCTCGCTTTGTATTTATAGAAAAAATTCAGATTTTCAAATGAAGACTAGGACAATAATAAATGAGCAACAATTTGATGAAATAAAAAAGTACTTTACAATAAAAATGTAGAAGATTATTTGAAAACATAATGTAATTTATTAAGTAAAGTTTACTTATACTACACTATGGATTTCAATTTTCGGAGCCGTAATTCATAGTGTAAACAACACAAATTGTAGAAAGAATTAAAAAACAGTTAAAATGCAACACATACTCTCTTAAATAGTAGCTTCAATAAAAAATTTAAAGGCAAGATATTAAAATTAACTATAGCATAAGACCATTAGCTACTATTTCCATAATATTTACTAGTGGCTGCGTCCCTATCATCTAGGGACTCAGTATTCAAAGACTGAAAAAATAGCTTTAAACCACCCAAAGGCTTAAATCTTAAAATAAAATAGCCTAAAACCCCTCTAGTACCTATGTGAAGCTTCCCTAAATTAGATAACTTACTCGGTTTTTAATTAATCAATGAAATCTTAGGCTCTTGACAAAAAAGCCTTTCTTCTTTATAATACTAGCGGCTATGCCCCAAGCATGTAGGATCTTTGAATTCGAAGGTATAGATAAAGAAGATAAAAATAGCATAAAACCACCCCTGACTTAAATCTAATAAATTTAATAGCCTAAAACCATCCCAAGTTCTTAAGCTACAGACAAAAACCATATTACTTTATATTATAGGCAAGGACTAGGATAGGATAAGCTGTATCTAAAATAAATTTCAGAGAGTAAAATTTATAAATGTACCTGTTTAAGATCAGCAACACCAAAAGGTGAGAAGGTGATCACTTTTTCCAGTTTGCTCTGCCAGTCACATGTGATCTTGCGGGCTGAGTCCCAAATATCCTGCACCATAGCATCCATCTGAACAAAATATAGGATGGACTGAATTTTAATATCCGAATGTGTATACAGTTTCCTCGGTGCTTCCTCATATATCCAATATATTCCATATCCATTGTAAGAAGATCACTTAATGTTTTCAAATTGTTAGATTTGTAAAATTGCTCTTATTGCTAAAATTTTTAGTTGTAATTTAAATTTAGAATTGAAAAAAAATCACGAAACCTTTGAACGAAAAAAATCATTTTATCAAATATATATAAATGTTACCAAAGTAAAATATTGCCAGTCCATCTGGTTTATCGCGCTTACCACTGCGTTGGATAGGAACAGTTTAATGATCATAAATGATGTCGTAATCTTCAGGAGCAAAGCCTCTAGAGGCTAAGAGCGAAGACAAAGTGATATCAAATCAAACAAAAAGAGATGACCGTTTAGATGAACACAAAAATCTCATTAACGGCTAGAACTACAGAGAAAAATCCCATGTATTTATTCATACATCTCACTATTTGTCTGTAAGAAAACCAGAATATAAGGAAATTTTGTGGTTTCAACAGTGATTTCAAAAATATACATATGTACATATATTGATTTTGGAAAAACCAATCAGAATTTAAAAATATTCAGATGCATTAATAATTATCCTCGTACAAAAGTTACAGGATGTCTGTCTGTGTGTTTGTGTTGCAAAGGATCTCTCCAACTGATGAACTGATATGGTTCTCCTCTTCAATGAAGCTTATCAAGAGTATCCAGGAAAGGTACCCTGAGTGTTTGAACCAACGAATAAGAAAGCGTAGTTTTACAACGTTGGGTACCAGTGAAATCTACAATTCTTTCTCTACTCCCTCACTAACAGATCTATAGTATAGATGTACATACATATATAGATGTAAGAGGTTAACTCACAAACAAAATATGAATTTTTATATTTATATTTATTCAGTCATTACAAATTGGTTCGTGCATGTTTGCACTCTTCAGATGTCAATGTATATACAGACAACTACCTCTCTTCCTTTTTTAAAGACCTCATTCGTCTGCTTCTAAATTATTTTTTGCTACTTGGCCGTGTTAATATAAGCGATACCATTGGTTGATTTTCAATGACTCAATAGTAAGGTTGCACAAGCGTGGGTGCGATGGGGAGATACAGTTATTTAACCCTTCCCTGGTACATTAGAATAGTCATTTCTCGTATCGTATTATAAACGGCTTTCCGCGGATATAGAATGTACAATTATAAGATTAAAACTAGTTTTTTTAGCCCCGGGGTGCCGGAGGCACCGGCTAAAAAAACAGGTTTTAATCTTATGATTGTACATTTCTATATTCGTAGAAAACTGGATATAATACGATGCTAGACATAGTTTTTTCGTATGGATGAGAACCGGTTCCTATCCACCGGATTCGAATGAATACGAGAAAATTAATTCTGAATCTTCTCCATATTAAAATAAGACATTAGCCATACGAAATCCGTATGTCTAGATGTTTCTATAGTCTGGAAAAGGTTCAGAAAGTACTATAAGTGTAAGACATTTAGTCCTATCATGAAAAATTATATAAATTTCCCCCTCTAGTGTTTTCCCCCACTGCACAAACACAACATGTTTAAACTGATTAATATCAGTCCCTGTCCCCCTGATATAACAAGGAAGGAGAACATATGTTTCATTATAGTTGTTGTAGAATTATTTCTTTAAATCTATAATCATCATCATTATTATAGTAATAAAAATTATATACCTCGTTGACCTTTATAGATGATACAAGTCGTGTTATATATAGTTGCCTCTGTCTGTCTGTCCGTCTGAATGAAACTTTTGCCAAAAAATGTAAACCTGAGGAAAAGTTATTTTGTGTATAGTCTCTTTTGTGGCAACGCCGCTTAAGGGGCGTGTCATCGTATTTTCACAGTAGGGGGGCTCTAACTCTGCGAGGCCAATTACCTAACCCTACGGGGCAATCACCTAACGTAATATAACCTATAAAAACATATTGTGAAAATAAGAGGCGTTGCTATGAAAGGGACTATACTTGTTATTTTTTAAGGGTTGAAAGCAACTGAAAATACTTATTTAATGAGGAACTTACTGTCTTACTGTCTGTAACGCTATAACTTTACCTGTATAATAAGTGTATTTTCAATCATAAGCCTATCAGAACTGGCCTCTACAGTGCTAGTACCATATCCAGAAAGGGGAACTATATGTCTGTCTGTATATCTTTCTACCTCCCCGTCTGTAACGCTATAACTATACCTGTATAATAAGTGTATTTTCAATCATAAGCCTATCAGAGCTAGCTTCTACAGTGCTGGTACCACATCCAGAGAGAGGAACTATGTGTCTGTCTGTCTATCTATATGTCTGTCTTACTGTCTGTAACGCTATAACTATACCTGTATAATAAGTGTATTTTCAATCATAAGCCTATCAGAACTGGCCTCTACAGTGCTGGTACCACAACCAGATAGAGGAACTGTTATTCTATGCTGTTGACTCTTACTGTTTCTTCTCACGTATCTAACAAAAAATAAAATAAAATAAATTACTTTAGAAAAAAATTAAATTATGTCTATAAACATGCCATAATTAAGTAGTAAGGATTTTTTGAAATCTTAGAAATGCTGGTCTCAATGGGTTATATATTTTAGGGAAGCTCAATAAATAATCTGGTATGGTTTTAAGCTATTTTCCTGATCTCCCCCTAGAAACTTAGGGCGGGGCAACTAGTGCCACATATGACAAAGCCCAAATTGTGTTAAAATTGTCTCAAAAATGATCCACGTGACGTAATAAAATGAGGGAGATAAGAGGAGAAGAGGGTAAGAAAACCCCTGAAAAAGAGATGGATAATCCCTCATTTTTATTACGTCACATGGATTATTTTTGACACAATTTGGGCTTTCTCCCAAATATGGACATATGCTTAGTTGTCTCCATAACAAATGTTAAGTAATGTTCGGACAAGCCCTAAGTATCAAGAAACCATGCTACTATAGGTTTTTGAAAACAATAATAGACTTAGTATCATGCAAAAACATTCATTTAATCAATTTTAAAATAAAGAAGTTTGTAAAAAAAAAATTATGAAAACTTTGTATAATCACGGAACATTTCGTGATAATAGTATAAGTCTATAAAAAAAAAGTTGAAACCATTTTGAATTTTAAATTTGACGTAGTATTATTATCTGGTTTTAAGCTTATGATTGTACAATACATCTTTATATTCGTAGAAAACTGGATATAAGACGATGCTAGACATAGTTCTTTCGTATGGATGAGAACCGGTTCTAATCCACCGGACATTAATCGGTTTCGAATGAATACGAGAAAAAGTATTACCTGAAGGAGTGACCTATTCCCGTTTAAAGGTATATAAACCTGAGGCGTGCATAAGGAGTGTATACAGCAAATACACCCCACTTAAGATGACATGCCTTACCCTGTTTTAAATCACACTGACAATTTCTTTACAAGCAGTTGATCTATACGAGGTAGTCATTCAATTACTCAAATTCCAATGAAAGAATGGAAAAAAATATAACTCCAACATATATATTTCATCATTATTTATCACATCGTATTATAGACAGCTTTCCGCGGATACAAAAATGTAAAATGATGTGATTAAAACCAGGTTTATAGCAACGAGGGGCCGAAAAAGGTTTTTGTTTTAATTTTATGATTTTTATTTTAATCTTCAAGGAAAATTGTCTGCAATACGATGGATATTTATCGGTTACTCATTAACAATTTTGCAAGGACTAAAGACATTGAAGGATTATTTGAGGAGGTGTTTAGGGGGGTGGGTATACCAGAATAGATAGATATCATTTGACGATCTACCTAAGGCTTGATTTATATTTATTTGTTGAACCCTTTAAAGGATTTACATTACCTTTCTTAAACTATTACTCTATGAAAAATAATAAGATGTGTAAACTGGTGTCCTACTGTTTTAGGATCCATGGTGGTATAAATATGGTTTCTTATAATCAGGGAGGGAGGAGATATTAGGCTGTTTATTACAATAGTCCCCAAAGTTTTATAATTACGGTTTCTTATTAATAACTTTGAGGACTTTTATTGAATTTTGATTTGTTGGCTCATTAAGTCGAGTTCAAATGTTTCAATCCCCAATTAAAATCTAAAGAAGGTTTTTTTTGGAGATATACATCAATTTATCAGCCATTGTCTTGTCCTTTTACATCCCTGCATGTAATAAAGTTTGTGGAAGGAAGGAGTTGTAGCAGGGAAAAAAGGGACATAAGACTCCAAATTATACTTGTACTCATAGTTTTTAAAGAAGTTCTCTTATTCGCTTTTTTAGGAACTTGATGGCACTTTTATAAAATCACATAATCTATAATACAAAGTAGAACGATGTCTGTCCGTCTGTCTGTCCGTCTGAAGCTTAACATCTCAGTAACCGTTGAACTGATTGGGCTCTACTTTTCAGGGATTATACCTACTGGTCCTGTGATGGTTTTAAGCTATTTTCTTGGGGGGTGGGACACCCCTAACCCCCCCAAAAAACAAAAAAATCCCCCCTCATTTTTTTTTTTTTTTTTTTATTGCAGAAGATTTACTTGGTCCTTTTTTTTCACCTTAATTTTTTTTATCACCTCTAGGGGCAAAGCCCCTAGAGGCTAGGGGCGAAGCCGCTAGTCTATAATACAAAGTAGAACGATGTCTGTCTGTCTGTCTGTCTGAAGCTTAAGATCTCGGTAACCGCTTAATCGAATGGGCTCTACTCTTCAGGGAATATACCTACTGGACCTGTGGTGGTTTTAAGCTATTTTCTTGGAGAGCGGGACACCCCCCAACCCCACCACCACAAATAAATTGATCAAAGATTGAAAAGAAAGCTTTTTGGATAACCCATAAAATTATGGTTCGCAGCACCAAAATATGTTTTTTTTAATATGTTCGAAATAAGTGGTTGCATCTGGCAAAGCCCCTAGAGGCTAGGGGCAAATCCGCTTATAATATATATAAGGCAATGAAAATGTGTTTTAACTGATATTTGTATCAATATAATGGCCCCAACATGAACTCTATTCTAATAATATTATATCTCTTGTTAATAAGATAACAACAATTATATTTTTTAATAATCCTTTCCCTGAATTATTTAAAAACCCATAAAGTAAATGTTATAACCAAATTTAAAAAGTTTATAGTCTGCGAATTGTGCTTTAAAAAGCTTTACAAGGACACGTATAAACGTAGTATAGGACTTATTAAAAGCGAAACTTTTCTATATTTAGGGTCAGTCGTACGTGACGGATAGCTCTTTTCGTTAATCTAGGCATGAGAATTTGAATAAAAGTGGGAAGGAAAAGGCAGACGAATAGCCAAAACCCATCCCAGGACTAAAAAAATAGCCTAAAACATTCATATCTAAATATATGTCATATACCTCAATCCCTGTTTTCAGAAATGAATTTATTAAAGAAATAATTTTTGTTACTTTAATCTACTGTAAAAATACTCCTCCCAAAAGAAATAATTTTCAGCTGTCTTTCTATGGTTCGATTTGATCGTTCAGATAGGTAAAAGGCAAAGAACAAATATGCCAATGAAAAAGTTTTTGGTTAAATTGGATTAGGTGATTGTCCAGCAGGGGCTAGAAATAGGGGATAAGCTACTGTGAAAATACCACAAAACGCCCCTTAAGTGGCGTTGCCACGAAAGGGACTATACCCAAAGTTTTCTTTCTGAATAAGTGCAGAAATGCTTTATCTTTCATTTACCTAACCCTACAAAAAAAATGGAATATTTAATAACATGTACATATAGTGAGGTACTTTGAAATAATTTTTAGAATAATTATTCATGACCCATGACAAAAAAAATATATGATTGTTGGTTTGTTACTTTATCTTTTTCTTGTTTCTCTATGCATAAATGTGACAGAAGGGCGTAACCCTCTTGTACAAGGTCCTCTGTGGATTAACATTTTCTTTTTAAGCAGCGCTGCTTATTTATGATAAAGATATGTAGGCTGGGGCGTCCAAGCTTTTTTATTTGGGGGGGGGGGGGGGTAAAATTTTAAAAATAAAAAATTTTGGGGGTGCCAACGACAAATACCTTTACCCCCCCCCCCCCAAATAAAAAAGCTTGGACGCCCCAGCCTACATATCTTTATCATAAATAAACTATATCAACTACTATATAACTTACTCTGTCTGTCTTTTTGTACAATGGGCTGTCTGAAAATCTTTTTAATCCTCTCTAGAATTATTTCTTGTCGCCAATAATTTCAGATATTTTCCTAGAGATAGTTAAAAGGATCCTTTTTTAAGTATAACGCTACACCCCCCCCCCCCCCCCCTCCAATACTTTAAACACTAGTTGTTATTTATTGTGATTCCTAATATATAAAATATATATAAAAAAAAAAACAGGGATGGGGGAGGGGCTGGATGGTTGACTTGTAAATTATAGAATTTTGCCCATAAACCTTTTGACAAGTGTAAGGACATCTTGTACTTGGATGTTTGAATACGGTGTAGTGACATGTTTTCTAAATTTAAAATGAAACAAATTTTAGTATTTAGGTTTTAAAAATGTTTTGATAGTAGCAAAGCTAGTCTACAATTCAAATGACTAGCACTAACATATGATCATCTACTTTGTATATTTATTTGGAAAATTCTACTTTACTAAGCTGCTATATGAGATAAGCTTCGGAATTCTCTTGTGAAGATACTCCTGACCACTATTTCAGTTTGAAGTAGGAATGGGCCGGATATCCGGACATTTTAAATATCCGGCCGGATACCGGATATTGAAACTATACAGATACCGGATATCCAGCTGATTTGTAATGCCAGATATCCAGTTATCCGGCCAGATATCCGGATATTCGGCGCTGGCCAGATACCCAGCCGGAAACTGGATATCCGGTATTATAAATCAACCGAATATCCAGTATCCGGCCCAACCCTAGTTTAAAGTACTTTTGTGCCACGCTTATTATCAATCCTTGTTTATGCAATAAACCACTTGAATTTGAATTATTTCAATATTTTGAAGAATTGCTTGTTTTACAGAAGATGATTCAAGTCCCTCCACAGATGATGACGTCATACGATAGAATAGCCAATGAGAGGCCAGTATACACTGTAATTGACCAATGGTAAAATTTATGTTGGCCTTTCATTGGTTATTCTATCGTATGATGTCATAATCTGTGCAGTTGAGGGAGTTTATTCATCTTCTGTTTTAGAGAGTTATTGTACCTCGCTGTATTAGCATATATTTAAACATGGTCATACAACATTGATACATAGATAGATAACAGAGCACCATCATTAACGCACAAGAACAACAGTCATAATAGCTGGATTTAGATTTACAACGACGAAAGATAAAAAAAACTTTGATTTTTAAAAAGAGTATTATTTCTCATAATTCTTATATATTTGTGTCTTAAAATGGATAGTTGAATGAAGTGCTTTTAAAGAGTCTGATTGCAAGCATAACTTACAAAAATACTATACTAGCACATGTAATTTTGTATTACAATAAATAGCAATCAATTGTATATGAAAGCAGTACAGCCATATAGCACATATGATTTTCAAGTCTTGATATTTTGAAAACTACCTGGGAGCAAATTTAAATTCTTTCAAATATATGTCCTGTAGAAATAGTTTTAAAAATTGTACAGAAAAAAACTATGCAGTTCACTAAATTCAAGTTTAAATGCACTTCTTGCAACTATCCCTTTTGTAATTTTAAACTGAACATTCAGAAATGGTCATACATAGTCATGACACTTTTCAAAACCTGAAAAAGCTTTAATGTAAAAGAATTCCCAATCGTTCGAACGGTTAACGAGATCTTAAGCTACAGACATAAGAACATAATGGGTATTATTTGTGAGAAATAAAAATTGGCGCTATTGATATTTAAGCGGCAATGATTGGATATCCAAGATAGCATTGCATATCTTAGAACATTGGTCATAAACCAAGAAGATATCACAGTACTTATACCCTTTTTGGTGTTTATCAAACAAGACAAACAACATTTTTTCAGCATCGCTAAAATCTTTCCCCACCCTTTCTTTAAAATGTTTTATTTACTAAAAAAATCGAATTAATGACAAACAAACATTAACACTTGTAGAGTGTCATAACTTAAAATATCTTACAAAAAAAATGTTGTTCAAATCAACATGTTTTAAATGGACATTCTGGTAACGTTTGTAGAGTTGCTACGCTTTTTCTAAATCGTACCTTACTGTTATAGGAATCATCATGCAAAGTTTGTAATCGATAGGACAATTCTAGCATGGTTAAATTAACGATAGGAGCTAACCGTATGGATGGACGGAAAGACACTAACTATAGATAAGCTTCGCTTTTTAAAAAAAGATTAATAGTTAGTATTTTCAATGTGTTATGTTAGAATGAAACAAAACATATCTTTAAGGCCAAAAAATATTTGTTCTGTGTGTTGAAATACATCAGGAATGTCCTCAAAACGGACACAGATTATCCGTCATTTTGTGTTGTAGTAGCGCAGCTACTCTGTAAGTACCATGCTTTTGTCAGTCCGTCGATTTTTTTTGCATTCACTATGAAAAACATCTGAACGAATATGGTTCTCCTTTACAATGTAGGTCCTTGGAAAAACTATTTCGGGAAGGGAACAAACACCATCACAATAGATTTTGCACTAAAGAAGTACCACCCCCCCCCCCTCACATTTTTTCTTCTTAAAACTGAAATTTTAAATGGGGGGATAGTCGGAACCCCCACCCCTCATCCAACCTCCAGTAGCCGCTAGTATCTAGTTAAAAAACAAGGATGACGGCTATTTAAAAATAAAACAGTTTAAATTTATTCTACCTTTTGAATATATATTTAGATGTAGCTGTACTACAAAAATGTACATTTTTTGTACAAGACAATAGTTTAAATATGTTGTTTTAAATATTATCAATTACAGTATATTTAACTCAAAATTTTTACAGTGACAGTTTACGATTTCAATGTCTTTAGAACTATCTATTACTAACAAGCCAAAAAAAGTGTTTGAAAACACAAGCTATTCTAAATCAATAGAATACATTTTTTGAAATTATATTTTGAATTAAATAGATCAACAATTAAAGTATCACAGTAAAATAAATAAATATGCAGAGATAGGAGGGGGACAACGGCCTATAATCAAATTTTCCCCTTAAACTTTATAACCAGAGATGGATTCTTCAACAACTTTTTGGCTCACTGCCTCCTAAAAAATTCTGTGAAAAATCCTCCGAAATCTCATTAAAAATCTACAAAATGAAACAAGATCTTATGTTAATAACCCTTTTATTATTTTACTTAATTTAGTAGATTTTTATGCGATTTTGGAAAATTTTTCACAAACTTTTTTAGCCAAGCTCACTAATTTTAGTGAGGCAAAAAGTTTTTAAGATTCTACCTTCGGTTTCTGCCTTTTGTAGTTTTGAATTGTTAGGGGTAAAGGTTAAAAATTGACACTAGAATGCAAAATAATACCTTCCAGTATTGATTCGATACCGATTAATATATGCTGGATTAGAACCGGTTGTTCGCCATACTGAAAAATCATAGCATCGCATTACAGACAATATTCCACGAATATCAAAGAAACAGGTTTTGTTAGCATGGCCCTTTGGCACCTCGGGGCTAACAAAACTGGTTTTACTCTTATTTTTTTTATTTTGATATTCGCGGAAAGCTGTCTATAATATAATGCGATAAAAAAACTATTATTATATCCTTATCATAAATTTTACTATAAAATCAATTGGAAAATTAATTAATCCCCATTGTCTTATCCCCGTCTCCCTGCAAATATGGCACTTTTGAATAAATATTATTTCAGTTTTGATAAGATACTAGAACAAATATATCAATAACAATTAAGAATATTCTTTATAAAAGCAATAAAATAATGTAGTACCATGGACGTAAAACCCTAATTATAAAATAGATACACTTATATAAAAATTAAGCATGACATACGTTATGGTAACTTTGATAGGCATTTCGGGGCTAACAAAACTGGTGTTAATCTTATAATTGTACATGTTTATACCCACGGAAAGCTGTTTATAATACGATGCGAGAAATAGCTATTTCACTATGGTGCCGAAACCGATTAATATCCGCTAGAATAGAACAGGTTATAAGCTAAAGTAAAAAGTTATGTATCGTATCGTATTATATCCAGTTTTTTACAAATATAGAACTGTACAATCATAATATTAAAGTCAGTTTTATTAGCCCGTGACTTCGGCATTTAGGGACTAACAAAACTCGTATTAATCTTAATTGTACATGTTTATAACCGCGGAAAGCTGTTTATAATACGATGTGATAGATAACTAATATGAATATGTAGCATAGCAATAACCTTCTAACTTTGTTATTTTACAGAGTAACAAAACTTTAAATTAATAAAGAAATCCTTATAATAAAGTAACAGGATGTATGTTTGTGCCGAAGGATCTCGCTAACCGATCAGGTTCTCCTTGATAAGGTAGCTTCTTATTGGCCTCGGAAAGGTTTATAACTATTTGGTGGAGGGTACCACCACCCTCCAAAGAGAAATCACAAAAAAATATAATTTGTTTTACGCAGAGAGATTTAACACAACATAGACAGGTATCGTAGAGACTTGAACCAAAAACCCAAACATTTAGAGTGCCACTAGAGGCCTCTAGCGGTGTAGCCGCTAGTTCAATATATTTTTCTTCATCTAATAAGTCCTAATTGCAAACAACAGATAAAAAGAACAATTAATAGTTATTTCTCGCATCGTATTATAAACGGCTTTCCGCGGATATAGAATGTACAATTATAAGATTAAAACTAGTTTTTTTAGCCCCGAGGTGCCGGAGGCACCGGCTAAAAAAACTGGTTTAAATCTTATGATTGTACATTTTTATATTCGTAGAAAGTTGGATATAATACGGTGCTAGACATAGTTTTTTCGTATCCTATCCACCGGATTCGAATGAATACGAGAAAACTTATTATCGACAGCCTTAAAAATTTTGACACGGCAGACAAAATCCTTATAATAAAGTAACATGATGTTTGTCTGTGTGTACCGAAGGATCTCATAGGTCCCGGAAAAGTTTATAACTATTTTGAGGGAGGGTACCACCACCCTCCCATGAGAAATCATAAAAAAATCTAAAAAAATAATATTTGAGAGACTTGAACAAAACATTGGTAGGTATCGTAGAGACTTGAACAAAAAAACATTTAAAGTGCCACTAGAGGCCTCTAGGGACGTAGCCGCTAGTATCTTTATAAAACCACAGCTTCGTTCAAACAGTAATACTTAACTAAAAATCAAAGCCACAGCTGCCAAAAAGGAGATTTTAGAAAAGCCGACTTTAAACTGCGCTACTGCCGAGCCTTGTGAAAACACTATCAAATTTTTTGCTCTGCTTGAAACTATTGTCAAAATATAATTAAACCAAGGGCAGAGTGGGAAAGGGATACATTAACTGAAGACAAAATATTTTGCAGCTAACTTTTACACTAGCCAAAATTAGTTAATGCTTAATCAATTTTAGGAACCAACAAAAAATGTGATTTCAACTGAAGAAAAATGTTTGAGGTTAATGTTTTTTTCAGTTGTCAAATCTCTGTCTTATTAATCACACAGACATATAAAACATTGAGAAAATCATTAAAATTATAACTCTGACAACTTTGAAAATAAGAATGAAAAAATTCATATAAAAAGCTTTAGAGCTTCAATTTAGAATAGCTTAATGGATATATTATTACTTGGATATTACACAAGATTTTCATGTACTCTAATAAAGTGAAACTTGTAGCTGGCTAAAATAACGATAACACCCCATCCCCTCCCCCTTCTACTGACCAATAAATGATGTCAATGTTAGCAACCTAAATTGACTACAACTTTTCACCTGTTATACTATCCACGTATTTTCTTTATCCAGTAAAGTTAGGATAGGCCTTTTCATTTTAATATAAGGGGAGCCCCATTTTTCCCATCCCATTTTTTTCTTACCCCCTTCCCTTCTACTATCCTGAAATTTATGACGTCACAACAGGACAATATTGGCTTTGTCAAATCGAAACTTTTAAAACTTCCATCCTTTTTCTGGTTGACAAAAAATCTTCCTATGGTATATCCCTGACTATTACAGCTTTCCATAAATAACTATAAATTACAATTATGAACATTAGGATGTGCCATTTCTTCCGCTAAAATACCATTTTAAATATCATCAATTTACAAATTAGCAAAAAATGTCCTTACTCTTTGCATTATTATTATATTGTTAAAAACGCCTCTAATCCAAATATCTTTAAAAGCAAAGCTTTTCTATAATTAGGGTAGGTCTGTCATGAACAGTTGAATTTTTTCGAGTTATCTGATATTTGAAAGAATGATACCTGATACCACAAGGTACAATGTTATGAGTGAAGCATCTATATAATCAAGTTAAACAAATATAAGTATATCCTAAAACAGTAACCTGTATTTAAGAAATTTTGCAACAAATTTACTTACAATTTTGTTTAGACTTATACATTAATATTCTGCTTATTCAGTTATGCCACTCTACAAATTTTAATGTCCTACCATTTCAGATCTTCGCTTTTATGGATTTAGATTTTTAAAAAAATAACGAGAATAAAAATGTCCAACGTAGCGTGGTTATAAATTTCAATAGACAAAAGTGTACAGACTTATCGATAGATATTAGTTATAGGGCAGCTATGCTACCTAAAAATCAGTCTAGCCATGAGATAGATAAAACTTGGTTGGCTGCCTTTGCAGTGCTAAAATACTTTGCATATAAACTCTTTTTTGTTTTGTATTCTGAATACAATTATAGACCAACACAAAACCTATAACTGCCAGTAGAATTAGTATTAAAATTAGACTGGTCAGAATAGAGGTTTGAGTCAGACATATTAAATCATTTGCATTGTTGCTTTCATAATTCATAAGGTCGTAGTCAATTTTTGCATTGATAGCAGTGTTTTTCCGATCGTCGTTGGCGGATTTTTTTAGGTTTGCATTAGTAGATTTATGCAGCTCAGTAATGTTCAAAGTGTCATCTATAACTTTGATGTGTTTAGCAAGTCTTTTCAGGGGAGCAATTGTTGTTTTTCCAGCATTTGTCTCGTGATTTGGGCCCTCATTTTCGTTGATAAAATGTATGCTTCGTTTGACTTTATTTTGAGCATTGTTTGGGCTTCGCATAATTTTTCTGAAAGTTATTTCATGCGGGAAGTTTAGGGGGGCGCTGCGACCGATTCTTGTCTGGCCCCTGCCCCTACGGCCGTCCCCGGGATCATAATGAAAGCTGTGGAAGGGGTGGTGGCGGGGATCTACACCCCCGTGGTGATGGTCGTGATGGTGGTCGTTTTTAGGCTCCTCTTTTCGCCCATCTCTGTTTTATTTATAGATATCAAAATTATGGGGTCAGGGAAAGAAAACAAAGTAGCGGGTTTCTTCGTATTTTCTTTGTAGCATTAGTTAGGTTAATGTTAATGATGGCCCCGCAGGGTTAGAAAATAGTCCAGCTTATGTTTATATCAAGAACAATTACTCAACTTAGTTATAGAAAAAATAGAAGATAGTTTTTCATACAATTATTACTAAAAATAAAAAATTGAATCAAATTTTTGTCTATTTTGTAAATAAATCACTTGAAATGTCAAATTCGAATGATTTTAAACAATCTTCAACTTGCCTGAAAATAGTGGCGTACTTACTGACCCCTAGTTATAGAAACGCTACTAAACAATTAACTTTGTATCTAAACAATTCCTAGGTTTCATGGGTGGTCGTTTGGCTGTAGTTTTCGGTCGTCGGGTAGTTTTAGCCGTTGTTGATGTAATTCTAACAGGAAACCTCGGCTGCCCAAAGATTTCGACACCTTCACATTTGGCATCCCGCGGATTTTGTCGGCAAAACTCGTCAATACACCGCGGGTCTGTCCGCAGGTTGGTAATGCAGTCTGGCGGACAGTTGTCGTGCACCGGGTTGCGGCTGCACGGACAACGTTTGTCTATACCTGTATTTCAGGATTTTTAAATGTTATCTTTAAAAAAATAATGTTTAAAAATATGACTACACTTTTTTGATTGCAGAAGATATTTGTTATTCAAAATTATATTTTTTACAAGTTTACTAGTTTAATTTCTAGTTAAAATCATACAAAATATAAAAGACATAAAAAAAATTTCATGGTCTAGACATTAATTAGTTTTCATTATGGCTTCGAAACCGATTAATATCCGCAAGATTAAAACCGGATCTCAGTCATATTGAAAAATCATGATATCGTATTACATCGATTATTAAAATTGAAATAAGATTTGGCCCCTCAGGGCTAACAAAACCGGTTTTAATCATATTCCGCGGAAAGCTGTCTATAATACGATGATATTATAAACTAAACCAAATCATATTAAGAAAGAAATCAAAAGAAAATTTTATCTTAAAATTTTGAAAATCCTTCAAAGACCTGTGTTTCTTTCACAATCGGGGGGACAGTTTTCATGCAGGGGATTATTTTCACAGGGACATCTAGGATCCTGGCCTGTTTTTAAAGAATATTGTTTTTAGTGGTGATACTCTATACATTGTTTGTCTGTCTGTTATTTCGTCCGTAATGAAATTATCATATTTCGCGAGGACAACTAAAATAAGGTGTTCCTTCAACTCCGCATTGTCTCACAAGTATTTTACACATTTGCTTGTGTTTTCAGACAAATATTAGTGAGAATCACAAACGAAGATAAGTGTCCCTAATGGTATTTTCTTATGTCAGGCTTATGTAAGCTTTTAGTTAAGTATACCTTTGGAGTTTCTTAGTTATTGTTAAGTATTCCTAAATGTAGTAATGTCAAGTAAGACTTAGGAAAGGTTTAAGGTACCTTATAAAGTTTACTAGGGGTTCCTATTTTGTTCTTAGTTACATTAAGCTATGTCAAGAAAAAGCAGGTTTGATGATATACGAGTACCTTTTGGGTTATGTCTTAAAACAGCCAATTGTTTTTCTAACTAAAATTTTGGAAAAATACTCCTATCTTTTTTAAGTTTTTGAGCACGGTTCCTTGTAAATTCCGCCACATATATCCTATCTGTGTTATAAATAATAGCAAGTAACCATCTAAGGCCTCTTTAAAGATATTTTTGATTTTTCTAATTATAAAGAATGGTTACTTAAAAATATTTTTATAGGGTGATTTTTTTAATAGAAAATATGGTAAATTAACCTCCCCCAATATATATAAAAAACACAAATCATATTCAAATATTGGAAATGGGCAGGTGTCCTAAACATTTGCAAATTTTTTTTTTCGTTAAAACGAATGAACAACAAAATATATGTGATCATTTCATTCTACATTTAAAGAGGCATAATTCAAAATTTATTACAATGAGTACACTTTTAGTTATCTATAATATTTCTTTTTTTCTATTTATGTAGACAAAAAAAACTTTGCTCTAATTAAGACTTGTCTTTCATATTTTTTTAAATTTTATTTCTTAATTATTTAATTAGGGTTACATAAAATTACTTAGGTATACTTAAAATATAAAAGGTATCTTATCTAGTTAAGTCAGGTAGAAAGCAAGTACACATTCTCATTCAATCCAGGAAGGGAGGGGTCATTGGGCTTTCTAAAATATTACATTAGTCCCCAAAGTTTTATTATAACGTTTTCTTATTCAATAGCTTAATAACTGTTGGGACTTTTTTCAAAATTTTAAGTGGTATGTTTATTAATCTTAATATCCAACCGTTTCAATAACTCATTGTACAGGACAATGACGTCCAAGCTTTTTTATGTTGGGGGGGGGGGAGGGGTGTAAAACTTAAAATGCAAAAATTTTGCCTAGGCATCCCCAAATTCAATTTGGACGGAATATCAATCTATCTACTATTGTCTTATCCCTTTATATCCCTGATTTCCTCTACTTACAAATGAAAGATATGTTCATATATGTTCCTTAATATACGCCAAAATTTAAAAATAAAGTAAAGTGTAAAAAATTCAAGGGCCATTAAAAAGAGATATAATAAAGGATGTCTAAAATATCTCGCTAGCTTCTGGAATAAATCGGTTTCTTTTCATGGAAGCTTCTTATATTTGTTATATTTGTAAAACAAGGAAACTGTTATTCTTGCTTTAAAAAAACTTTTTAAAATAAAACAAACTGTTTTCATGCGCAGTTCTTAGTCCAGACACACACAGACATACATTCTACCTTTCGGCTCTAAAGATACATAAACCCCTCTAAAGATAGTAGATTTATAAGAATTGCTTCAAAATATTTTGTAAGGGATAATTTTTTTTATTCGCAATTTGCTTAGCATGGTCCGAATCATGAATTATAATCAAATGGGCAGATGCTAAACATTTAAAAAACCTTTTTGGTTAAAATGTATAAACAACAAAAAAGATTATTAAGATTAAATTTTACAAAGAGACATATAAAAAAACTTATTACAATGAGTATAATACTATTAATTCATGATCTTTCTTAAATCATTTTTTTTTACTTTAGTAAACTTGAAAAATCTTTGGTCCATAAAACATTAATTTTATGATTTTTATTTTAATTTTAATTTACTTTATAAGGCTTACCTAAATTTTACATTTAGAAAGGCTACATACACTTTAGTTAAGCTTAGCCATACATATAAAACTAGGAAACGTTTTTATAAATAAGCCAAAACAAAATTTCTTAACTGCAATACACAATTTTCAAAATTTCAAAAATTCAAGGAAAACAGGTTCTCAAAGCTGCCTAAAGTTTCCATGCATAAAAAACTTCAGCATAAACTTTCTAAATTAACTTCATTATTTAACCAAAAAAATTCAAAATGAAGAAACGCTAGGAGAGGCTTACATAAAAAGATAGGGTATACTAAAAGGGTTCTTAATTGGAGAGAAAGCAGGTAGACAATAAAGAAAGGAAGGGGGGTAGACAAGGGTTACTTAGAAATTAATGTAAGTATAACTTTAAGGAAGGCTTACATAAAGAAATAGGTATACTTAAAGTGTTCTTAAATGGAGAGAAAGCAGAGCTGGATCTTTAAATCATTTCAATGATGCGCCAAATCGGGGTGAGCCAACTTTCCACCAATGAGAGCACAGCATTTTACGAAATGCCGCGCTGTGATTAGCTGAAATTTGGTGCACCATTGAAATGATTTAAAGATCCAGCTCAGGTAAAAATTCAAAAAGAAGAAATGTTAGGAGAGGGGAAGGGGGGTTGACAAGAAGTACTTACAAATTAATGTATGGTTTTCATGACAAGTACAACTTTACATAAAAAAAAGCAATCTTAAAGCCAAACAAATAGAATTTAATTGGTTATTTTTAAAAACAGCAAATTAATTGTTCTTTTAGCTTAAAAAATTTTTTTTTAAAAATTTTAGGACAAAATACAACTTTTTGGGAGGAATATTTTCCACCCCCCCCCCCCCCCCCCACAGAAAATGGGAGGTAGGTCACAAACTCCCAAAATGCTAACTTTTTTGTTTATGGTCGGAATTAAAAAATCTTTTCAAAAAACCTTAGAGTAGAGTTCAAAAGGTTTTTTTCAACTCCTAGTTATATGCCGTAGCCATATTTAAAAACACCTAAATTTATTGGGGGGAAGGTGGGGAGGGGGGGTTTACATCCCCTCCCCCCCATTTGGACGTCCCAGCTCACAGACAAACATCCTATTTTTGTTATTTAAAATAGCAGCTACCCCTCAAACTTAAAAGTTATTAGATTCACAAAGAAAGGTTAAAAAAACAGGCATCCAAAGGGATAAGACAAAAGCCAATAAATTGATGTGCAACCCCAATAATGATACACAAAAATACCCCTACTGTAAATTAAAATTTATGGTTGAAACGTTTTAACAATCAACTTAATGAAACAACCAATCAAATTTTACTAGTCCCAAAAGTTATTAAGCCAACGAATAAGAAAACATTATTTTAAAATGTTGGGGACAAATGAAATAAATCAGAGCTGGATCTTTAAATCATTTCAATGGTGCGCTAAACCACCCCGTGCACCATTGAAATGATTTAAAGATCAAGCTCAGGTATAAAGTTAGCAGGGATAAGACAAAAGCCAGTAGACTAATGTACAGCCCCAATGATGATACACAAAAATACACCTACTGTAAATTAAAATTGAGTGTTGAAACGTTTGAACACTCAACTTAATGAAACAACCAATCAAATTTTCAAAATGTTGTTATTCCAACAAATAAGAAATTGTTATTTTGAAATGTTGGGGACAAATGTAATAAAGCTGAAAACCATGTTTGTGATTTAAAAAAAATTAATTTCGTTATTGGTATAAGCTAGTAATAAATAGCCCATTGTCCCCTCTTTCTCTATTAAAATAAAACATGTGATGTTTTATTAGCAATTTTCTTAGCATAGTAAAAAAAGTTTTCAGTGTTCTTTTCCCTAAATCAACAATTAATAATAGATAGGCGAAGCATTGCCAAAAAATACTTTAATCAAAAATAAGTCATTTAAAGCTGTCATTCAAGTTTTGAAGAAATAAAGGAACACCAATAAAGAAATTATCAAGTAAGAATTATTAAAAGGTATAATATAGATACATACTCCCAAATTCAGCCAATAGGAATACAGGGGAGGATCAATCTGCCATATATTGGTTAGAAAGTAAACAGAATTTGGTTAGAAAGAGCAATTATCCTTTCATATCATTCGCAAAATGAATCAGCTATAAATAGTCTTTCTTAGGATAAGCCTTTGCTTAGGTTAATCATATGGTTAAAAAATTTCTTCCCTCACATGATGTAAAGCATACAACATAACATATATAAGAAATCATCTTTAAATAGTTAACTTTTTTGGGATAAAGATAACTCTTTGGAAATTCCTTATTAAGTTGGGCCCGATTTACCATCTAGATCTACTATATCTATTGGTTCATTATACTATACTTTTGTACTTTCTCTGTAGAATATTTTTTAAAGGTTATTATCTAAAACAGCTAATTGTTCTTTTAGCTTAAAAATTAAAAAAAAGTATTATAGCCTTCATTAGTTTTTAAGAAGTCCCACACACACAGACACACATCCTGTTTTTGTTATACATGATAGCTACAACCCCTCTAATATTTAAAGATGTTAGATTTTTAAGTTAGGTTAAAAAAAGTTTTTTAAAATCGAAGCTTTTCTATAATTAGGGTCGGTCCGTCCGTACGTTCGTCACAGAGAGTTAGCTCTTTTCGTTAGTTTAAACAGGTTAGAATTGTCCTATCGATTCCAAACTTTGCATGATGATTCCTGTAGTAGTTAGGTACAATTTAGAAACTCTATAATCAATACCAGAATGTCCGTACGTCCATTTGAAACATGTCGCTTTTTTAACTTTTTTGACAACAAATTTTTGTATATTAAAATTATCCGATTCTTCAGATTTTTTTGAAAACTGATTTCTTATGCAACAAGGTAAAATGTTATAAGTAAAGCATCTCTATAAACAAGTCCCAAAAATGTTAGTATGTCCTTAAACAGTATCATCCATTTAGGCAGTTTGCAACAAATTTACTTACAATATTCTTTGTACTGATGCATTAATATTCTGCTAATTAAGTTCTGACAATCTACAAGTGTCAAAGTTTGTTTGTCCTTCCATTTCAGAGCTTCGCTTTTATGGATGTTGTCATCCTTGTTATATAGTGATTTCTTACCTTGGTATAGGCACCATGTGAAATATAGGTAAAACACATGACACATAATCGAATATTAGAAATAAGCAAGTGTTGAATCTATGTACTTTTTTGTTAAAATGAATGAACATCTATATAGATGTTAAAATTAAAATCTACAAAGAGTCACATATTATCAAATTTGATATGTTTGTTACAAAGAGTAGCTTTTATTTCTATAAGATCTTGCCTTATAATTTTTTTCTATTGTAGTAAAATTAAAAATAATCCACACAAAGTCAACATCAAATTGTCTGCATATGAAAGAATTTTAATTCTTATTATTTTAAAATTAATTAAGGTAACCTTTATTTTTCATAAGTAAGGCTTGGAGAAGTGGATCAAAAGGGTTGATATATGAGTTAGGGGCATTGAAAAGGGGGAGGGGATTAGACTAGCTTTACATAAAGAGTTAGGTATAGCTAAAGGGTACTTAATTGGAAAGAAAGCAGGTAGAGGAGAGAAGAGAGGGGAAGGGGGGGGGGGTTGATAAAGGTTACTTAGGAAACTTATGTAAGGTTTTTAGTAAAACTTTAAGGTAGGCTTACATTAAAAGTTAGGGACACCTAAATAAATTAAGGTATTCTTAAAGGTATGAGAAAGCAGGTAATTTTTCTTTCTTCTCTAACTTGTTTTAAAACACCTTTGACAACCAATGAATAGATATTTAAGATCTAGATGGTCTATCTGGCATCAAATTCTGTTATACATATAAAGCGGTTCCTATAAGACAAACCCCTATGTTAATTTTTCAACTTTTTTATTTCATGGGTGGGTGATCTCCAACACCACCTTAAATTTTTTAAAAAATACTTTTCTTTTATTTTATATTTTTTGGGGGTTTTTAAAATTTTTCTTCCATGAAATGGGGTGACTTCCCACACCCCCCGGTACAAATATTTTTTCTTCCACTTTTAATTTTTCTGGGGATGGGGTGACCCTCTTAAAAAATGTTTTGTCTTCAATTTCAAATTAATTTTTTTTTTGGAAAAGGGGTGACCTTCCACACTCACTAAAAAGATTTTTCTTGTCAAAGGGGGAAAAAATGGCGTGCGAAGCATGCCGCAAATTTTTTTTAACCTCCTTAAAATTTTTACCCTGGGGGTAAAATTTGCTTGGGGGGGTAATTACCCCAACTGAAATCTGTTTGCAGGGGTAAATTTTGTTTACCCCCCCCCCAAATTTACTCCTGGGGTAAAATTTTTTGGGGGGTAATTTAAATTTTATTAAATCTTTAGTACTAAAAATGCACTGGAAGCGCGCCAAAAATTTTTTTGTTAGAGATTTTTTATTTTGGGGGGGGGGGTATTTATCCCTCCTCAAATTGTTTGAGGGGGTTAATCCCCACTTCACCCCCTCTTTGGACATCTATGCCTGGAGGATCAGGACCTTCAGAATTATACATGGAACCTGAAATTGACTTGTATACCTATATTTCTTACTAGCGGCTATGCCCCTAGAGGCCTCTAGGGGCACTTGAGGAGGGGGAGTCAAATTTGATTACCCAATATCTTATTTTAGATTTTATAAGAAAAAGTAAAAAAAAATTTTGTTGGGTAGAAAAATTTTTTTTGGGGGGGTTTGCCTAGATATACCACACTTTTCTGGGATCTTGCTGTGTCAAGTATCAACTGTTGGGAATATCAAAGGATGACTCCATGCAAAATTTGAGCCGGATCCGGCCAAAACCGGCCGTGAATTTTATGAAAAACCGGTTTTTTCCCGGTTTTTAGTGGGTATCTGTAAATCGATTCAGCTGGAGCAAAACCGGTTGGAGGTACAAAAAATTTTACATCCCGGATTGGATGAAGCACGACGTCGCTGCGCGCCGTCTAAAATCGCTGGTCGGCTCATTTTGGCCCCTCAAACCCTCACCTCGTGCCATTTTTCTGTGTAAAGATTATAATTATAATCTTTTGCGTAAGTCTGATTTTTTTCCCTAGACCTCTCAAATAACCAGACTTAGATTGGGCAAAAGGTCCCGTGAGATTATCTCAAACCGTTTGGGCGTGACGGCCCAAAAACCGCAAAAAATGGCCTAAAAATTGACCGGCCTGTCATTTCATCAAAGAAATCCATCAAAAAATCACAATTTGAAATTTTAATTAATTAATAACTTTTTTCTCATAAGAGATAATGACACAAGACTTTCACTTGGTGAAAATTCAGCATTGTGGGCCGCCTAGACTTTATATTTGGTGACCCTGGGGTGACGGGTTCAGTGCCCCCCACACCCCCGAAGTGGGCATACTTTTGAAAATCACGTTTTTTCAGTTTTTTCCCTTAAAGGAGGGGAAGGAGTCGTTTTAGAGACTTCAAGCATTTTTTTGATGTTGAACAACTTTTTGAGGCGGACATTTCTTTATTCATGTTTCATTTGCCTCCGGCTGACCGTTTAGCCGTTATTTGCCGCCGAAGGCGTGATTTTTGGCGATTTTTGCCGTTTCCTAGGTTTTAATGGACATTTAGGAGGGGAAAGAGTTGTTCAATCAAGTTGATGATGAAGTACATTTTTGTAGGCAATTGCATTGGCTAAATTTCATGTGATGTAAAATTTTTTGTACCTCCAACCGGTTTTGCTCCAGCTGAATCGATTTACAGATACCCAATAAAAACCGGAAAAAACCGGTTTTTCATAAAATTCACGGCCGGTTTTGGCCGGATCCGGCTCAAATTTTGCATGAAGTTATCCTTTGATATTCCCAACAGTTGATACTTGACACAGCAAGATCCCAGAAAAGTGTGGTATATCTAGGGGTGCCCCCCCATCATCATTTTTAATTTTAGTTAAAAAATTTTAAAAAAAATTGTGGGGGGGGGTATTTTTCATTTTTGGGGGCGTTGGGGTTATCCCACCCCCCAAGAAAATAGTTATAAACCTTCCCGGGACTTATGAGAAGCTACCTTGTTAAGGAGAACCCAATCGGTTCAGCGGTTAGCGAGATCCTTCCGTACAGATACACAGACAGACACACAAACTTCCTGTTACTTTAGTATAAGGATGAGGATGTACTACTACAGGTTTGGGGGGATGTTTTATGGGGTTCAGGAAACCCTCCCCCAAATAAAATAAAATGGAGGGGATGAAAAATATATCTCACAAAAAGCTGTATTTTGTCCAAAGTTTTTTTTTATGTTTTTTTTGGTGATCCCCCCCCCCCCCCCTAAGTAAAAAAGGATGTAAAAACAAAGGTTGTTGAATAAAAGTGTGGAGGAAGCGAAAATTCATTATCAAATAGGGGACATGCACAATTTTTTTTAGCCCTCTAGCTTTAATAGGAGCTGAGATAATGGGGGGGGGGGGCATTGAACTACTGATAAAGGTGCGGCAAGGGGCCCAACTGTTAAGGGTTAAGTCTCACAAATTATGGATCCCAATTGACCATCTAGTTCTATTATATCTATTGGTTAATTATACTGTAGTACTGCTGTACTTCCTTATTATTTTTTTGGTTATTTTTAAAAACAGCAAATCGTTCTTTTAGCTTGAATTAAAAAAAAATATTATGGCCTTAAATAGCTTCAAAGTTTCTATTTAATTCCCATGCACACACAGACATACATCCTATATTTGTTATACATAATTGCGGCTACTTTTCTAAACTTTAAAGATGTAAGATTTATAAAGAAAGATTTTAATTTTTTTTTTGTACAGAGTGATTTCTTTGCTTGGTATACAGGCACTACATGAAATATAGATAAATCACATGACTCATAATCAAATATTTGAAATGGAAAAAGTGCTGAATCTTTGATCCTTTTTTGTTAAATTGAATGAACAACTATGGCGACGTGAAAATTAAATTCTACAAAGAGTTATATTTAAAACTTATTACAAAGAGTATGCTTTTAGCTCTATATGAATCTATAAGATTTTTTTCTATTGTATTAAAGTTTAATTTAATCCACAAAATTTTTTGTTAAAAAAATATATCAAATTGTTAAGCTAAGAAACAATTTTATTCATTATTTTTTTTTAATAAATTAACGACACCCTTAGGTAAACCTAGGTGGAGAATTATATGAAAAGGGAGGATTTATAAGGCTGGGGCATCATAAAGGGAGAGGGGTTTATGATAGGGATTCCTAAATCTTTTACTTAAAAGATAGGAAGAGTTTTTATTAATCAGCTAAAAAATCTCTTAATTAGTAAAAACAAGATTAAGATTAAGGGAAAAAATGTAGAAAACTTAAAATAGAATATACAGCCTCATGATAATTTTTAACGCCTCTAAGTCTAATGAAACTTTTCTTATATAACCCCAATTGAAAGAACACTAAGGGACGGGGGGGGGGGGAATGGTGAGTGTTATGGCAGCTATTCATTGGGGGGGAATCGTTTGAAAAGGGTAGATGTGGAGGGGGGGCTGGCAAAGGAAGACAACTTAGAGTACCTTATATTGATATGATAGGTTTATGTAAGGCTAAAGTATTCCTATCAAAATCTTTACCTAAGCTTGACATTACTAAATTTAAGGGTAGACTATCTCCCCTAAACTAAAGTAAGGCTAAAGATACCCTTATTTTTAAGGGGTCCCTAATAAACCGTTTGTGATTAGCTTTATTGTCCTGTTGTGACATCATAAATTTCGGGATAGGAGAAGGTAAGGGGGGGAAGAAAATCTCTTTAAAGGAGATAGGTGAAATGGGGTTCTCCTTTCCCTTTCCCGAAATTTATGACGTCATAACAGGACAATATAGGCTTTGTCTGTTTTCACATTAGAAAATAAATGATGGGGAGTAAATATTTTAGGTAGTCTTTTGTTATTGTAATGATATACTGTTCAATTGAATTGAAGATATTAAACTAAAAATATATTAATTTTATCCATCCAAAAAGAAAAAGTTTGAAATAAATTATTATAATATTAATAAGAATATACTTAGAAAGATAGAAAGCTTAAAATACAGATCATTTTACAGTCGGAACTGTTTTCAAAACCGATTAATATCCGCTGGAATAGAAATTGTTCTAAGCCATACTGAAATATCATGTATAGCATCGTTTTACAGACAATTTTCAACGAATTTAAAACTAAAAATCATAAAAATATTAGGGGTTGATTATAATCATGTTTATTTATAATATTCTTTGCCTGTATAAACATCACAATTTGGGGGACAATTTTTATGCAGCGGAAACTCAGAACAAGGACAACGCTTGTCTTTACCAGCGTAGCTTTCACAGTTGGGCGGGCAGGAGGGATGCAGGGGGTATGCAGAACAAGGACAGCGCGGGTCTTGACCGGCGTAGATTTTACAATTGGCCGGGCACATTTTGTGGAAGGGAACCTTTTTTTATCCATCATTTATTTATATTGATTCATAGTACACCATTACTTTAGTAAAAAAGTTCAAATTGTGAATTGTTAAAAAAATTAATTACAATTTTTAATAGCAAACCTACCCTGTAGTTCAAATTGTCTGTCTGTCAGTCCATCAGTCAGTCAGTTTTTAATGCTATAGGGGAAATGTGAAACAACTAAAATTTTCAGTTAAGATTCTTATGACAAATGAGCTGAACATCTATAAGTCACTTTGTCCGTTTGTACCTTCTGTGATCTTTTTAATGGGGTCTGCTACTTATGGATATTGTCATTCTTGTCGAGGCACTAATTTAGATGGAAGGGATGGAGAATTATTGGGTATAATCCCTTTCGTGAGAACGCCTGATAAGGGGCGTTTCGTCGTATTTTCACAATAGCTTTTAATAGGTTATTTTGGGTTAGGTTAGGTTAAGTTAGGTAAGGTGATTGCCCGAAATATCTAAAACGTATAAGTAAATCATAATGGAAGTTGCCTTGGCGCAGTCTGGCTTGGGACAACGAGGGTCTGGGGGGTCAACATCACATTGTGGTGGACAATTTGGGTGGCGGGGTTTGGCTGAACAGGGGCACCGAGAATCTGTACCTAGTGTTACAGATATTGTGATACATAAATGGAAAAGATATCCCCAAATTGTTATTTTTGGAAAGCCTGAAAAGTCTTGTTTTATGCATAATGTTTAATTTTGATTATTTTTTTAATCTTACTTTAGAAAACGTATATATTCAGAAAGACAGACATACTGACAAACATTTAGAAAGACAGAAGTTTACTTAAATACAGCTAGGGTTGATTTAAAGACAATTTTCAACACCATTAAATGACTGGAAAATTATTTATTTGTTTATTTTTTTTTCTCATTCACAATTGCAACCTGTGTATTTGTTACAATCCGGAGGACACTCTGGGTGTAAGGGCTCCAGCTGGCAGTCTGGCCGGCACCTTGCGTCCTCCTTCCCATACCTGGCACCATATGACATTTTAGCATTTTTTAGGGCAGTTTCCTTCCAATACTTAGCGAGAACAGGGCACACAGTACCCCACCCTCCTCTCAAATGTTGGAGCAAATTTAAAATAAGGGTAGGTATTTTTTCGAAGGTTATAATGGCATAAGGAAAAACTATCATACCTTTATTTTTTAAATAAGGGGGTTATGTCCTCACTTGGCACTTTAAGGGAACAAAAAAAATAACAATATCCATTTATCAATGCATTTTTATTGGGGTTTTTTAAAAGTTTAGTATAAAAGAGGCTTCAAAACGAGTAAAATTGTATTTGAAATAAATTTGTATAAGATTCTTTTTGAAGTTTGGCAATATTACAACCATATGAATGAATCAGTTGTAAAAATGCCATATTCCCACACCTAGCACAGTCTGGTGGACAATTGTCGCTGAACGGATTCTCTGAACAAGGACAACGTGGATCTTTACCAGCGAAAACAGTACAATTTGCCGGGCACTTGGCGTGAAATGGGGTTTCGCTACAATCAGGCGGACAACGGGGGTCAATTTCAGCCGCCTTTGGGATGTTACAAATCGCCGGACAGCCGGGATGTGTCGGCCGATCGCTGCATGGGCATCGCTCGTCCTTTCCGGTGAATGTATCACAATCGGCCGGACATTTGGGGTGGAGCGGCATTTTGTTGCAGTCCACTGGACAGCGGGGGTCGATACCGCTGTATGCCTCACAATCAGGCGGACACCCAAGATTGAAGGGGTCTATGTCGCAGTCGGGCTGACAGCGAGGGTCAAGGGAAGCATACCTGATTAGTTCATTTGTAGGGTTCATAACTTATTTATAAATCAGCTAGAAGTATTGATTATAATAAATCAAGTAAGACTTCGTAAACGGCTACACAAATTGTTCCCAGTTTCCCAAAGGTTTAGTATTGTTAGTGGACAAATTTTAACATATTTTTCAGAAAAGGTTAAGCAATCAAAAAATAGCTCTTCCTAAAATAAATGAGGCTGGGAGAAACACCGCCTCTCAGGACAAAGCCCATAGAATCTTGGGGCGAGGTGAGTAGTAAATAATTCATAAACATAAATTTCTTATTCGAAACTAAATCATGTCAATGTTTAGCTTAATGCTATTTCTAATTCTCATATTGATCAGGGATCTTAAGGGATAAGACAATGAACACTAAATTTACGTTATTGTCCAATGATGATAAACAAAATCATTAAGAGTAAAATTTAGACACCGCAAGTTTATACCAACCAATCAATAATAAATAAAAGTACCCAATAAGCCAATAAATAAGAGAACAAGTTTGATTTACAGTCCAATGTGCCCTTCCTCCTTCATATTTATTAAAGCACTGCTGCTCCATTATTGACTACTAGCGGCTTCGCCCCTAGCCTCTAGGGGCTTTGCCCCAAGAGGTATTTAAAAAAATTGGAGCTGCCCAAGTATCAATTTCAAAATTTTCGGGGGAAAAAATTTAATCTGCCCCAGTATCAAATTCAAAATTTAAAACAAATGGGGGGGGGATTTTTTTGTTTTTTTGGGGGGGGTTAGGGGTGTCCCACCCCCAAAGACACTAGCTTAATACCACCACAGGACCAATAGGTATATACCCTAAAGAGTAGAATCCGATCGGTTCAGCGGTTACCGAGATCTTAAGGGACAGACGGACGAAGGACAGAGAGACAGACAGACGGACGGACGGACAGACAGACGGACAGACATTAAGCTACTTTGTATTATAGATTATGAACCATATAAACCTGAGACAATCAGCTGGACAATTCTCTTGAAAAGGATCGTTTTCACAATCACTCTCTTCCTCCTTTAAGTTATTAATAAACAGTAAATTTAATCTTTAAAACTTTATTAAATAAAATTTTTATAATATCTTATAAGATCTTATTTTAAATATAAGTATAATATAGCCAGAAGAAAAAATACTTAGAAACTGATTTAATAGCCCCAAGCTTTCAGCCCCTCGGGGCTTACAAAAATGGGTTTTCATATTATATTTTTTTTTAATATCGCGGAAAGCTGTCTATTATACGATGCGATAAATAACTATTTTGTTATAGCATGTCCATAATATAAAAATTACATTTATATAAATAAGATATTACATTAATACAAAAAGCATAATGAGTCTTAAATGATTTTTGGAGGGAATATATAAAGATCGTCAATTCAATTGTGTTATCCCCCCCCCCCCCCCCAACGACAGCTGAAATTTAAGTATAGGTTTCGTGATTTTTATCCGAATTAATTTCGTTGTTGGTATAAGTTGCATAAATACCCAAGGCAGCGTATTTTAAATGAAGAATAAATATTAAATTTTTGAGGGTTGAAATGATTTAAATAAAATTATGAGCATAAATTTGCCGTGACAAGTTTAATATTAACTTTCCTGTAATTGTTTGGGCTGCCTGCATCTTGGGTCAATCCTGGCGATTTCTGGATCCTGCCAGCAAAGGTTTTATTTATTTTAGGTAAAAAATTTATCTCTATCAAGATTGGTATAATAAAAGAATTTTTTTGTAAGTGTCATAAATTGTATGAAGATTACTTAATTAACCTTTATATATTTTAATAATTTCTTATCTTAGAAATAGTAAGGAGTTTGCATGTTAAGATTTCGTACTTTTCGTAAGGTATGTTGCAATATATATGCATTTTCTCATTTTTTTTTACACAAAAGCCTCTTATCTACCCTCAGGTATCAATTTTTGTCAATAATAAAGTAAATGGTTTGGGTAGTGGTTATGCTTTAAATAGTAAAACACGGGGATTTCTTGAATCTTTCAACATAATTATAACCATGTTGGGTCAACCTATTAGAAATATCTTATAGTTCATTCATTGAATCATAGACAGGCTTTAAACATGTTACCATTTTTAATCTAGAAATGAGGAACTATACTAAAAATTAAATTTAAAATCATTTTAAAAAGTAAGAAAAACCTGCCTGACATGAAATCGGACCTCCAAACAGCTCGACGCCCTCAAAAAACGGCTCCGTAGTTGTTTCCAGCCGCGGCTGTGCCAATATTTTCGCCAATTCTTGCTCTTGTCTATTTTCCGTACATTTGTTTTGGCAGCCGCCTTTGCATATTTCAACTTCGCAAGTCGTAAAAACGTCGAAAACGTCTGGAAATTTGAATGCTGACAAGTAGGCATACGCTACAAGTTTACTGCCGTAACTTGCGTTGTCAACATTTTGTGTCTGCTCGCGTTTTTGATAGAATCCTGAGTAATTTTGAGTGTCAGATTTATTTTAGTAGCGCATCCTTTTCTAAATCATTATGTACGTCTGTCTGTGTATTATAAGTTACTAGCGGCTGAGGCCCTAGTATCTAGGGGACCTATATTTAAAAAGGGGTTTATAATAGGCAGAAAAATAGCTTAAAACCATTGAATAATTATATTTAAAAATGAAATAGCCCAAAACCATCCAGGGACCTAAGTGAGGAGAACTCTGTCTAGTATTTATTTAGATGTTAAGCTGCAGTCAAATAAAAACCGCGTATAGTCCCCTTCGTGGCAACATACCTTAAGGGGCGATTCTTCGTATTTTTTACATTAGCTTTTCTCCTATTTCTAGCACCTGCGGGGGGCTCTAACCCTGTGGGAAAATCACCTAACCCAATATAACCTAACCTAACCTAAAATAACCTTTAAAAAGCCATTTTAAAAATACTACGAATCGCCCCTTAAGGGGCGTTGCCACGAAAGGGACTATTCCAAAAAAAACCTTACTACTTTATATATTAGGATAGGATATAAATCTGACACAGCCCTAATGTGCATATTAACAAGAATAAGTATTTAGCAAAACAAATAGTAGAACAGGACAAAAAAGATTTAAATGAAGTAATTTCAATTTAAAAGATAGAAATATTGAACCTAAAAAACTAGCTTGTCTCTATCCTCTCCAATATTGTACAGTAAAAATCTACAAATTACTTCCTTTAATAAAATATGGTCAATATTATATTATTCAATGAAATACTGAATACTATATAAATATTTTGTCTCAATTGATAGAAAAAAATCATATTTATAATCTTTATTCAAATCTTTGTCTGTCTAGCTCACCAATTTGGAAGTAGTTTATTGTGCCTATACAAAAATGATACGATACAAATGACCAATTATAGGCCAGTATACATGTTACCATTATGTTACATGTTATTATGAGACAAAATAGAAAATAAGAGAAAGAGATACTTTTTCGTTTGGATGTTTACCAATTTAGGTTACGATAGATTGTCTTAAATCGGGGACTGGGTAGACCCGCAGTGGTAACGTATAGGAATAAAGTACCCGCCCCATTATTTTTAATTTATTTTACATTAAGGGGGGGGGGGACAAATTCAGTGCTTGACAATCACTTTGAGTTAAAGCCCCAGAAGCCTTATCCCTGTTTTTGAATATGCACAAATTGACATGTTTCCCCATACCTTGCAGCAGTTTCTTGTTAAGGACACATCCTGCTTCATCTGTCAGTTGGAGTTTCACTGTCTCAGAACTGTCATAAGCATCACTGGAGTACGCATAACAATCCTACATTTTTTATTCATACCCTTCATATTTAATTGAAGAAGAAAATAATTGATAAACAACTTTAAAATGACACATATATGAATAATTTATATTTTCTTTAATGGGTATTTTCCCATTTAAGTACTTTTAAACTTTTACCCCACCCCCCTTTCCCCCGTTTATATTTCAAATAAAATGAAAATAAGACGGGTAGTGTTAAGTTTGTTTAGGATAGGTTATATTGGGTAGTGAGTAGCCTCGCAAATATATGCTCTGTAGGTTTAGGGGTTAGGCATTTGAAAGAAAAGTACTAAAATAATGGATCAAGGGGTTTTAGTGAACTAAAGTGTCTGACTCTGATTATGACGTAAAAAAATAGCCAATGAGAGGAAACTATAAATTTTACCATTGGTCAATTACAGTGTATAATGGACTCTCATTGGCTAATTTTTTTTACGTCATAATCAGAGTCAGAGTACACTTTTACTAGGTTCGGTTTTAGTGCTCTGCAGACAATTTGAGGGAAAGCATCATTTTATGTATTCTTGTCCCTGTTGCTAGTTTTGAATGAGAATGAGAGATGTTATCAGTGACATGGTACAAATTATGCATTTATTTCATCTTTCTCAATTATAATAACTTCCCACTTAGATAATTCCTAGAAAAATTACTGCTTCATTATTCTTGGTTTTATGACAGTTTTATCGTCAATTTAATCAAACTTAAGCTAGGGGCTTTTAGAAAATATCTATTAATTGATGTATAATGCTTTTTTCAATTGGGTGCTAGATGGGGAGTAAAGGGAGTACCTTTATAATAAAGATAACAAAAAAATTGAGGGGGGGAAATCTTTCTTTTATGGGAGCTGTTTACAAGATCTTTCTGGACAAAAATACAACTACATATTAATCATTTTAAGCGATATTTAAAACTTCTACATTATTTAAGGATCATATACAGCATGACCCTCGAAAAAGTAATTTTAAGCATCTGCAGCCCTTATTTCTCAATGAATTATAAAAAAATGCATATGTCCTTGTTCTCCATAGTATTCCACATAAGTAGATATAAAAATATTTTTTTTACCTCCATTAAAACCGGAGATTTTTAGAGCTAAAGTTTTGAAAAAGTGACTGAGGAAAAAGTAACTTTTAACATGAAACGACTTTTTTAGCAAAATTAAGGTAGAAATCCTTTTATTTTTGTTACTAGCAGAAACTTTATACAAAAATGAAATAAAAAATTTAGTTTTTGAGTAAAAAGCATTTTTTTACACATATTTTTTTAGTCTTTTTAGTTTAATGATATTTTGAAAAACTTAATTGTTAGGCAAAATTTTTTAAGATTAAAAAACTAAATAAATCTTTATGAATATAGCAGGAAAATTGTTTTTGTTTCACAATCCTAACTTTAATAACAAAAAAGTTATGAAGAAAATAAAATTAAAACATAATGATTTTTTTGTCTAAAAAGCTTAATTAACCCCCTATTAAATTATTGAGATGTCAGAAAAGTAGGCGGAGCAACTGTCATAATTAATCCTTTTCTCAATTAAGGGTTAATAAATAACCTAAAATTTGCAAATAATCAATTCATTCAGTAGTATTTTTTGCCATTAAAAATTTTTATTTTTTGGTGGAATAAAAAAGAAATAATTAGTTAACTTGTTTTTCTTTGTGTCTCATTATTCAGTTGCCAGAAAAACATAATATAACCATCCAAAAAATAAGAGAAACAAAAAAAAATTCTTTTTCTCAGTCACTTTTTCAAAACTTTAGCTCTAAAAATCTCCGGTGTTAATGGAGGTAAAAAAAAATATTTTTATATCTACTTATGTGGAATACTATGGAGAACAAGGACATATGCATTTTTTTATAATTCATTGAGAAATAAGGGCTGCAGATGCTTAAAAATACTTTTTCGAGGGTCATGCTGTAGTAAACAGAGGTAAATTCTTAAAAACTTTTTGGCTTACTGCCTTACTAAAATCAGTAAAGCTTGTGAAAAATCCTCTAAAATCGCATAAAAAATCTACAAAAATTAAAACAAAATCTTATGTTAATAACCCTTTTATGATTTTATTAAATTTTTGTAGATTTTTATGCGATTTTGGAGGATTTTCACAAAAAAAAATTAGCGAGCCTCACTTATTTTTGTGAGGCAGTGAGTTAAAAAGTGTTTTAAGACTCCAACTCTGTCTAAATTTTAAATATAAAGGGTATAAATGAACCTTAACATGCATATCATACATTTCTTTATCGTCTTCCATATAAACAATTAGAGATAGAGGCTCTCCTATCTTTACAGCTTCATCAATATCCGTAGAGTCAGGATATTTGCCAACCTGCAGGTCCATAAAACATTCCACCGAATCCCCTTCAAATTTAACCTCCTCAACATTCAGCATATCAACCTCAAAGGGGGAAAATTTGACCTGTTTCTCAACATATTCCACCCATTCGCATTTGATATTCCTGGCCGTGTCCCAAATCTCCTGTACGGCCGGATCCATTTGAACTATAATTGTGTTTGAAAATCCTGTCTTGAGCTCTGACGAGCCTAGCAATTGTTCTTCATAAGTTTCTGTGCCACAAGAGTTCATTGAGATTTGCATTTGTGTGCTTGTAACACCTTGCCCTTCCTCAAGATATCTACAATTTCGTACATTTTTTTCATATTTAGATTTGCGCATTTTGAAGCAAAGCACAGACATGCACCTCTAGATCACCTAAAGCTTCTAAATTCCTATGGCTTGAAGTATTTCATGGTTATTTGGCATTTTATTAATATCTATCTCATGGCTAGTTCTAGTATAAGCTAAGCAAAAATTACCACTGAACATAAAATGAATAAATTAGGGTTGGGCCGGATACCGGATATCCGGCATCCATCTGGATATCTGGCCAACGTTAAATATCTGACAAGTTACCGGATATCCGGTATAAGAAATCAGTCGGATATCCGGATAGTTTCAATATCCGGTATCCAGCCGGATATTTAAAAAGGCCGGATATCCTGCCCAACCCTAGAATAAAAATAATTTTGTTAGTAACTATTTCTAGAAAGCAATACTTTCTTGAAGTAAATAATTAAGAAGGAATAAACATGACAACATCTAAATTATTTAAATTTCATAAACTTTTAAGTTATTTTGATAATCATGGTTTACACTTTAAAGAGAAAATGGCTTAAAACCTCCCAAGGATCATATGTTTATTTCATAAAATGGTAAACCCAATCTGTTCAGTCGTTAGTGATATCTACAGAAAACTTTATTTATAGTTTTTTTTTACTTTACTTTAAGAAGAAAGATTTATTTTTCATCAATGGGATTTTATTCCTGCATCCCCAAATACAATGAGACTTTTATAACCCAACAAAAATCAACCTATGGACAGTGACACTATTCTCAAAATCAGATCATAGAACGTAGGCAATAGACGATATATATTAATGTATTCTCTAAATTAGGGTAAACAAAATTACCCATTCTGGAGATTACAATTTGTGATGAAAAAGTTTGTATCAACTGATCAAGATGTAACTTAAGTCCCCAAAGTTTTCAAGACAACAAATGAAAGCTTGTTATTATCAAACTTTGGGTACTTGCAAAATATACACGCCAGTGTTCACTCCCTCTTTTTAGAGCATGGCAGATAATATTAAGATTTCATTTTTATAAATATTTTTAAGAATACTTTTCACTACAGCTGTTTGACACAAGCTAATTTTTACCACAAGAATCCGACTATTTAATGGACATTTAAATGTGTTCTTGGTTACATTACAAAGGTATTAGACTTACAAAATCATCTGTTCTATGGTGGCTTTAACCAATTTAAAAGCAGAGACCAATCAGTCCAGTGGTTTACAAGAGCTTAAGCGTTTTCCAGAACGACTGTCAATGATTTACTTTGTGGTTTAGTCCCTTTTGTGACAACGCCTCTTAAGGGGCGTTTCGTCGTATTTTCACAGTAGCTTTTCTCCTATTTCTAGCCCCTGCGGGGGGCTATAACCCTGCGAGGCAATCGCCTAACCTAACCTAAGATAACATATCAATAGCTACTGTGAAAATACGACGAAACACCCCTTAAGAAACGTTGTCACGAAAGGGACTATACCCATTTACTCTATAGAATTGTTTTCTTTAGTGTCTCTGTTAATTTTTTCTCTATTTCTACCGCCTTTTTTAGAATAGAAGATTTTTCTTTCTTTTCTCAAGGCATATAAACATATAAAAAGATAAAAATTCTAAAAAAAATCGTATGCCAGGAAAGTATTTTACTAGCAAACTTTTTGTTAAATCTTAAATAAAAATTATCAATGTTATGCTTTTATTATATTTGCTATTCTGCTAAAAGATCTAATTCATATATCAAAAACGCACAATTTTTTTGCAGGTTTTTATGAATACTTATTTCTGTCTTTGGAAACATATGAATAACATTCCTAAGCGCACGAACCATAAGAAGTTTTAGGAGGTGCTTCAAAGCAACAAAATTTTAGAACATTTTTTTAGCATGACTTTATAGACTATTTGCATTTAAAAAGAAATATATCTAACCATATAACTTTTGTATACGTTTCTGATAATTGTTTTATTTTAAACTATGTGTTTTTTTTCTTTACAGTTTAAATCCGGCTTGCATCAGGAAGGTGGGGGGCATTGGCCTGTTTATGACACTAGTCCCCAAAGTTAACAAATTTGGGGACTTAAATTTGTATTGGTTAATTCATTATGTTGAGAGTCTAACCGTTTCAACCACTAATTGTAATATACAGAAGGGGAAATTTTGTGAATCGTCATTGGGGATGTACATCAATTTATATGCCATTACCTTATCCGCTTAAAACCCCGGGCTTGCATAGAGTTTTATTTGAAAAAAATATAGAACTACTTTTAAGATGTTATTTATCATTATTCTCATTAAGATTTAAAATGTTTCATTTAATAATTTGAAACAAATCGTCCAAATAATTTTAATAATCTACTTAAAATTAACTTCAATTCACGAAATTGATTTTATAAGAAAATTGTTAATTTAATTAAGATTAAAACCATAAATAAAATATAATTTAATAATTTGACCTTGAACAATAATTTTATTGTACAATTTTCCTTCTGTATGACTGTCATCCGTTGGATAAAAATTTTATCTTTTTAAATTTATAGAGTATTGTTCGTTTGTAAAAGGAAATTTTACATTGTAGCGAAAAATTGTCGTCAGCTTTAAAATAAAAACCTCTTTCCTCTATTTTTTTGTACTGCTATCGCGAAAAAATACGCATTAACCATGTAATTTTAATTTTGGTTCAATTTTAATTTTAATAAAGTAATTTTAAAGAAGATATTTTTAGATTTTTTGGAGCTTTTTATAGCTGTTTTACAGAAATACATTGGATGCTATTTTTAGAATAAAAGAAAGGTCATTCATGTTTGCAGGGTTATGCCAATAAAAGATAAAAATAAACTATATCCCCTTCTTCCCTCCAATTCTTGATGCATAAAGGATTAACCATTCAAGAAGCTTATTATATTGTCATATAAAAAAAATGACGTCATACTGGCCTACCATTGGTCAATTATAATGTATACTGGCCTGCCATTGGTAATTTAGTCTGTGCATTGGACATTCATTGGTCATTTTTAGTGTATGATGTCATTTTTTACTATAAAAGGCCTCCTAAGTGGACAAAATTAAATATTCAACTACTTTCAAATTTAAAAATTCAGTTACAAAGATCTCCATATAGAATAAAATATTTAATAATCATTTATCACAGTGTATTATGGTAAAATAAAAAAAAGATTACAGGATTAATTCCAGTTTTATTAACCCTAAGGGGGCATAGGCATTGGCCAATGAAACAGGACAATGCATAAGATTTGTATTTTATAATTAGTGAAAAATTGTCAATAATACGATACGATACATGGTTTGTCAGTATGGCCAATAACCAGTTCAATCCAGTGGATATTAATCGGTTTCGAAGCAATACTACAAAGAATTATAACAGCTGCGCTACTGTATAAAAATCTAATTCTTGTTTGTTGCCTTTATTAAATCAAGAAAAATTCAGATATTGATAATAATTTTAATTAAAAGCCCTTGATCATGGAAAGAAAACAAAGTAGCGGGTTTCATTGCATTTTCACAGTAGCTTTTTCCTATTTTTAGCACCTGCGGGGGGCTCTATCCCTACGGGGTATATTTCATAACCCTGCGGGGCAATCATTAACATTTACCTAACCTGACCTAAAATAACCTATCACAAGCTACTGGGAAACTACGACGAAACCCGCTACTTCGTTTTCTGTCCATGATCTAAAGACCTTGAGGCGATAATTTGACTTAAATAAAAGATAAAAGATAAATTATCTTGATATGTTCATTAACATTTTTATTTGTCAAGGCTTCTGCTTATATCAGGAATATTAATGATAAGACAATGAACGATAAATGAAAAACATCCCCAATGATGATAAACAAAATTACCCCTTTGTAGATTAAATTATTTGTTGAAAAGTTTGGGCACTACTAGTTTGGAACAAACTAATCAAAATTCTAAACAGGTTTTTTACCCAACAAATCACAGATCGTGTATATAAAACTTTGGGTACCAGTATAATTTACAGTTCAATGAACCTTTCATAACACAATTAGTTATTTGAAAAGATAGGTATAGTCCCTTTCGTGGCAACACCTCTTAAGGGGCGTTTCGTCGTATTTTCACAGTAGCTTTTCTCCTATCTCTAGCCAGTGCGGGGTGCTCTAACCCTGCGGGGCCAATTGCCTAACCCTGCGGGGCAATCACCTAACCTAACCTAAAATAACTTAGCAAAAGCTACTGTGAAAATACTAAGAAACGCCCCGTGAGAGGCGTTGCCCCTAATATATAGTTCAAAATTAAATTTAAATGTAAAAGCTAATCTTTTAAATGGCTCAGAATACCCTTTTTTGATTTTTGAAGGCCCGTATTTTCTAAAAAAAATGAATATTTTCTTATTCTTTTTTCTTTAAACCCTGATTTAAAAGTTATAAATAAGGAAGTAATTTAATTTTTTTTCTCGTACATTATGGTGGTTTAGTTCAGATTATGTGTACATTGTCGGGAAAAATCATTAAATTAAGCCTGACATTATCAAGTTTTAAGGCAACTTTTTAATTTAATGTGGTTGATTATTGATTAACAAGGAGGGTATAATTCATTGAACCACAGCTAAAAAATATACAGTAAAAAGTAGATTTTTAGCTATTTATTAAAAATTATGGAATTTAAAAAATAAGTATTATAACTTGTTAGACAAGACAAAGAAAGTCCCTCAAAAAATCAGCCTGTGACGTCATAAAAATGAGGGATTATTCATATCTTTTTTAGGGGTTTTCTTTCCCACTCCTCCTCTCCTCATACCTTTTTTTTATGACGTCAGAATTTTTTTGAGGGACTTTCTTCGTCTTTCTTGTTAGAGTATCTTATAAGAAGATGGGAAACACCTACTAATATTGTAGACTTTAATAATTAGTATTAGGAAAAACATTAAAGATAAATATCAATATAGTTAATTATTCTTACTGTCCTCATTACAAAAGGAAGCAATACGATCAAGCCGTATTAGAGAACTTAAAGGACAATCTTACTCCTCCCAGAAAATACATTACACATAATATATAATAAACTGCTTTTGTGTGTAGGATAAAATGAACTTGGAATACATTCAAGGCCTCAGGGAAAGGGCAAGACATAACATCACGATGTCTTATAGTGCCGAAAGATCTTGTAGCGGTTTCCGTAGTCGAGCACAGAATATTCACCTAAACTTGTTTTGAAATAAACTGGGGTTTTGGGGTTGTTCCTTTGTTTCTTTTTTACTTTAGGTCAGGTTAGGCTATTTTATATTACGCACTGGACTGCTTCGCAGGGTTAGGATACGGCAGGTATAGACCCCGCCTGTTTTAGGGTTCCCCTCAAATGTTAGCATGGAAAAAAAACAGCTAAAAATAGTCATTTTGATGGAAAAGACCGATATCACAAAATGACCCTCGTTTACAGGAAAACTTATTATAGGTCCATTAAGTTTAGTTCAAGAGAATAAATTCTTTACATAATCTAATTGAATCTAATTTGGATAAAATCTCTAAATACGTGTCCCTACTGCTGCAAGGACACATGTGTGAATTATCATTTTCTTATTCAGATTTGGGATAGGGAAAAATATTAATCAAAAACAAATTAGTAAAACAATTTCTGCTAGTTGAATGTTTGTTTGTTTATGCAACTATAAGTCATGTAATATCATAGAAACTGGATGATTATCTGGACACAAATTTAAAAGAAGCTTAAAATTGGACATTGGCCAGTTCACAAGAAGATATGTATCTATTTGTTTTTATGTGGTTTTAGGCTATTTCCTTACCTCCCCAGCCTTTTTATAGAGGCCAAAGGCGAAGCTACCTATCCTTCATCAAAGAAGATTGAAGGGAATTATAGAAATAACTTAAACTTTATCAAAAAAAAGTTCAAATATAATTATTTAGAATGGCCGTCTTTTTCTCTTATTAAGACAATCATACTGTGAGAGAATTATTATGTTTGTAAGGAGCAAAGCTACTATTAAATTTTCTATGTTTGTTTGTCCATCAGCCATTTAAGTAAATTTATCCAAAGGATCCATGAAATACATTGATATTCCAATCTTTATGTAAGGGCTATTTCTACCAAAATAGCTGTGTCAATTTTAACAATATTTAACCCGCGACTGTTGCGCAACGCGTAGCGCATCCGAATGCGTTAAAAGTTGTTCCTTCTGCTGCTATGTCAGGTGCGCGACAAAAAAAGTTTGGACGAAGCCCAATCTGTACCACTTTTGCATCACTATTGATTCCTGTGACGTCATAAAATGAGGGTGATGAAAGGAGAAGTGGGAAAGATAACCCCTAAAAAAGAGATGGAGAATATGACGTCAAAAGAAATGCCTTGGCCCAAAAAGAGTTGTAACTCATTACCATGAACAGTTAGGATTTCTAGACAAAGATAAAAAAAACACAGAAAACTTTTTAAAAATGCAATTAAGTTTATGCCAGCGAGATACTTAATACATAATTGTACTTGTTTAATATTCACATGTTTAAATGTAAATATATGTATGTGTGTGAGGTTTTTTTTGTACAGAGAGGGTTAGATATTCAACCATTTGTATCCATTTTGATCAAGCTAGGAATTTTTCTTTAATTAGTTTAAGCACAAATTAAAGTCAGGGATAAGACAATGGTCGATTAATTAATTTACATCCTTCCTATCTTTAAGAAGTAAGCTAAATTTAAAAGCTTCAAAACTAAAATAACAAATTTAAGGATTAATAGATAATAACTGCAGCAAATTGATTATGTTATTAATGTACAAAATAACCTAATTTCTATTGTTATAATTAATTCTTTATTCTCATATTGTAATAGTTATTTATCGCATCATATTATACACATCTTTTCGAGGATATTAAAATGAAAAATTATTAAATTTAAACAAGTTTTGTTAGCCTCGATGGGCCGAAGGTATAGTTGAATATTAAAATTTTATTTAAATATTCGTGGAAAATTGTCTGTGATACAATGCTATACTTGTTGTTTTTTTTTCAATATGAGAATCGGAATATTCCAGTGCAGTGGATATCCATCAGCCATACGGGAATAGTTATTTCTCGCATCGTATTATAAACGGCTTTCCGCGGATATAGAATGTACAATTATGAGATTAAAACTACTTTTTTTAGCCCCGAGGTGACGAAGTCACCGGCTAAAAAAACTAGTTTTAATCTTATGATTGTACATTTATATATTCGTAGACGATGCTAGACATAGTTTTTTCGAATGGATGAGAGAGAACCGGTTCCTATCCACCGGATTCAAATGAATACGAGAAAAATGTTTATGAACGCTTAAAATCACTGAAAAAGTGTCCCCATCCACGAACGTACGCAGTCTTGAAGTGGTGGGAAAAACTGGGTTTCCTATGGAAAATTTTCAAAACTGCATTTTTTATAAAAATTACACACTGCAATTTCATGAAAGCTTTGAGAATTAAATTAACAGGAAAAGAAAAAACATTTTTCAGATTTTTTTCATATAAAATTTAAACTTTTCTTTTATAGAATCAATACCAAATCAAAATTATTTTCACACAATAATATGATAATATGATTCTAGAAGCAGGCTAATGTGAGATACCCCATCCCTTCCCCTCCTACTGGAGGGATAAACTGTCAAATAAATAAGGACCATGTTAGCAACCTAAACTGACGACAAAATTTCCCCTGTCATAATATCGATGTATTCTTTATGCATTTTAACATTAGAACGACAAACGTTACTTAGACAATAACTTCTTTTAATTGCATAAATATTAAATGACTTACATTAGCTATTTAATATTATATTGCTTAACTAAATGTTCTATGATAATCGACTTCGTTAATAACATTCTTTTAAGTTAATTTTAAAACTTAGTTGGACGCTTTTATAAAAATCGTTTAAAATACAGTAACACATACATAAAAAAAGTCTTCAACAATTTTATATAACTTCAATCATAATACAATTTTTTTCTGTAAATTATAAAGTATTTTAGATGTTGTTTTTATGTATTTTTAGTGTATTAATATCATTTTCCCATCACCTTGTAATTTCTGTATGAATTTTTTACTAATGAAAATATTAAATGTTAACTTGATATTTTTATTAATAATTACTACTGATTTCAATTTAAATTCATGCACAATATAAAATTTATTTTAAAAAAAGACAAATGTGCACGGAAAATAAAGGATTGTAATAAATTAAGAATTCTGAGGTGGATTCTTTAAAAACTTTTTGGCTCACTGGCTTACTAAAATCAGTCAGGCTCGCTAAAAATTTTTGTGAAAAATCCTCCAAAATCGCCTAAAAAATCTACAAAAATTAAACAAGATCTTGTGTTAATAACCCTTTTATGATTTTATTTAATTTTTGTAGATTTTTTTATGCGATTTTGGAGGATTTATCACAAAACATTTTTAGCAATCCTCACTTATTTTAGTTAGCCAGTGGACTAAAAAGTTTTTTAAGAATACATTTTAAGATTTTATAAAACATTTGAGTAATAACATTGTGCAACAAAAAATCCAGGGGGGGAAAGGAAAATCGAAGTCAAATTAATCTACAAACCTGTCTTCTTCCTAATTTATACTATTAAAAATTGGGAGGGGGGAACAATGGGATTAATTCCATTGTCCACTCCCTGTAGCCCTGGAAAAATTCGCACAAAGGACACATGATAAATTGTGATATCAATCATAGCATGCATACATACGCTCATGCTGTTTATCATACAGTACAACTTGATAAATTGGGACCCTTTATTTCAAATTTGAACACAGAAATACTGCAATTCGTAGCTGGACAAAGTGTCTCAAAAAGTCAGCCTTGAGACGTCATACAAAAATGAAGGATTATCCATCTCATTTCTTAGGGGATCTTTCCCACTTCTCCTCTCATCTCCCTCATTTTTATGACGTCTCATGGCTGATTTTGAAACACTTTGTCAAGCTACTGCAAATCAAAAGTCTAATTTTTTTACGTTTCCTGATTTTTAGTCTAAATAATGATCAAGTCAACAGATCTAGATTAAAAACTTATGTCTGATGTGTCCCAATTTTACATAAAGGTTAAAAAAACGTATCCTACGGTATTTGAATATTTATGATAATGTTGTTTTTACAATGTCCTATCTTTCTCCATAAAATATTGAGGAAAAGATTCGTTTTTGGATAAAATGGTAAACATGTTTTTTTTGAAGATTTGCATTGTGTTTTTTTTACATCAAGCAAAAATCCATTTTCTAATTTAAAAGATTTGATTTAGCCAATTTAGAATGCATAATAAAGCAGAGGATTATCAACAATCTAACATTTTATTTTGGCTTTATGTCTTTTAATATCTATTTTAAAAACTATTTTGTCTGACATCTACTTAGACATGATTAAAACTTTTAATAATTACGCTTAGAAACCTTAATCTACAGCTTTAAAAAAATATGAAATACATTGAATCTTTTCTGTCCTGTCCTTATATTTATAATTTACTAGTGGCTGCGACCCTAGCATCAACGGGATCTGTTTTTGAATATTCAAAATTTAAAAATAACCTAAAACTATCTGAATACTTAAGTATAAAAATAAAATAGCCTCAACCCACTTTCTTAAAAGTAGAATAGTTTTTTTTTAAATCTTAGGCTTCAGAAACATTCTTTACTACAGGATAATTTTTCTGAAATATATGAATAGATAAAAACAAATATTTTATATTATTCCTGTTTTACTGCTTATGTTTCAAATAACATTTATCAAGTTGTTAAAATCTTAAAAATGTGGAGCAATTTGTTAAACATTTGTATCCTTGAAAACAATCAACAAATATGACATTCAAGAAGTTTTTTCATTTTTTTAAAATCTTTATATCAATTACGTCCAAGCTTTTTCATTTTTTGTGGGGGGGGGATTAAAAGTTTAAACTTCTAAGTTCATTGGTGGGGGGGATGGGTAATCACCCCTTTACCCTCCCCCCATTGGACGTCCTTGATGACATCACATTGTTTTCATGAGTGTAACCACTTTATAAATAGTGGATTTTCCCCTAGCATCTAGGAGCTATGTATTCCAAGGGTAGGGATCGGGATGAGCTAGAAAGTAGTAGCCCAAAACTAGCAAATAATTTATGAAGGCTCCCCTAAAATAATATATTAAATTGGATCATTTTTATTCAAGATTTAAGCAGACAAAAAATCTTATTACTTTTCACTGTAGTATTGGCTGCACCTTTTCAAATATTTTACTATTAAATGGACATAGATGGTTGTACTGTGTATTTACTTAAATGATAAAAGGAGGACAATATACTGACTCAGATTTTAAAAAAATATGTAACTGGGATGAATATTAATTTATCTTTTATTGGCCTATCCCTGTTCCCGAGATTTTAAGCCACAATTGCTCGCAACATGAAGTGGTAAAATTTCCTATATTGTAGACCAATTTAGTAACCAAATGTTGCCGTAATTGTTATTAGATATCTGTTGCTAAAATAGATCTATAGTATAGATGTGTATACAGACACCTACCTCCCTTTCTTTTTCAATTACCATTTTTGTCTTCTTTTAAATTATTTTCAGCTACATGGCTGTGGTAATATAAGCTACACCATTTGTTGATTTTCAATGACCCAATAGAAAGGTTGTACAAGGTTGGTGCGATGGGAAGATACAGTTATTTAACCCTTTCTTCCTCTAATGTTTTACTTTAATGTTGCTAGAGCATGGTTACTCTATAATTAGGAGATGTACTCAGTAATTTAGTGAATTGTTTGCTGGTGGATTTTAAAACATTGTCTAAAACATCAAACTTTTATTTCTATACAGTACCAATCGCAGTACATTTTTACATCGTAAGATGGACGAATGGTTACGGACCCAACATGTAAAATTCTCAGAATAAAAAAAAATAAAAGACTTAAAAATTTTACATCAATTAATCTTTCAATGTTTTTACGAACAATTACAATGAGGGCCTGGGTGGTGGTACTCATTGAGTTTTTAGTGTTTAATGTTTTGTTTCCATTAATTAAGCATGAATTGGATGTGTTTGAACGAAAAATAAGTCTTTATGTAAATAAATGCAATGCAATTGTTTTTGTTTTTTTTTAATTGTTGGCTTTATAAGAAGGCTTATATTCTTAAGCTAAAAACCGCAAATATAATAATGTTTCTTTTTATCAGCAATAATTGTGTACCTATATAAACTGCAGGGTAAACTTTGCTGAAATGACTGAACACCTGAGCCGAAATTGCAGATGTTGATAAAATTAGATTTTAGGTTGACCCTGTGGATGTGCTTACATTAAAGCATAATTTATAGTAGAATTTACAGAAGACCAAATATTCTTAAATTTCTTATTTAAAACTTCAGCAATTTGATTCCCTTCAGTACACATCTCCTTGATTAAAAACAAGTATACCCAACCTTATTAACGATAGTTTTTTTATGGCTAAGAACTGCATTGAAATTTACTAAAACATACTTGAGAAGATGAAAACTTATTAGCTATATTTTGCATTAGCAAAAAGTCTGAAGAAGTAAAATATAAAATTTCTTTGCCTTGATTTTATTTAAAATGCACGGATAGCTAAAATTTGTTACATTGAAAACTGTGTATATAGTGTCTGTCTATCTATCTATCTATCTGTAGAATTATCTATTGAATTAAAAGATAAAAATCACGAAGAAATATCTTTCAATACAAATATAACAAGAACATTTATCTTAATATGTAACAGCAAAAAGAAGTAAATAGAATAACAGATCTATAGTATAGATGTATATACTTTTTCAAAGACCTCTTTCGTCTGCTACTAAATTATTTTCTGCTACTTGGCTGTGATAAAATAAGCGACACCATTGGTTAATTTTCAATGACCCAATAGAAAGATTGCACAAGGTGGTTGCGATGGGGAGATACAGTTGTTTAACCCTTTCTCCCTCTAGTGTTTTACTCTAATAATGGAATAAAGAAAAATTTTTTGCAATGAATAGAAAATAATAAAAGTCATATTTTAGTTGAACAGCTAATGAGCTTTAAACAGCAAAAAGTTACAGCAATCTAACCTAACCAACCTAGGTCCTTTGGATGTTAAAACTGCCTACAAACTATGAACATGTGACATAAATACGGACGGTAGTACGCGTGATCTATGACTATATAGTAGCTTCGCTACTAAAAAAGTGCCAACATCTTAGGAGATGAATGAATCTACTTTTCATGCCAAATGACCAAAGCCGAAATAGATGGGAAAATAAAATAATAGAACAGAGTTTCAAAAAGTATAATTGAAAATAATTATTCGAAGTCTGCAAAATAAAAAAAATTACTGTTTTAGAGATCTTATATATATTTACGACATAAAGGGGATTTTTATTTTGAAGTACATACACCTTATTTGGTTGGAAAAACATATTTCATAAAAATGTCCCATTGCATTCCAATGAAGAAAATAAGATACCTACTGATAATTGATTTCAGTCAATGTTAAGTGGGTTAAATTAAGTAGTTCTTTTGTTGCATTAGAAAACATGGATGACAAAATCCATAAAAGCGAAGCTCTGAAACGGTAGGACAAACCAATATTAACACTTACAATGTGTCCTAACTTAGTATTTTAAATATAAATGTATAAAATCGAAAAAAAAAGTGTAAGTAAATTTGTTATAACTGCTTAAATAGAGGATAATAATTAAGGACATGCTTACATTTTTGGGAATTGATTATAGAGATGCTTCGCTAATATTATTGTACTTTGTTGTCCTAGGTATTAGTATTCCAAAAATTAAGTCAATCGGATTATCATATCATATAAAAATTTGTTGTTAAAATAGTTAAAAATGGACATACGGACATTCTGTTAGCGATTATGGAGTTGCTACGCTTTCTAAATAATACCTAACCCACCATAGCACAGTTTGAAATCGAAAGGACAATTCTAACACGCCTAAATTAACGAAAAAAGCTATCCGTTCCAGACGGGCGGACTGACCGACCCTAATTATAGAAAAGCTTCGCTTTTAAAAAGTGAAACAGCAAAATGTTGCGAATGAACTTTTAACATTTATTGGCGGTGAACCAACATCATTCATTATTGGACAAATTTTCAAGGAAATTGGACCATCCTTCCAATAGAAAGTGGAGCACCCAAAGCTACCCACATCCTTTTTTTCTCAAATGAAAGGAATTATTTCTTGGTTAGGTAAGGTTATGAAACAAAATTTAAAGGTCATAATTCAGAATTCTTCTTTAAAAATCTTTTAACTTATTAATAGGAATTTATGTTGTATTTTCTTACTGTATAATACTTTAATTATTTTGCTTTTACACTCTTTTCTTGTCTTCTGTTAAAATCGCATTTAAACTTATCTATATTAATTGAAATACATTAAAGTGATTGTTTAAATCTCAAGAACTTGACACAGGAATTTTTAAACAATTTATTATCTTCCTTTTTTATTTGCAAAGACGTTTTTTCATTACAGCAATAAATATTTTTATGTGGTATTGATCTACCTACTGTTTTCATTTTGTGTCTGTCTTTCTGTCTCTCAGTCTGTAACGCTTCTTTTCATTAGGCTTTCTATCTTGTAAGCAAATGCAAAGCCAACTTCTTAAACTTTAGCATTGCAACTTATTAGCGCAGCTACAATTTAGTCCGTCCGTACGTACGTCCGTAATGGATATCCCTATATATTAACTTAAACATGTTAGAATTCTCCTATCGATTTCAAACTTTTCATGATAATTCCTATAACAGTTAGCTCGATTTTCAAAGTGTATCAACTATATAACCCTTACCAAAAAGACGGTATGTCCATTTAAAACATACTGTTTTTTTAACTTTTTTGACAACTAACTTTTGTATTAAATATAATTATCCGATCAAGGACGTCCAAGCTTTTTGAATTGGGGAGGGGGTAATAAAATTGAAATTTTGGGGGTAATAGCACCCACAAGTTCAGTTTTTTGTGGGGGGGGGGTAAATTTTATATCATAGAGCCAAGGACGTCCAAGCTTTTTTATTGGGGGGGGGGGTAAAGGGGGTGATTACCCTTGGACGTCCTTGTGTACGATTCATCTGATTTTTGGCCAATTATTATCTATTCTATTTTGTTGAATTGTTAAAACAATAAATAAAAAAGTGTTGTTCTAACTTAGATAATCAGGCGTTAAGAGATAAGACAATGAACACCAAACTATTCATCCATCAAATATTAACTTTTAAAATGTAGTTGGTTTTTCCATATATGTATTATCCATCCATATGTGTTTAGTTTAAGATTTTAACGGTAAGGACAATCGTTGTTAAATTGATATACATCTCCAATGAGGTTAAACAAAATTATACCACCTATGAATTATTGACAATACAAATTTCCAATCAATCAAGATTTAATAAAAGTACCCAACATTTTTCAGCCAACGAATGAGAGAGCATGTTTATAAAACTTTGGGTATCAGTATAATATATTGTCCAATGTCCCCTTCCTCCCTGAGAAGAGCCCTTCATTTCAATGACATTACTAGATAAGTAAAACAATTGATTCTAAAGGAAGACAAGCATAATGTAATCCATAAGTAGCGTTGCTACAACAAGCTAATACAAATTATAGACAGGTTAAACACTAAACAAGTACATTCGAAAGGCGTAGATAAAATTGAATTTAGTGAACTGCATATTTTTTTCTGTTCAATAGTTTAAACTACATCTATAGAACATATATTTGAAAGGTTTTCAATTTTCTACCAGGTAGTTTTAAAAATATCAAGACTTGAAAATCATATTTTTTGGATAAATGCAACATGAATGGCTATCCTGTTTTCACAAAAACAGGATGATGACTATTTTAGTGGTGCGCAATTAATTGTTATTTATTGTAATACAAAAATATATGTTTATAGGGTATACTTGTAACTTAAAGTTCATCAAATATTTGTTTTGTGTAGATTAAAATATTCAGATTTGATTCGAAGATAAATTCCTAATTATTTACAAATAGTGTAATGAAAATCCATACATCAATATGCTTTTCATGGAATCTTATACATTTTGTCCATATTTCGAACTTATAGTGTAACTGCCCTACACTGAACAGATTTAGATCCGTGATAAAATTCCAAAGTCTAAATAAACCATACAGGATCAAATCCACTTTAGGGCAACGATATAAAGAACTATTTATAAAGTTATATATTGAAAATTATAGTATTGTATTTTTTGGGTTTCTTTTTCCTCGTTTAACAATTCTAAGCTACCAAAACTGAATAGTAGGTTAAGTTTGGGTTTAAGATTTATTAGATTAACATAATTGTTGCTAACATGGCCATCATTGATTGGTTAGTTCGTATATCTAGTAGGAGGGGATTGGGAAAGGGGGTTTAGTTATTTTGGCCAGTTGCGAGTTTCACGTTAGTACATGATAATCTGGTGTAAAATCGAAGTGATAATATACCCATTATCATCCTCTAAAAAGTCAAAAATGTTACTGTTTTATCCTGTAACAAAAAGATGTTGTCTAAAGCTAAAGATCTCGAAAAATGCTGTTTCATATTGTTTGTACTTTTCAGGGAAGTTATATTAATAAATTAAAGGTAGTGTCAGGCTATTTTTCCAAGACAAGAATATTTAACAGTGTGATTTTCTTTCATTTGTCAGAAATAAGGGTAGCCAAAGAGATCAACTTAAGTTGCAATATCCTTGAATAAAAATTTACCCACAAAATGAATTTGATCTTGATTTGACATAGAATTAGGATATCGATTTAACACCTACGTACCTAAACATTACACTTAGATTTAATTCCAAACAATTAAGCAAAAAATATATATACGATTTTGCCAAATAACGACAAAGCTCTTAGTTAAACGAATTCATGGTATAATCATTAAAGTAAAATTGTAAATCAATATAGGAAGAAAGGGTTAAATAACTGTATCTCCCCATCGCAACCACCTAGCGCAACCTTTCTATTGTGTCATTGAAATTCAACCAATGGTGTGGCTTATATTAACACAGCCAAATAGCAGAAAATAATTTAGAAGAAGACGAAAGAGGTCTTTGGAAAATGAAGGGAGGTAGTTGTCTGTATATACAACTATACTATATATCTGTTGTATAATCAATTACACTTAATTACAATTAACCAAAATAAACTGGGGAAAACCTGAGCTCTCTACCTATAGTTCAAAGCTAAGTTAGAATTCTAAAAGAGGTATGGGACTGTAAATTATGAAAATCCTCATTCGTGGGATAAATTATTAAAAATCTTGATTAGTTGGTTCAAACTAGCAGTGTTTAACCTTTTAAACCATCAATTTTAATGTACAGAAGAGGTAAATTTGTTTATCATTATTGTGCATCAATTTAATGTAAATTGTCTCACCCCTTAAAAAACATGTAAAATTGAGAATTTACATAATCCTTATAATAAAGTGACAGGATGTCTATGTGTCTATTTGTCTGTCTGTAGTACCGAAGGATCTCGCTAAACGCTGGACCGATCGGGTTCTCCTTAACAGTGTATCTTCTCATAGGTCCCAAGAAGGTTTTAAACTATTTTGGAGGAGGGTACCATTACCCTCCAAAGAGAAATACAAAAAAATCGAAAAAAAATTAAATATTTGGGAGACTTGAAAGAAACATAAAGAGATATCGTAGAATTTGAAAGCAATAAAGTGGTATCGTAGAGACTTGAACAAAAAAACTAGAGGCCTCTAGGGGCTTAGCCGCTGTTTAAGAGTATAGTAATTAATTATTCAATCTATTAGTAGATCTATAATCTATAAGTTTATTGTTGTGTTTTAAGTAATAGTGTTAGCTTGATATTACAGCACTACATATAATTATAATTATTCTTGTAATATAATTAATTAAACTGCTGTTTTTGAAGAACACCTTTGATCAATCACAAAAATGGACCCGCAAATTGAGTTTAGCACATTTTTTGCACATAAACATTGAGATAGCTATAAACAAATTTGCGACCACACATAGCAAGTACAAAACCCACGGAAAAAGTAGCAAAAAGTGTAGTAAATGGCTTTTACGCTTAATATTTTCCTTTATAAATAGTATGACTTAAGGAGGCTTATGGATTTTAAGGGAAAAGACAATAAATAAGATAAATTAATTAAAATTAATTACTTTTCTTTAAATTAAGATCATTGGAAAAATGGTTTGGACATATATAATATGGAAACTAACAAACAACATTCAATAAAAGTACCCAAAGTTTTAGAATCAACGAATACTTTGGGCACCTGTTTAATTTACAATTCATTGTCCCCTCCCTCCCTCTTGGATGGTTCTACCCTCCTTAATTCAGAAAATAACTAGTTCGTGTAGGAAAGGGGCGAGACTGCTAATACTAAAACAGGGTTAAAAACAAGGAGAATTAAGTTACCCCCCCCCCCCCCCCATTAAGAAAAAAATAACCAACAGATTTATGATATGCAGAACAGGATAGACGAAATTCGCATTAGCATTCATATTCTGGATTGGAATATGTATTCCAGTATGGCTTGGAAACCGATTAATATCTGTAGGATTAAAACAGGTTCTAAGCCCTACCGAAAAATAATTCAGCGTATCGTACTATAAACAATTCCCTACGAATAATAAAATAGCAATACAAGTTTTGTTTTGAATAAATCAGAGAATCTAAAATTCTGAAAATTTTACTATCCACGGAATGCTGTCTATAATTATAATACATAACTACTCTCTTTAGACTAAGAAATAGTAGGTCAGGACAGACATAAAATTCTCAGTTTAATTATTTTTTGAAAACTTATGCATTTCAATGGATATGGTGTAAAATGATAATGGAATTGTCAGAAGGCTCACGACCCTAATCAAACAACCAAACAATTTTTAAATGTGCAGCATCTCTGTAACTCACAAAATCTTGCCTCTTTATGATTATTGCTTAGATCTTTTATAAAATAAATGGCGAGTTGAGCATTATAGAAAAACAACCCTTTTACAGCACAAACTTTGTCTAAAAGTAGTTGATTCAAGTGTGAAAAATAGTGTCAATAGTGTGAATCACGAACGAAGATAAGTGTCCCTAATGGTATTTTCTTATGTCAGGCTTATGTAAGCTTTTAGTTAAGTATTCCTATGAAGTTTCTAAGTTATTGTTAAGTATTCCTAAATGTAGTAATGTTAAGTAAGACTTAGGGAAGCTGTAAGGTACCTTATGAAGTTTACTAGGGGTTCCTATTTTGTTCTTAGTTACATTAAGTTATGTCAAGAAAAAGCAGGTTTGATACACGAGTACCTTTTTGGTTATGTCTTAAAACAGCCAATTGTTTTTCTAACTAAAGATTTTAAAAAATATTTCTATCTTTTTTAAGTTTTTGAGCACGGTTCCTTGTAAATTCTGCCACATACATCCTATCTGTGTTATACATAATAGCAATTAACCATCTAAGGCCTCCTTAAAGATATTTTTTTATTTTCATAATTATAAAGAATGGTTACTTAAAAATATTTTTTATAGGGTGATTTTTTTAGTAGAAAATATGGTAAATTAACCTCCCCAATATATATAAAAAAACACAAATCATATTCAAATATTGGAAATGGGCAGGTGTGCTAAACATTTGCAAATTATTTTTTTTCGTCAAAATGAATGAACAACAAAATAGATGTAATTATTTGATTCTACATTTAAAGAGCTATAATTCAAATTTTATTACAATGAGTACACTTTTAGTTATTTATAATGTTTCTTTTTTTCTATTTATGTAGACGAAAAAAACTTTACTCTAATTAAGACTTATCTTTCATATTTTTTTATTTTATTTTTTAATTATTTAATTAGGGTTACATAAAATTACTTAGGTATACTTAACATATAAAAGGTATCTTATCTAGTTAAGTCAGGTAGAAAGCAAGTACAAATTCTCATTCAATCCAGGGAGGGAGGGGTCATTGGGCTTTCTAAAATATTACATTAGTCCCCAAATTTGTATTATAACGTTTTCTTATTCAATAGCTTAATAACTTTTGGGACTTTTTTTCGAAATTTAATTGGTATGTTCATTAATCTTAATATCAAGCCGTTTCAACCACTAATTGTACAGGACAAGGACGTCCAAGCTTTTTTTATATGGGGGGGGGGGGGAGATCAAAATTCAAAAATTTTGCCTAGGCATCCCAAAATTCAATTTGGGCGGGGTATCAATTTATCTACTATTGTCTTATCCCTTTAGATCCCTGATTTCATCTACATTTAACTGATTGATATATTCATTTATGTTCCTTCATATGCGCTAAAATCCGTATACTAAAGTAGCAGGATGTTTGTTTGTCTGTGTGTCTGTACCAAAGGATCTCGCTAAACGCTGAACCGATCGTGTTCTCCTTAATATGTAGATTCTCATGGTTTCTGGGAAGGTTTATGACTATTTTGGGAGAGGGTACAACCAACCTCCCAAGAGAAATGACAAAAAATCGATAATATTTAAAATATATGGGAGACTTCATTGTAACATAAAGAGAATTATCGTAAAATAAAGAAGTAATGTAGAGACTTTAACAAATAAAAACATCTAAAGTGCCACTAGAGGCCTCTAGGGGCGTAGCCGCTATTTTAGAAATAAAGTAAAAGTGAAGGTAAATACAATGGTCATAAAAAAAGAGATATAATCAAGGATGTTTAAAATATCTTGCTAGCTTCTGGAATGAATAGGTTTCTTTTCATGGAAGCTTCTTATATGCCATTAGTTATATTTAAAAAAAAGGAAACTTATTCTTGCTTTAAAAAACTTTTAAAGATATACTTGTGTACTTTCTTGGTAGAATATTTTTTTAAAAGTTATTATTTAAAACAGCTAACTGTTCTTTTAGCTTAAAAATCATAAAAATTATATAGCTTTCATTAGTTTTTAAGTAGTTTCTATTCAAGTCCTGTCTTTGTTATACTTAATAGCTAAAACCTCTCTAAGCTTTAAAGTTGTTAGATTTATAAAGAAAGGTTAAAAAAACGTTTTGTAGAGAGTGATTTCTTAGCTTGGTAAAGGCACCATGTAATATATAGGTAAACACATGACATTAATCAAATATTAGAAATAGGCAAGTGTTGAACCTAAGATACTTTTTTGTTAAAATGTATGAACATCTATATAGATGTTAAAATTAAAATCTACAAAGAGTCACATGTTAACAAATTTTATATGTTTATTACAAAGAGTAGCTTTTAGTTCCATATGATCTATCCTTATAGTTTGTTTTTCTATAATAGTAAAATTAAAAATAATCCACACAAAGTTTTGTTGAAAAAACATCAAATTGTCATCCTAAGAAAGAATTTTATTTCTTATTATTTTTAAAATTAGTTAAGGTACCTTTTTTTGATAAGATACCCTAGGATTTTTGACTTGGAGAAGTGGATCAAAAGGGATGATTCATAAGGTAGGGGCATCGAAAATAGGGAGGGGATTAAGCTACCTTTACATAAATAGTTAGGGATTCCTAAACCTTTCTTTGCAAAGAAAGCAGGTAGAAATTAATAGGGAAGGGTGGTGGTTGGGGGGGGGGGGGGGTTGATAAAGGTTACTTTCAAATTTATGTAAGCTTTTTTAGTACAACTTTAAGGTAGGCTTACATTAAAGTTAGCGATGCCTAAGGGTTCTTAATTCAAAAGAAAGCAGGTAGAGGTGGGAAGAGCTTTGACATCCAATGAATAGATATATAAAATCTAGATGGTCTATCTGGCACCAAATTCTGTCATACATATAGAGCAATAAGAAATTAACCCTTACAGATTTGTTAATTTTTCAACATTTTTATTTCATGGGTGGGTGATCTCCAACACCACCTTAAATTTTTTTTTTAAATACTTTTCTTTTATTTTATATTTTTTGGGGGTTGAGTACCCTCCCAAACCCCCTTAAATTAAAAAAAAAATTAACTTCCATTTTCAATTTTTTAATTTTTTTTCTTTTTGAATTTTTTTGGGGGTGAGGTGACCTCTCACACCCCCGTAAAAAAATTTTATCTGAAATTCTTTAAAATTTTACTTCCATGAAATGGGGTGACTTCCCACACCCCCCGGTACAAATATTTTTTTCTTCCACTTTTAATTTTTCTGGGGATAGGGTGCCCCTTTAAAAAAATGTTTTGTCTTCAATTTCAAATTTACTTTTTTTTGGAAAAGGGGTGACCTTCCACACTCACTAAAAAGATTTTTCTTGTCAAATTTTTTTTCTTCAATTTTCAATTTTTTGGGGGTTGGGGCAACCTTGCACAACACTCTACAAATTTTTTGTTTAAATTCTGTTTCTTTCATTTCAAAAAAGGAGTTTTAAAAAAATTTCTGGATACCTGGAGTGGGGCGGCCAAGCTTTTTTTGTGGAGGGGGGGAGAAATTTTTTTTAAGGGGGGATAAAATGGCATGCGAAGCGTGCCGCAAATTTTTTTTAACCTCCTTAAAATTTTTACCCTGGGGGTAAAATTTGCTAATTACCCCAACTGAAATCTGTTTGCAGGGGTAAATTTTGTTTACCCCACCCCCCTCCCAAATTTACTCCTGGGGTAAAATTTTTTGGGGGGTAATTTAAATTTTATTAAATATTTAGTATTAAAAATGTGCGGGAAGCGCGGCAAAAATTTTTTTGTTAGAGATTTTTATTTTGGGGGGGGGGGTATTTATCCCTCCTCAAATTGTTTGGGGGGTAATCCCCACTTAACCCCCCCCCCCCTTGGACGTCTATGCTTGGAGGATCAGTACCTTCAGAATCATACATGGAACCTGAAATTGACTTGTATGCCTATATTTCTTACCTCCTCAAGTGCCCCTAGAGGCCTCTAGGGGCACTTGAGGAGGGGGAGTCGAATTTGATAACCCAATTTCTTATTTTAGATTTTATAAGAAAAAGTAAAAAAAAAATTTTGTGGGGTAGAAAATTTTTTTTTTTTTAGGGGGGGGGGCGTGCCGGGTGCCCTCCATCATCATTTTTAATTTTAGTTAAAAAATTAAAAAGAATAAAAAAAATTTAGGGGGGGGGTATTTTTCATTTTTGGGGGCGTTGGGGGTGTCCCACCCCCCAAGAAAATAGTTATAAACCTTCCCGGGACCTATGAGAAGCTACCTTGTTAAGGAGAACCCAATCGGTTCAGCAGTTAGCCAGATCCTTTGGTACAGACACACAGACAGACACACAAACATCCTGTTACTTTAGTATAAGGATGAGGATGTACTACTACAGGTTTGGTGGGATGTTTTATGGGGTTCAGGAATCCCTACCCCAAATAAAATAAAATGGAGGGGATGAAAAATATATCTCCCAAAAAGTTGTATTTTGTCCCAAGTTTTTTTTTATGTTTTTTTGGTGATCCCCCCCCTTAAGTAAAAAAGGATGTAAAAACAAAGGTTGTTGAATAAAAGTGTGGAGGAAGCTAAAATTGACTCTCACTCACTTAAAGTCGGAAATTCATTATCAAACAGGGGACTTGCACAAATTTTTTTAGCACTCTAGCTTTAATAGGAGCTGAGATAATGGGGGGGGGGGAGCATTGAACTACTGATAAAGGTGCAGCAAGGGGCCCAACTGTTAAGGGTTAAGTCTCACAAATTATGGATCCCGATTGACCATCTAGTTCTATTATATCTATTGGTTAATTATACTGTAGTACGGCTGTACTTCCTTATTATTTTTTTGGTGATTTTTCAAAACAGCAAATCGTTCTTTTAGCTTGAATTAAAAAAAATATTATGGCCTTAATTAGTTTCAAATGAAGTTTCTATTCAATTCCCACGCACACACAGACATACATCCTATATTTGTTATACATAATTTCGGCTACTTCTCTAAACTTTAAAGATGTAAGATTTATAAAGAAAGATTTTAAATTTTTTTTTGTACAGAATGATTTCTTTGCTTGGTATACAGGCACTACATGAAATATAGATAAATCACATGACTCATAATCAAATATTTGAAATGGAAAAAGTGCTGAATCTTTGATCCTTTTTTGTTAAATTGAATGAACAACTATGGCGATGTGAAAATTAAATTCTACAAAGAGTTATATTTATAACTTATTACAATGAGTATGATTTAAGTTCTATATGATTCTATAAGATTTTTTTCTATTGTATTAAAGTTTAATTTAATCACCAAAATTTTTTGTTAAAAAAATATATCAAATTGTTAGGCTAAGAAACAATCTTATTCATTATTTTTTTAAATAAATTAACGACACCCTTAGGTAACCCTAGGTGGAGAATTATATGAAAAGGGAGGATTTATAAGGCTGGGGCATCATAAAGGGAGAGGGGTTTATGATAGGGATTCCTAAATCTTTTACTTAAAAGATAGGAAGAGTTTTTATTAATCAGCCAAAAAATCTCTAAAGTAGTAAAAACAAGATTAAGATTAAGGGAAAAAATGTAGAATACTTAAAATAAAATATACAGCCTCATTCATGATAATTTTTAACGCCTCTAAGTCTAATGAAACTTTGCTAATGAAAATTTTCTTATATAACCCCAATTGAAAGAACACTAAGGGACGGGGGGAGAAGGGGAATGGTGAGTATTATGGCGGCTATTCATTGGGGGGGAATCGTTTGAAAAGGGTAGATGTGGGGGGTACCTTATATTGATATGATAGGTTTATGTAAGGTTAAAGTATTCCTATCAAAATCTTTACCTAAGCTTAACATTACTAAATTTAAGGGTAGACTATCTCCCCTAAACTAAAGTAAGGCTAAAGATACCCTTATTTTTAAGGGGTCCCTAATAAACCGTTTGTGATTAGCTTTAATATAAGAAAATATGTAGTCATATCTCAAAATTACTAAATCTTAAATTTATTAGACTAAAAATAAAAAAACATTAAAAATTAACCCTTACAGATCGGGCCCCAATTCCCACCTTAATAGATCGGGGGGGGGGGCTCTTTGAGCCCCCCCCTCTATCTCGGCTCCTGGTACAGATAAAGACGTAAAATTTTTTTCTGGTGGTTCATGTGTATTTTTAGAGAAAATTACTTTTTCTTTTCATAGCAGTCAGACCGCTCCTTAGCCGCTTTTTAGCGGCCAGCCGCTAAATTTTAAAACAGCTGTAGAGCGGCCAATTTTGCAGCTAGGATGACCAAATTTTAGGACGAACTTTTATTTTTCATCACAAAAAAATTACTTTTTCTGATCATCGCCGAAAAACGGCAAATAACGGAAACCGCCATTTTCGGCGGTTACGGCGGTAAAACGGCGGTTGGCGGCGCAAATTTATATTTCTATCTGTTTATTATTGCTCAAGGACTTACCAAAAAAAAATTATAGGTCTCTAGCTGTAATAGATGCCACGATATTCATGATATATGTATGTAGTAAAAGCCGGACAAAAATCGGTCATAAAGTCGGTCAGGGAGCGGTCAAACGGTCATAACACCACTTTTCTCAGAAGGTCATTGATATCTAAGTATTCATCAAAAATTTTTAGGTTTCTACCTTATATACAAAAGTCATAATGTAGAAATTAAGATTTATTTAGAATTTTTTTTTGCTACCCAACCGACTTTGACCGGACACCACGACCGACACAGACCAGATATCCTAATAAAATCAACTCTTGCCGACGTATAATTACTAAACTTAAAAAGTCATGAAGTTACAGCTCTTCATCTTACCTACAAAAAAAATGAGATTGAAAAAACTAGAGGGGGGGGCTCTTTGAGCCCCCCCCCCCCCCCCCCGATCTGTAAGGGTTAAGTAAAGAAAATGGCATTGTAAAAACAACAAAACATGCATGCAAAAAATAGTGATAGATAGAAAAAAGAAATAAAAGAGAGAAAACAAGGTAATTTCAAATAAAAGGACAATCTTAAACTTAAACTAATTTATATTTGTATTGAAAATTGTTAAATTGAAAATTTGGAAATTTTTATGAAAGATAAAAAAATATTTTTCATTATATTGATTTTAGATTTTAAAAATCCAGTTAAAATTTAATAGGGCACTTGATATTTTTATCCAATTATACATGAGATCAAATAGAGGGTATTTCTAAAAATACAAAAAAAAATAATCAAATTTAGTGAAAAATAAGATAACTCATGACAACATTACATTTTTGTACAATTACGTAATGTAAAAATTATTTTAGTATTTGCATATTGAATTCATAAAATATCCTTATATTTTATGTCTAACTATTTTTATAAATAAGGATTCAAAGATATTCACTTCTCCATAACAATACAATTTATATTTGATGTAAATCCCAAAGAGAAAATAATTCTCTGTAATTGGTCAATTGACTAGAAACCATTACCCAGATAAGACCAACTAAAAACATGAACAAAAAAGAAATATCATTGATAGTGATGTATGCCATTTGGCTCCAAATAAGCCCTTGGAATCCGAGTGTCTACGGTTGTATAGTAGAAATTGTAAAGACAGTCATCAGTGACATCAGTCTGGTTATACTTTATCAGTATTATCAATCAATTCCTGAGTCTAAAACTAGTTTTTTACATTACATAATGAAAATTATTGTATTGTCGTTTGGTTTAACAATTACAATAAGGATGTGTGGAAGATCTTTGCTTAATCTAGCTCCAGAAACAACCTTAGATCTACTGTACAGGTTTCCAAGTGTCATTTGTATGCTCTATGATGGTTATGGATTTGCAAACCTTACATTTTACAGCATAATGATCCTAATAACTTTACGGGCACTATTTAATGCATATCCTCGTCTAATGTTTCTGCTTGAAGATGACCATTTGACTTTGTGGTTCTGGATTGTAAATGTAATTCATCAAATAGATGGATTTGTCTTTTTCTATCAGCAACGTAATACAATGTGTGACAACAATTCCATTGAAACTATTAGAGTGAGCCTGAATCTTCACATTGATGAATCTAAAATAGGAACTTATGGTGGAATTAGTAAATTTGGTGATATTTTTCTCTTTATGCCACTTTTTGCTGAAATACTTTCAAGAGTAGTTATCAAATGGAGAGTTTTTAAAAGAAAGGTATTTTTGAGGGGGAACAATATTGTAGTTCCTGCAAGACAAATTGAAGTTGAAAATAAAGATGTTGTTATTTTAGTGCATGACTTGGAAGTTGACACTGGCACTAGTGAAGTTGATAAAAATCTAGACACTGAAGATATCTTTGAGCATGAAAGTGAGAAAAAATCAAGTTCAAGTGAAGAAGATGTGATTAGAATGAAACCAGTTATATTTGATGCTTGGAAACGTCCACAAAAATCTGCAGGGCCATCACAGGTATCATTAGACATTGACACAATTTCTGCAGTAGCGCTGAAAGACACAGAATTGGATATTGTTTCTGTTGACAGCAGAGAATCCATCCACAGTTTGGATCAGGCAAACTATGAAAGAGATGATGAAATAGTTGAGCCAAATAAGTTTGTTTCACAGCCAATGAATGTTAATGATTTTAAAGTTAGAAATGAAGATAATGACAATATCAGCTTAGGACTAGTAGGATTTAAAATTCTTCTTGTCCTTTTTCTGTTCTTTTCAATTGCCAAGATAATTACTGCAACAGGATTGTCAGGAGACTACAAAGATCAAATTGAATACTGTATAATATTATTCACATTGAAGATGGGAAGACTTGTGGAGTCAATGCTGCCATTATACTGGTTACTACGTAAGAAGGACACAAGAAAGTTTGCAGTGAGAAAGCTAAAATATTGGAAGGATTTCCTTGTATAAACTTTTTATACACTGATTTTCAAAGTTATGTGTATTGTGTATTACAAGTGAAAAATAAACAATTGATCATAATTCAAAAGAAAAAATGGATCATGGAAAGAAAACAAAGTTTTGGGTTTTGTTGCATTTTCACAGACAAACTTATTTCCATGAGTGTTTAATATTCTTTAAAGTAATTAATTGTTGTTAGCATGAAAACTGTAAATGAAAGCTAAAATATTGGAAGGATTTCCTCGTATAAACTTTTTATACGCTTATTTTCCAAGTGATGTGTATTCCAAGTAAAAAAGAGACAATTAATCATAATTCATAATCATAAGACAAACGTATTTCCATGAGTGTTTAATATTCATTAGTGTAATTAAATGTTGTTAAGGTGAAAAATGTAAATGATTTTATATTTTTGTAAACAATGTTTTTAAAAATACAAGTTTAAGATTGTACCTTGAAATTAAAGGATATATACAATTTTATGAAAGTACAACAGTACTTATTTAGTATGAAACATAGCCTCTTAAAAACAAATATAGTAGAAAGGTTCAATCAAATATTAAAGGTATGGTTCATGTGGGTGAAAGTTTTTAAAAAAGCTTTCATTTTCTACTATAAGTTTTTAAGAAGTATTGTCTCAGTTAAAACATGCAAAAGCTCTCAACATAAATCATGCCAAAAATACCATGCTATTGTCCAAAAAAGTCTTTCTTCATACTTGTCGCGTTTCTTTAGGCTCTAAACAGCAATAGTTTTAAAACAAAATTTTGCAATAAAAATGTTTGATATCTAAGTCAAGTTTAATGGACAGAAAAAAATAACCTAAATTGAAGGTTGAATTCTATTTAGGAATCAATTTGTAGATCATTAGAGATCTTGCTAACCGTTAGATTCAAGAACCTTTGTCTGTAAGTACTGGCTGTATATTAAAATGATATTTATATGGATCTAGGCATTCCTACTGATCTATATATATTACAATTTATATAGCAACAGTTTACCATTTTAACGAAGTCCTATTATAATCCTATATTTTACACTCTCCCCCAAAATAGTTTATTTATAAACTTTAACTGGACCTATAAGAAACTTCACTTATGTAATATCGGTTCAGTGGTTTGCGAGATCCTTCGCTACACACAAATTAGCTTACTAATTTATATAATAGGATAATACGAAGTTAAAAGATGATTGTTTGACAGTTCATCCGCCTCTTATTATCTTGCTAAACGCCTGATATGATTATGGTATACCAAAAGAAAAATTATCCTAAAAAAGTTTACTCGCGGTTGATGCACGGTTGCGAAGCCCTGCAATAATATTTTGATGGTTAGAGGCAAAGTACTTTTTCTTCAAGTGCCATAACCCTGTCCCTGTGGTTTGACCCTTTGGGGCAGAGGTGAAGCAAGAAGCTTTTAATAGGTTAAATACTAAACTATGTTCAAAGAAAATCCGGCGTTTTATTTTCATGGTTAAAAGGGATAAGTTAAAACAAAAAGTTATCAACTAGGCTGATCCTATCAGTGTTCCGTTTCAGATAACTAACACTTTACGTGATCGATGTTTATCTGAAGGTCTAAGTTGAACATATTATTAAGCTGTGCCTGTTTATGGGCCAAAACATGCTTGCCTGTTGTACTTTTATAAGTTTCAAAACATGAAGCTATGTTTCGACTTACAATTTTCATGGTTTATCTCGGCTATACTCAAAAACGCTTATCCCTTTATCCCTGCAAGCATGTCACATTAATGGAATGTGAAATCCGAAACCAAGAAAACCAAACAGGCATGGGATAGGTCAATCATTATATGAAAGTAACAGGATGACTCTCTGTCTGAGTGTCTGTCTGTCTGACCATGTGTGTAGCGAAGGATCTCACCAATTGCTGAATCAATATGGTATGCCTTTACAATGAAGCTAATCATAGGTAAAGGGCAGGTATACAACTCCTCTAGAAAAAATGGCTCTTAAACGAGAAAAAAGAAGTTCTATAACTTTTTCTTTTTAAAATTAAAATTGAAAATGGAGGGTGTACTTACATCCTCACTTCCCCCTTATATAGGTTTTACAAACTTTTTAAGAGAAACATTTTTATAAAGACTGCAAATCAAAGGTTTTTTTGTTAATTCTAGGGCACTCAATAAAACTTAGATATCAAATAAATTAAAAATTGGCTTTAAAATTGATAATTAAATAGAAAATATGGAAAACTTTTAATGGAAACCTTAGTAGAACTCTGAACATTTTGCTCTCAATTCCACTTCACATTTAATTATACGGGTTATTTGGAACTTTTTAAGACCCTTGACTTTATATTTTTTTTCAAATAAACTCAAATGCGCAGAATATATAATAGGATAATTGTTTCGTTTGAAATAAAATACAAAATATTAGTTTCATTTCAGCTCCGAGAGACCAAAGGCCTGGGCTAACAAAACAGGGATTTTTAAAGTTACCTAAGGCTGAAGTTAGTTTAAGAAGAAATGGGAGGGAGGGATTGAAATATACATTCAATTGTCACCTCTACCCCTCTATTTTATATAAAAAAAATGTCTTTATTATTTGTCATTTGGTCAAAGTCAAAACATAAACTAATCAGTCAACAATTTGTGTGATTTGATATGACAAAGAATCAGTTAAATTAAAATAAAACATTATAAATATTTTGGATCATGGAAAGAAATCGAAGTGACTGGTTTTGTCATATTTCACAGTAGCTTTTAATAGGTTATTTTTGGTTAGGTTAGGTAAATGTAAATGCCTACCCCGCATGGTTAAGAAATTGGCCCCGCAGTGGCTAGAATAGGAGAAAAGCTACTGTGAAAATACGACGGAACCCGCTACTTCGTTTTCTTTCCAACATATAATATTTTTAATAAAATCTGTGTATGAAATGTTCTACTAATACAAAGAAATCACTGGCTGACATGCATTTATGTCCTACCTGCACGCAGGGTTGCTGTAGTGCCCCTTCGAGAACACGATGCCGTCAAACGGGGCGGAGAACGTTAGGTCCACCGTCATACCCGTTTTCTCACAGCTCACGTCCAAATCTAAAAAATATAATTATCAAATCTGAATCCTTATATAAAAGTAACAGGATGTCTGTCTGTCTATTTGTTCCAAATGATCTCGCTAACCGTTGGACAGACATGGTTATCCTTTACACCGAAGTTCCTTACCAGCTTCTTAACATTTTGGTGGTTGTCAACTTCACTCATTGGAAACTTCTCCAATTAATTTTATATTTTTCCTTTAAAAACTGAAGTAGAATGTCGAGGTAGACCTAATAATTCTTAAAATATCAGTTTTTGTTAAAAAAAAAGGTAGGTATTTATTATTCCAGTGAATACCTCAAAGTCTATAGTAAAATAATGATAATGTATTATCAAGTTAATAGTTGACTTTAATGACAAAATATAGAAATAGATTAATTAATAATAACTTTTAAAATACAATACCCCTTATGTCATAAATCATTACTGTTATAATTATAAAACAAACAAACAATATTACGCCCAATTGAACGTAAACAAAAACGAAATGCCTTTTTTTCGTCAAAAGGCAGAAAAATAATCTATAGTCTGTAATATTTTTTACCTAATTTATCTCAGTAAAAAAAATAATTCTCATTCCATGGGAAAGAAAACCCATAAAAAAGAGATGGATAATCCCTCATTTTTATGACGTCAAATGGATGACCTTTGATACAATTTGGGCTTTCTCAAATTGAAAATTAGGAGCAGATTTTAGTTTGTTAGTATTTCACTTTAGCTGAGGTTAGATTAGGTTTTGTTGGGTATAGGATAATCCCGCAGAGTTAGGGCACCGCAGTGGGAAAAAAACTAACCCCCCTCCCCTACATATTTTTAATCCTTATACTAAAGTAACAGGATGTCTGTCTGTGTGTTTGTATGTTTGCACCGAAGGATCTCGCTTACCGCTGAACCGATATGATTCTCCTTTACAGGGTAGCTTGTCATAGGTCCCGGGAAGGTTTATAAATATTTTAGGGGAGGGTACTACCACCCTCCCAAGAGCAATCACAAAAAAAGAGACTTGAACGCAACATTGCAAGGTATCGTAGACACTTGAAAGCAACATAGATAGGTATCGTATTATTTAAGTGCCACTAGAGGCCTCTAGGGGCGTAGCCTCTAGTTTAATTAAGATAACAGGATGTGGAGGGTCTCTGTGTTCAATAGGCCCATGTTGTTACTATAAATCATTATGAAATAAGTTTTTAATCCATAAAACTATTGTTGGTTTATGCAATTATATCATTGTCTTTTATAATTATATTTTTCTTATAATCATTAATAAAACAGTAATCAACAGTAATTTAGCTGTAATTATAACTACAAAATTTGCCAGTTGTTCAATTCAATGAGGACATAATGCCAATAAGTAGCGAAGCAATAACATGTTAGCAAAATTTCAGGCTTGCTTTTTTTTACCCGTGCTCTACAATGCTTAAAGACACAGAAAATTGGGTATAAACTGTAAATAAGTAATTTAATAAACATACCCTAAAGAATAAGTTTATGCCTTAAACAAAATATATTGGTAGTCTCACTAGCCCACTGGTAAGTTTTTCGTAATAAACATAATTAATGAATAATAATATTCATAAATTTACTAAAACCTAGTTGCCCTTAAGGTGGGTGGGGGCGGAAGTTGACCACGCCCACTTTCAATTGAAGTTTTAAAAAAAAAGGTTTTGGCACCCTTAAGGTGTCTAGTCTATTTTTAGTCATACAGTGTCGAAACCTAGTGACACCTTAAAAATATTTTTGGTATATGTTAGCGATTTCTATATCTAGAATCGTCTCTCGAAATAGCTATAAACCTTCCCAGGACCTATGAGAAGCTACACTGTAAAGGAGAGCAATATCTGTTTAGTGATTAGCTAGTTAGGATTGTTTTTGTTAAAGATAATCAATCTAATATATATGGTAGGTATAGTTAATTTTTTTAATAAAATCAAATAGGGTGACGCTTATTATTTGTGTTTCCAAAGTTTTAAATCTGAAAAATAACAAGGAAAATATTTTTTTTGGTAAATAAAAATATAATTTTTTTTACTGCTTTTATTTCCTTAATTCAAAAATAAATTTAAACAATTACAGGAATTCCTTATAATTTTATTATTAATTTTTTATTAGATGCTGTAAACAAATTTTGTATCAAGTCAATAATAACAAATAAGGATTTTAACTTTATAAACTGGTAGCGGGCTATTGGTTGGACGTACAGAAAACGTTCCAAAACAATGAAAAGGAACCTCCAAATAATCTTTAAAAGTAATAATTTTCTTTAACTACTCGATCCATTAGAGTCTTGGCTATTCTAGATCATAAAGTTCTAAAAAAAACTTTTTTGTAATTCCAACTCGATCCGAAAATTGTTATTTATTGGTCATTTCATTGTTTCTTTATTTAGAACACATAATTAAGAACAACATTTGGTGGAGTTTTCATGGATCCAGGGAAGGGACATCTAAAGAAAAATATATCTTAATATTTTGGTTGCACAGAAAGTCTATGTATGAAAAAGGCTGATTTCCCACAAAGTGCATATCGAGCTCTGAAAACCCACCTTTATTTTTAAAAACAAATGTGGATTAGGTGTTTTGTTCCAATGCCTAAACCCTGCTGGGGGTACTAACCCTATCAGGCCTATACCTGCGGTGCCCTAACCATGAGGGACTACCCAGTACCCAATATTACCTAACCTAACCTAAACTAAAGTAATAACGAAAGAAAAAATCCTCCCCTTTTTATAAATTTTGTTTTAAATTAGTGAGGGAGAGGGGGTACCGCAAAATTATATTACAAAATTGTAACCAGAGACATTTTTATATTCTTTTGAATTGTGCCAGTAAAAATACTAATATGTGGTAGGAAAAACAAGGATGACAACATCCATAAAAGCGAAGCACTGAAACGGTAGGACAAACGGACATTAACACTTGTGTAGTGTTAGAACTTAATTATCATAATATAAATTTATAAGAGTCAAAGCAAAATTGTAAGTAAATTTGTTGTAAAACTGCTTGATACAGGATGATTTTTATGGACATACTTACATTTTTAGGGCTTGATTATAGAGTTGCTTCACTTATTACATTATACTTTGTTGTCCCAGGAATCAATATACCAAAAATCAGATCAATCCGATGATTTGATCACATAAAAATTTGTTGTTAAAAAAATAAAAAATCTACATGTTTAAAATGGACGTACGGACATTTTGGTAATGATTATAGAGTTGCTACGCTTTCTAAATCGTACCTAACTACTAAAGGAATCACCATGCAAAATTTGAAATCGATAGGACAATTCTAACATGCCTAAATTAACGGAAAAGGCTATCCGTTACGGACGGACGGACGGACCGACCCTAATTATAGACAGGTCTCCTACTGAATGAATGAACTGAAATAAGTGATGTCCATTTTAGCAACATAAACTGACGACAATTTTTCCCTTTCATAGTATCAACGAATATTCTGTGGTAGGCGGCATACGGACAAGCCTTTTGCAGAGTATGCTATGCTTTGGCTTATCAAATCACACCCTAGCGCTAATCCCAGCTTATCACCATTCTACCCAGCCCCCTCTGGGCATTGTCTACACATCAGAAGCAGCGGTCAAATTGGACACCGCCGATAGTGGGAGGGGCGCTGCCCCTCTCACCCTCAAGTCCCCAGTAACCTACCCTTTTCCGGGAGATGTCTACCTTCCCCTTACTGAAGCCTACCCCTCTACTGTCCACCGAAATGGGGCTCCGCCCCATCTCCCCGCACCCCTTTCTACCTAACCTATTTATCATCTATTGTGTATATAAATTAGTAACCCTATTATAAATGTATTCAGTTTAAAATATATCTTTTTAACAGTAACTACTTGTAGTTCTTTATTGATAGAATCCTTAAAGGCTAGGGGCTCTTTTGAATCGAACTCGCGTTGTAGGGTTGAAACGCTTCACCCTACCACAATTTTACATCCATTGATATCTTTTAATTGATAATAATCAGACGGACATTCCTTACCAAAGCTAATTCATTAATATCTAATACTTGATGACAATGTTCTAACTTGACCTGCTTATTTCTTTAGACACTGCAACTTTCACTTAAATCACCTTACAAAGTTAAATTATAAAAGCATAGATGTCCAATAAGATCTCGTAAACCGCTTAAGTGACAGGTCTTTCCTTTTTTGAAGAATATTTTATTGGAGAAGGTTAGATTGTTTTTCTGGTGAAGTAGTTTAACAGTTTAATGCAAACTAGCAGCTTCGCCACTAGCTTCTAGGGGCTTTGCCCCATGTGGTAATAAAAAATGGAGGTGCCCCCATTATTATCGATTTTAAAAAATTAAGGTGGATTTTTTTATTTTTTGTGGGGGTTGGGGGTGTCCCACCCCCCAAGAAAATAGCCTAAAACCACCAAAGGACCAGTAGGTATATTTCCTGATGAGTAGAATCCAAGCGGTTCAGTGGTTACCGAGATCTTATTAAGGGACAGACGGACAGACAGGCATCGTTCTACTTTTAATTATAGATAACCCTTCAAAATTCCTTGTTAGGAATGAAACTTTTAGAAGCGGCATGCTAGAGACGTTGAAAATTATACCTACTGCTGATATGTTAGGACCGTGACATAAATGCATGGTGAGAGAAGGGGGATGCATTGGACCTTAAACATGTGCAACTCTCATTGTTATGCACTGTTACGACTTTCAGACAAAGGTCGTGCAATAAAAAGGATGGTTATTATTCTCCCGCGAATGGATGCTTTACACCGCAATTATAAGACGCGGGGTATGTTTCAAGGTACGCGGAGAGGTCCAGAACCCGAAGCTACACCAAGCCTTCAAGAGGCAATAACCTATTATGATTAATTTTTATTTTATTATTTTTTTTCTTAACAATGCCTATCGAAGACAAGAAACATTGTTTTAATTTACCTTTTTTATTGCACCACATGTTCATCAGGGATTGGCAATTTCAAAATTAACTTTTATAATTCAAAAATGAAAAATTAAAACTTTCCTAGAGTTATGTTTGGTAAAAAATGTAAATAAACAGAAAAATTGAACATAATGCATTGAAATTTTTTATGTTTGTATACATGAGATAAACACACCTTTTCATTTTAAATTTTCTTTGGCTATAAATTTTCCAGGAGGGAAAGGACAATAAAAATAAAATCTTCAACTTTTAACTACGGATCTTTTTTTAGATTGTTCAAATTTTAAATCGAACAATTTTTTTTCTTTTATTATTATATCCCTTTCATTTTAATGTATGAGTGTTGCCCTTTATCAAATGACGCAACATATGTTATTTTTATATAAAGTAGCGCAACTACTCTATAACTTGCTTTAAATGTATGTCAGTCAACATTTTTTTTCTCGCTAAGTTTATCCATCTATCCATTAATCTGTTTTTCATCTACCTATCAATATTTTTTAAATTAATATTCATTAATTTATCTATCCCTTCTATTTCTATCTGAGATAGTAGAATCAACGCTAATTTGCATCAAATTATACTTGTTTTTTTGCAATACATGAAGCTTTTTTCTTAAACCAGAAGTTATCAGAAATGTTACTGGTAATTATAGTTTTAATTTTTATCTTTAATTTGGTTCAACAATTAGTTTTGTAAGCCTTGGCCTTCGGCCCCTAGGTTACAACAAAACTGGAATCAATAATAGTTTTATTTCACTATAAATAAATTTGCTGTCTACAATGAGTTGCGATAAATAACTATTCGTCCATTTATCAACTCCTGTATGCCATAAAAATATCCTATTTTTTGTAAAATCTTTTCACGACTTGAGAAGATATCCCAAAAAGACAACTATATTACGAAATATTACATTTCAAAGATTTTTTAAATCATTTTAGGAATCGGTGAATTCTACATATTCTTATAAATAAATGGGGTATGGTGTCTGTGTTTGTACCAAAAGATCTCGCTAACTGTTCGGCTGATTTGGTTCTACTTTGTTGGGTGTCTTTATATAGGTCATATTGGATTTGAGCCTATATTTTTACAATGGGTAGTAATTTTAGAGTAAAACACTAGAGGGAGAAAGGGTTAAATAACTGTATCTCCCCACCGCAACCACCTTGTGTAACCCTTCTATTGGGTCATGGAAAATCAACCAATGGTGTCGCTTATATTATCACAGCCAAGTAGCAGAAAATAGAAGCAGACGGAAAAGGTCTTTAAAAAAGCAAGGTAGGTAGTTGTCTGTATATTAGTGTGGCCCAAATGAAGGTCTAAATCGCTTTTCAATGTGCGCATTGTAAAATAGGTTATGTATTGTTTGTAGATTTTAGCCCTATAATTGATTTTAAAGGGCGAATATAGGTTCGATATGATATGAGCTTATATCAAAGGTGCCATTACATACTTTTAGAATATCTATGCCAAATTTAAAATTCAAAAAAATCCTTAAGTAGATTTTGCAATTTTCTGTTTCAATTGAACATATAAAAAATGAGATTGCCGACAAAATCGTTTATTTTAGCCCTTTACAAGACTTTTTTTTTACTATTTTGCTTAAGTTTGATTGACTATTACATTGGCACGCACCTTAAAAGATAATTTAAAAGTTTATTATTTTAGATTATATACTAGTTTATTTAATTTTTTAAAAAGCATAAAAATAATTTGCATAGAAGGGCGTCAGGAGTATTGACAGGGTAAATAATACGTCTTAAAGTTTATTTTCTGTACAGAGATCTTTGATTAATTCATGATGATATAAACAACCCTTGTGTACGCATTTTCAACACACACACACACGGCCACAAAAAAAACAGGGATTTGAAATCATTCTTCCTCCAAGAAAATTTATCGATTATTTTTTTTTTACTTTTTACATTATTTGATGTTTTTTTTAACTTTTAAATAATTTATTTTATGAAGGTAGAAGGAGGGTATATTTACCCTTGATTAATTGGTTTCCACGTTATTACGACTATCATTTAACGAAAGCTTTTTAATTCAACCTTGCCACGACGCTTTGTGTGATGCTAGGGTGTTTGAGTTCTTAGGGAACCACACTAATTACATAATATTTTCTTCGAGATTGACAGGTTTTAAGCTATAAACAGACTTATACAATTGAATATGTCAATATTTTTAAGTTATTTATAATCTATGGAATTGCACGTTTTTTTTGAGCCCATATCATATTCAACCTATATTCGCCCTTTAAGAAAAAATCTATCGCTATCTCATCAAATGCATTTTTAATTTCATTCTTTCTTCCCCAATTAATATAGCCTTACACCAGATATAAAGCAAAACATCAAATTTTCTGTCTGTTTGTTTACAAACATTGAAATAAGATATTAAAATCACCAGGAATAAACATATGAAGAAAGAAAGTATAAAAATTTATTTATGTACAATTACAATAATTTGGGAAAGCTAATTCATACTGCAAAATCATTGAAGAAAAATAATTAAAGATAAGCCTTACTCTTTATTCCTGGTTTAATAAAAAACAATCAAATTATTTTTTGCAATATTAATTTTTTTATTAGTGTGCTTTTTTTTAAAAGTTGAATATGAGAATACTTATATTACATGTTTTTTTTACCTTCATTTAATTTTTTATTTAAATAAATTGTCTCTTTATTGGCGACAATTTCTGTTGAGCCATGAAGTTTATTAAAAACACTTTTTCATCATGAAGTTTTTGATAAAAAGCTTAAGATTGAAATTTCGAGATCAATTTTCCCTGTAGAGAGGTCTAGTTTTCACTAAAAGGTCTACATTTGAGCCGGTAACAACTTCAAGGTATGCGCAAATTGATATGGTAAAGATTTAAAAATTCATGTTTTTTTGGGCCAGTCTACTGTATATACATCTATACTATAGATCTGTTGTAGTAATTATTTAGTGGCTCTATTTATCTGGGGAGGGTAGATGTATTCTACCACAGATAAAAACTTTTCGCTGTGTAGGAAAGCCCTGCAGTTAGCGAGATCTTTTCCTTACAAAATGACACACACGTAGACCTCCTGCCTATTTTATACACAAAGATTGAATAGACTTAGTCTCATATGTAAGTGATAGATTGATTTTATAATAGAAGTATAATAAATAATATTTAGAGTGCTCATACTCAGAAAACTGACAATCTTCATATATAAAAATATAGCTGATCCCTGGATGGGCCGATATGGTTCTCCTTTACAGTGAAGCTTCTTAAGGTCGTGGGTAGGTTTATCAACAATTTGGGGGAATATACCTTAACCCTCCCAAGAAAAATAGCCTCAAGCTCAAAAAATTTCTTGCTTATTCTTTAAAGACTTAAATGTGAAGGAAAGTTTGACTCACCTCTTCTCTCAAGTGCCTCCAGGGGCCTCTAGTGGCGTAGCCACTAGTAAACTTTAAAGTAGTATATTGTAATTGTGTATGTCCCGAAAGATCTCGCAAAAGCTAAACCATTTTATACACAATTTTAAGGAAGTTTAGTAATAGCTAATGGAAGGTTCGAGTTAAGCTATTTGAATAATTTTACAAAAAAATACGTTTTAAGCATAGTGAATGATAAACAACGGTAAAGTCGAGTTAAGCAGTAAAATTAGGAATATTGTAGTTGAAATTTTGATAAAACTTATTTTTCACTCACTAATTGCTTAAATCTAAAAATAAAATAGCCTAAACCCTCCCGGTACCTGTATGAAGTTTCCCTGATAAGAAGAACTAAATCACTTCAGTAGTTAAAATCTTAAAGCTACAGAGCTATAATAGGATATTCTTGATGACTCTAAAATTTGTCTATTATAACACTATCTGATTGATTTCTCCCCATATTCGTTTCTCAAGACATGATTTTATTTCATCACTTTGACTCAGAGAGAAACAGAGATAGGACAGTTGATGGTAAATTAATCTATCCCCAAACTTTAAGAGCAAAATTAAAGTCCTTGTAAATATATGATATTGAATTACTGAAGGATTAATTTATCTTCAAATGTCAACTCCCCTCTGGCTTTGAATACAATTTACAACTTTCAGGGGCTGCTATTCAGCCAATTAATTTCATTTAAAAATGGCCGAAAATCAAATAATTTGTTGGAGTAAATTTTGTTTTTTTGGTGTAGCTGAAAGGGAAGTGGATAAGAAGGGGAGGTAAAAGGAAGGTGGTTGGGGAGAAATTTTCACTCAGAATTGTTTGTCAGAATCACATTCCCTTTTCCCTGACAACTTTAAAGGGATACAAGGATAAAATAATTGACAAAAAATTGACTAATTGACAAAAAATTGACAATTGACTTTACATTTATTTTCCTCTAAGTTTTAATATGTAAAAGCTAAACACTGTCTTTTGGTAGATTAAAATTACTCCATTGTCGTTTCCCCCCGATAACTAACTTTGAATACAGAATGCAAGTTTATAATAAGAGAAACAAGAATACTAATAAATTGTATTTTACAAATTATGTGGAGAAAAGATATTTTTTGTGTTCCCCGCGAATAGATTAATAATGGATTGTGACTTTTTTGCTGGCCCCAAGGGGCCGTAGACATGGGCTAAATATAGTCAATTTTATCAGGGATCATAGGGATATGACAATGGCAAATAAATTTACAAACCTACCCGTTATTTGAATCAACCATTAAGTATTTAATATAAGTACCCAAAGTTTTTATGTCAACAAATAAGGGAAGAGATGTTTATGAAACTTTGATTACTAGTTAAATTTTCAGTCCAATGTTCCCTCTCTACCTGCATTTATGTCGCGCACAGGGGCGTCCAAGCTTTTTTTTTTGGGGGGGGGTAAAAAATTTTAGGGGGGGGGGTAATTCGTGTTTGGGGGGGGTAAAATGTCGCGCGAAGCGCGCCGAAATTTTTTTTTACCCCCCCCCAAAATTTTTACCCCGGGGGTAAAATTTGATTGGAGGGGGTAATTACCCCCCCTAAAGTCTGTTGGGGGGGGTAAATACTCCCCCCAAATCTGTTGGGGGTGTAATTACCCCCCCCAAACTAATTTACCCCGGGGGTAAAATTTTTGGGGGGGGTAATTTAATTATGTAAAAAAAGCACCTACCTAATCTATTAAGTTAATAAGTACTATCCTATAACATAAAGTAGTAAGTAAGGTTTATTTGACTATAGCTTCAGATTTCATTACTTTTAATACTGAGTTCTCCTTTTTAGGAAAGCTTCACATAGATCCCATGATGGTTCCACACTATTATAGGTTAATCCTTTGAGTGGTTTTAGGCTATTTTTCTCCTCCCTTTTTACCCTTTAGAAAACACGAGTTCTTAGATGCTAAGGGCGCCACTACTATTCAAATATATAGTAGTATCTCATTCTTTAGAACATAAAAATACAATAATTAACTCACTAACCAATGAACCAATATGATTATACTTTAAAGTGAAGCGTCTTATAGGTCCTGGTAAGTTTTATAACTAGTTTTGAGACACCCTGACATCCTCCCAAAAGAAATCGCCTATAGAAATTCTTTTTCATTATTTAATGAAATATTTAATTTAGTTAGGTATCTATTTTATGGAATCTTCAGTGCTTTACAATTACATCATAGATCCCCGGGATGGTTTAGGGGGGGGGGCGGGGATTACTCCCTCCCCCCCAAAAAAAAAAAATTTTTCAGTAAAATTTTTTTTAAGAACATTCAATTTGGGGGGGGGTAAATACCCCCCCAAAAAAATTTTTTTTTAAAGAACATTTATTTACAAATGGTTTGGGGGGGGTAAATACCCCCCCAAAATCGTTGGGGGTGCCTACGGCACCCCCAAGGTAGGGGTAATTTTTTTTGGGGGGGGGTATTGTTCAAAAAATTTTGGGGGTGCCAAATGGCCCATTACCCCCCCCCTTGGACGCCTATGGTCGCGCACCAATATCAAATCAACAACACAATAGAATAAGGAAAGTTAAGTATTATACAGTAAACAAGGATGAAAAAATCCATGAAAGCGAAGCGGCATGACAGACGAACATTAAATCTTGTAGAGCTTCAAAACTAAATATACAAAATATAAATATACAAGCTTTGACAAAATTATACGTAAATTTGTTGCAAAACTTCTTAAATACAGAATACTGTTTAAGGACATACTATTACTGATATTTTTAGGACTTGATTATAGAAATGCTTAGCTTTTGATATTGTACCTTATTGTAATAGGAATCAATACTCCAAAAATAAGATCAATCGGATGATAATATCACATACAAAACTGTTGTTGAAAAAGTTAAAAATAAACATGTTTAAAATGGACGTGCGGACATTCTGGTACCGATTATAGGGTTGCTTCGCTTTCTCAATCGTACCTAACTAATACAGAAATCATCATGCAAAGTTTGAAATCAATAGGACAATTCTAACATGCCTAAATTAACGAAAAAAGCTATCTGTTACGTACGGACGGACGGACAGACCGACCCTAATTATAGAAAAGCTTCGCTTAAAAAAAAGATTAGTTCTCGTGGACATAATTGTCCTTAATGTGATATACAGTATACACGTTTTAATTCTAATTGATAGAGATATTGCATTTGACTTTGAACCTTTTAATTAAAAGTGTTTTTTCTCTCCAGCCAATTTAACAAATTGTTAATGTTGATTCTTTTTAAAAGCGAAGCTTTTCTATAATTAGGGTCTGTACGTCCCTCCGGAACGGATAGCTTTTTTCGGTAATTTAGGCATGTTAGAATGATCCTATCAATTTCAAACTTTGCATGGTGATTGATGTAGTAGTTAGGTATGATTTCGAAAGCGTAGCAACTCTATATTCGTTACCAGAATGTTCGTGCGTCCATTTTAAACATGATGATTTTTAACTTTTTAAAATTTTTTTTTATAAAATTATCCAATTGATCTGATTTTTGGGATACTGTTTCCTAGGACAACAAAGTACAATGTTATAATCGAAACATCTCTATAATCAAGTCCTAAAAAAGTAAGTATGTCCTTAAACAGCAGTTCTGACACTCTACACATGTTAATGTTCGTTTGTCCTTCCGTTTCAGAGCTTCGCTTTTATGGATGTTGTCATCCTTGTTTTAACATAACTCAATATTTATATGTATAAATTGTCTCAAATTTTTATATTTGTCTAAATTTTTAATAAATAGCGCAACAATAACAAACTAAATAAGCAACTTGATGATCACTAAATATGCTAATTCTCTTTTACGTTGAATTGTATAAACTCCTTGGAAAATTAGCTCCCATGACACTGGTCTTCAAATTAACATTTTATTTAAAAATCATACAAAACAACAATATAATAATTATCGCGGGTTATTAATGATTATCTATTAGATAGAATATATTTTTTTTAAATAAATGAGGGTTTTAATCGTATTATTGAATATTTTAAATATTATATATCTTAAAATATCAAATATTTTTTTAATGATTCCAAAAGGATGATTTGGTTAAATTTTGTAGACATAACAACTTAACATTCCATAAATTTACCTACACCCTTAATTATTTCCAACAACATTACCCCTTCTGTAGTAACTTTATATTAATTTCATCAATCTAATTCAAGTACATTGTACAATAAAAAATTTTGCTATTCCAAATTTTAGTATCATAATACGAAATGTTTATGAAGTGTCAAATCTTCAAAATTACTCCTTCAAGCGGAAAACATTGCAAAATTTTTGTTTTACAGTAAAACCAAGAAAAATTATTTAATAATTTTTTCAGCAAAATTAAACTGTTAATTTTAATAGATTAATAGAGATTATTAGCATTTCATCATATTCTTACTTAATCTAATAGATCTATTACACTATATGATGAATCAGAAACAAAAATCCATCCAAATTTTTTAAATCGCAGAAAACTGGATGTAATACGATTCTAGATATAATTTTTTCGTATGGATGGAACTGGTTTTAATCCACCGGATATTAATCGTTTTCGAATGAATACGAGGAAAAAGTATCTCTGCCTTCTACTTTTCTACCTGCTTTACATTATATTTCAAAGATACGCTTTATTTCATCTTGATATAAATGACAGTTTTTCTTATCTGAATATATTAATGGAGTTGATATTTCTACCTTTAAAAAGTTGGGAGTGAAAAATGTTTATTATATCTGGAATCGTATCCCTAATATTTGTAACAATATTTAAAAAAAAAAGAATAAAGGAAGCAATTTGAATATATGTTTGCTTGAAAAAATAAGAAAAAAGTTGTTGAATTGAGAAAATTGTTCAGTATGATTGTGAAGGCTTAAAAAACAGTAGTAGAAAGATAACATTCATTAAATATGTGTATTCCTTATTGAAAAGAACTATAGACAAAAAAAATTTAAGTTAACATAAATTTTTATCGTTCTACTACTGTTTTTAACTTAAAACTCACAAAGTTTACGATATTTTAACAAAACCTACCTACCCCTTTGTTCAAAAATTAATTTCTCTACTCATTTTTTTCATTAGTGGATAACATTCTACACAAAGTAACAGTTTTTTCTACAAATTTACATACAATTTTGTTTTAACTCATCAATTTAAGTTATAAATAATAAGTGTAAGTGTTCGTTTGTTCCACCATCGTATTTTAGAGCTTACATTTTATAAATCATATCCTTGTTTTTTTGTATCTCATAATAGAAAAATTATACATCTTTAATGGTAAGTCAGGGTAAATAGTAGGATTTGCTTGGATATCTAGCTGATTTCTTATGCCTGTTATCCGGCCAAATATCCTCTAATTTGCCGGATATCCGGCGTTGAACAGTTATACGGCCGGATATCGGATATCCAGCATTAGAAACCAGCCGGATATCCAGTATCCCGCCAAATTTAGATCTAGCAAATACTTAGGAATGTATGTAGTATATACGTGGATATTATGACTTGTGAAAATTGTCTTCAATTTAGTTTGCTATTTTCCCTATCATTTATTGGTCAGTTCGATCATCCAATAGGAGAAGATGATATTTGGTAAAGGTGGGGATGAGGGGGATCGTTATTTTAGCCCGCTACAAGTTTCACTTTATTAGAGTAAATGATTTGTAGTAGGATCCAAATAATAAAAAAATAAATTTATAAAGGGATTTATATTTGTAATTTCATTGCAAAAACATGAACAACTGTATAGTATACTTTTGGCTGTACAATTTTATGATATCCAAACCTGTAATTATACAGTATGGTTATCCTTATTTTTGGTAAAGAAAGATATAGAATTATGTTCAAGACCAAGATGACAATAACAAAATTAAGGCACAGGACAATTTTAAATGTGTTCATAGAAAACAGCAGTTAAAATAAAAAGTTTCAAATAATGAAAAACATTTCCATCTTATTTTTTTGTAGCAAAGCTGTTCTATAATTCCAAATGTCCGTCCATCTGTCCGTTTATCCGTCCGCAACATACGAAGTGGGGGAAACATGATTTTCTCGGCTCCTATTCAAGAAATACGGGTGAATTTTTTTGTGAACATTCCCATCATTTTCTATTCTTATTACACTGAAATAAATAAATTTACTTAAAACTATAGTTGCTTTGTCCCTATCCTCTAGGGGGCCTTTATTCGAATTGAGCGAGAGGGTTTACAAAAATAGCTTAAAACTATACCAGAAACTGACAACTATTTAAGTGATAGAGTAGCTTCGCTGAAGAAAAAATGTTTTTTCGCCTTTTTATTGTTATTAAATTATTTATTTTAGATAAACCATTTATCAAACGTATAAAAATTTGCAAAAATGATTGAACACTTTTGATTCACATAGAATCTAGTTAAAATCAACAACATATGGTGGTCAAGAAAAATCAGTTGCACTTGAAAATCAGGAAAATTAAATTGACTAGTAAGATATATAAGTTTTCCGGAATTTTAATGTTAGGGGGAGATTTGAAATCTGCATCAAATTTTAAGGATTTTTTATAAAATTCGTTTTTTCTATAATTCTTTATCTAAAAGCGGAAATGCATTTTAAGTTAATTAATTTTGACCAATAGGATAGGTGGATTTTAAACTACCTGCGCTCTAATTGGTTGAATGATGTACGCCATCCAATCAGAGCGCAGATTTTTTAAATCCACCAATCACAGATGCCAAAATTAATTAACTTAAATCGCATTTCCGCTTTTAGATAAAGAATTATAGAAAAAACGAATTTTATAAAAAATCCTCAAAATTTTATGCAGATTTCAAATCTCCCCCTAACTTTAAAATTCCGGAAAACTTATATACCTTATTGACTAGGTAAAGATAAGTAAAACAAGGATGACAACATCCATAAAAGCGAAGCACTGAAACGGTAGGACAAACGAACATTAACATTTGTATAGTGTCAGAACTGAATAATCAGAATATAAATGTATAAGAGTCGAACCAAAATTGAAAGTAAATTTGTTAAAAAACTGCTGGATACAGGATAATGTTTATGGACATACTTACATTTTTAGGACTTGATTATAGAGTTGCTTCGTTGTCCCAGGAATTAATATACCAAAAATCAGATCAATCGGATGATTAGATCACATGAAAATTTGTTGTTAAAAAAGTAAAAAAATCGACAAGTTTAAAATGGACGTAATGGACGTACGGACATTCTGGTAATGATTATAGAGTTGCTACGCTTTTTAAATCGTACCTAACTACTAAAGGAATCACCATGCAAAGTTTGAAATCAATAGAACAATTCTAACATGCCTAAATTAACGAAAAAAAGCTATCCGTTACGGACGGACGGACGGACGTACGGACGGACCGACCCTAATTATAAGAAAGCTTCGCTTTTAAAAAGCAAACAACAAAACATAAATAAAGAAAATATAGCATTTTTTGAAGGTAAATTCCAATAACTCAGTTAATAACTAGTTAATTTGGTTATATAGATCTGACAATGTGATACAACTGCGGCAATGTCTGAACATAGTGTAATGTACAATTATTGTTGTGGTGGTGGTTGGGAAAACAACATAAGTTTTCTTGTTGCTGTTGTGTTGGAAAAATTGATGTTGCATTTTTTAAAGCGAAGCTTTTCTATAATCAGGGTCGGTCCGTCCGTCCGCACGTCCGAACGTTCGTACGTCCGTAACGGATAGCTTTTTTTTGTTAATTTAGGCATGTTAGAATTGTCCTATCGATTTGAAACTAAATAGTGATTCCTGTAGTAGTTAGGTACGATTTAGAAAGCGTAGCAACTCTATAATCATTACCAGAATGTCCGTACGTTTATTTTAAACATGTTGATTTTTTTTACTTTTTTAACAACAAATTTTTATGTGATCTAATTATCTGATTGATCTGATTTTTTGTATACTGATTCCTGGGACAACAAAGTTCAATATTATCAATATTATAAGCGAAGCAACTCTATAATTAAGTCTTAAAAATGTAAGTATGTCCATAAACATTATTCTGTATCAAGCAGTTTTCAACTAATTTATTTACAATTTTGCATCGACTCTTATACTTTTATATTCTGATTATTCAGTTCAGACACTATACAAGTGTTAATGTCCGTTTGTCCTACCGTTTCAGCGCTTTGCTTTTTTGGATGTTGTCATTCTTGTTAATAGTGCAAGTTCTCTTTAATTGTATGTACAATGTACATGCGTACTTATGTCACTCTTTAAATAAAAAATAATCCTTATAATAAAGTAGCAGGATGTTTGTTTGTCTCTTTGTCTGTATGTCTGTTTGTACCGAATGATCTCGCTAACCGCTGAACCGATCGGGTTCTCCTAAACAGGGAGACTCTAACGCAACATAAAGAGGTATCGTAGAGACTTGAAACCAAAAAAATAAAAATTTAAAGTGCCACTAGAGGCCTCTAGTAACAGGGTAACTTAACAAAGTGTCTCAGAAAGCAGCCATTTGACGTCATAAAAATGGGGGATTATCCATCTCTTTTTAGGGATTTTCTTTCCCATTTCTCTTCTCATCTTCATCATTTTTATGACGTCACATGGCTAATTTTAAGGCACTTTATAAAGTTACGTAACAGGATGTCTTTGTGTCTATACTCTATGAATGTGTGTGATTGTACCGATTTAGTTCTAATTTACAGTGAAGCTTCTTATAACTCAAGGGGGAGTTCATAACCCTCCCAAGGGAAATAGCAACTGAAAAAAAATTTCCCTCTTAAAAAATATTTTCTTTACTTAAAAAAAAATAGAACTAAACGTGGAGGGTTAAAATACCCCCTGTTCACTTATGTGCCCCTAGAAGCCTCTGGAGGCGTAGCCGCTTGCATGAAAAAATGGTGTGTATTTCTTTAAAATCATTTGATTTTGGAATTTATGTTAGGTCATACTTTAAAATTTTTTATATAAAGAATTTAAGTAGCGGGAAAAAGTGTCCAAAAAAGCAGCCAGGTGACGTCATAAAAATGAGGAAGAGAGAGAGGAGAAGTGGGAAAGAAACCCCTAAAAAGGAGATGGATAATTCCCTCATTTTTATGACGTCACATGGCTGATTTTTGAAACACTTTGTCTCGCTACGAATTTAATCCAAAGATTTTACTGGACCAAAGAAAGGTCCTACCTATGATGGATGGCATATTTGATGGTTGTTGCCTCTTACTTCTGGCAAGCTCTGCTATCTCTTCATACTGACCATTTGATACACTTATAACTGTCTGAAATATAGATAGATAGATAGATAGATAGATAGATAGATAGATAGATAGATAGATAGATAGATAGATAGATAGATAGATAGATAGATAGATAGATAGATAGATAGATAGATAGATAGATACATAGATAGATAGATAGATAGATAGATAGATAGATAGATAGATAGATAGATAGATAGATAGATAGATAGATAGATAGATAGATAGATAGATAGATAGATAGATAGATAGATAGATAGATGGATAGATAGATAGATAGATAGATGGATAGATAGATAGATAGATAGATAGATAGATAGATAGATAGATAGATAGATAGATAGATAGATAGATAGATAGATAGATAGATAGATAGATAGATAGATAGATAGATAGATAGATAGATAGATAGATAGATAGATAGATAGATAGATAGATAGATAGATAGATAGATAGATAGATAGATAGATAGATAGATAGATAGATAGATAGATAGATAGATAGATAGATAGATAGATAGATAGATAGATAGATAGATAAATAGATAGATAGATAGATAGATAGATAGATAGATAGATAGATAGATAGATAGATAGATAGATAGATAGATAGATAGATAGATAGATAGATAGATATACAGATAGGTAGATATAGATAGACCCCCCTTCTAGACGCCTCATAATTTAAAGACCTTTATGTTTATTGTACATATTATTTTATGTTCTGTATCCCATATTAATAAAATGTAATGACAGTAGGTTTGGAACACAGAGATTAGACAATGGAGGTTAGTTACTCTTCTTCCATAATGTTTATGTGTTAGAGTCCACAAGGGAATCCCTTGGCAGGTTCTTAGCTATTAAATTAAACCTTTGAGATACCTGTAGACCTAGGGTACATACAGGGGTGTATCCACTAGTGTTTACAGATTACATCTAATCTTTGAAATAAGATTGGTTTTTAATGCTGCGCTTATTATGAAAATAATTCAGATTTTAATTACTAAAAAGTTTTACATTATCTGTCCCTTAATCTTTTATCTCAGATTTGTACAAATAAAAAAGAGAAACAAAATCTTACTACATACCAAAGGATTAATTTATATCTAGAATTGTCATTAAAATACCATTTGATGAAACTTGATCTATGTTTACATGTAATGTAAATAGATAAAAAGATGCGTAGCAAAGCTCCTAAAAATGTATTAAGAACATAAAATAAATCTTCATACAAAACTTCAGAGGTCTATATTTAACAATAATTGCTCAATTTGGACTTTTCAGAAAAAGGTCCTGCAATCAAAGAGTTGGTTGTCTGATGGGTGTTACTTAACCAAATACCCAGGGTGTTTGGAAGAAAGAGATTTGGCTCCCCTTTGTTATTCTGGGTTGTTAGGCCTGACGTTAGAGTGCCTTGGACAGGATCCTCGCCTGTATGAGGCAATTAATAGTTAACCTCCTCCTGTTGTTATTGGTTGTTTTGAAGGCACAGAATCTTGTTTAAATGTTTTATTAGAACCTTTGGATGAGTCACATTTACATACACAAGTGTTTACACAAAAAAGCTAATCACAAAAGATGGTTTGGGGTTCGAGACTGGACCACACTGGATCATTGAAAGAAAACGATGTAGTGGGTTTTGTCGTATTTTCACAGTAGCTTATGATAGGTTATTTTAGGTAAAGTTAGGTTTGAGAAGGCTAATGTGCAAATACGACAAAACCCGCTACTTTGTTTTCTTTCCATGATCTAAGACATTAAAATAACTTCTGCTTTCATATCTACCCTTGTTCCTTAAACATGTGCATGTGCAACTTAAAACTTGCTTAGTTAGGACTTCCAGACAACTGCTGTCCAATCAAAGGCCTGTAAGTGTATTGTGCATCAGTAAGTGAAAAAAACACAACTTTAACATTAATATATTTTTAAAAATTTGTCAAGTTTATTCGAAAGAAAGTGTCCTAACTTTTGTGATTTTTTTAAATAGCTAGTCGGTGCTTTTAGTAAGTACCTAGTAGATGTAAAATGATCCATACAATTTAGATATGCAATCGACTTTTTTTTTGTAGACCTCATTTAAGCAATTTAAGTTTTTTTTAAAATTAAGTTGGTTTTAAGGTACTAAAACGCAACAAATAAAGAAGCAAATTGCCATTATTAACAAAAATATAGTAAGATCTTTAATTTGACACCTTACTTTTTGGATTCTGTTGTGTAATTATTGAAAAAATCTATTTGTTGAACCCCGTTGAATCAAAACTTTGAACTTTGGGAGCTTGTCACGAATGGGTTAAAAAAAAATTACAAAAGTTAGGACATGTTCTTTGTCAAGTTTATTTCAAATCTTATAAAATCATATGCTGATAATGTTTTGAAGTGTTAAAGCCTAAGGTTTTACAATGGGAGACTACTTTTAACTGTACTAATGGCTGTAGTCAAAAGGGCAAGTTAGGAAAATAGCCTAACCCCATACAGGGACCTATAAAAAGCTTCCATAAAATGGAGAACCCAACCGGTTAATCTACAGGCAAAAAAACACATTATCCTTCATATAATAGGATTAGTCTTGCTATGTTAATATATTTTACTTCATGACATAAACTACCATCATGGGGGGTTTAATCATAAACAAAAATGATGCATATAGGGAACGTCGATTTAGATTTTTACAACAAAAATGTGAGATTTCTTATATTTTTATATAAAAGTTGGGTTGATAATCTAATTAGTTTATTAATAACTAGAATATATTTAGAGGCATATAAGGGTATTTCATATTTGGAGGGGGGGAGAGTCAAACCCCCTACTTAATAAAAGGTAAACTGTTTGGGGTGAGGTCATTTTTTTTGTGCGATTTCTCTTGGGAGGGAAATGGTACTTCCACCCCCCCCCCCCCCTCAAATAGTAAAAAACTTTCTTAGGACATATGAGAAGTTACACTGTAAATGAGAACTATATCGGTTCAGGGGTTGTTAGCGAGATCTTTCGGTACAGACAGACACACAGACACAGATCCTATTAGTATTACTGAACACATTTTGCATGGCAGAATTATCAAAATCGATGCCCCCTAATGCGAAGAATATTGTATATGAAGTTTGTATGGTCGTAATTCACAATTACTGAGCCCAAATAGGCCCCCACAAAGAATTTATGTTTAGCATCTAAAAGAACACTCCTAGATTTTAATTTTCAGAGAAATTTGAGATAAAAAAATTTTAATTATAAAAAAGATCACATTCCAAATTCAAAACAGTAAGAAAATTAAAGGTCGAGTTGTTCGACTTGAAAGATTTAGAGTTATTTTGTCAAGGCATTCTCTCTATCATTTTAATGTCTTTGTTAAATGTAACATTATTTTAAAACCATTTGAATAAAATTCATTAACCAGTAAGCTGTTTGACATACCATCATGAAGAATTGGTTTAAATGTATGTTATTTTAAAATGGGACTCGAACCCGGAACATCAAATATATTTTTTTTAAATATTGAAAAAAGAGAGTGGCTTTTTAAAGTCACAAATCTTAAAACACTTTATATGTTGATATGAAACAGTGATGCGGCCAGGAAATAGTAAATAATATGTCCACATCTGCCCCTTAACACAACTACTCCACCAAAAAAAAATTACAACATCCATAAGTAGCGAAGCTCAAAAATGAGCTAGTAAAAGTGGCTGACTCAGATTATGACGTCAAAAAATTAACCAATGAGAGGCCACTATAAATTTTACCATTGGTCAATTACAGTGTATACTGGCCTCTCATTGGTTATTTTTTTGCGTCATTATCTGAGTCAGCCACTTTTACTAGTTTCCTCAAAAAATATGGATAGACATCCAGAAAAAACGAACTATTGAGCAGTCGCAGTGTAATCATATTTAATCCCTGAAAATTTGAGTCGTCTGTCTTGAAAAGGAGCCGAGAAAATCATGTTTTCCCCAAAACGTTTCAGACGGACGGATATTTTAACTATAGAGTAGCTTCGCTACTGAAAACGATTATTAAAGTTTAAAGAACGAAGGACACTTTAATATTCACCAAGGCTGTAAAATGATCAAAATTGTATCCTCATAAGTGCTTAAAATGTAAAAAAAATTTGAGTAAAAATTAAAAGAAAGAAGCAAAATAATTTTGACCAAAATTGAACTTGTGACAAAAATCGTAGTTTTGATGCTTTTTTAATTTAGAATTGTAAAAAGTTAAGCTTTGAATATCCCAGGAAGGATAGAGAAAGAGAGGTAGATTGAGAAATAGAATGGAAGAGAATTTAGAAAAAAGTGTTTAGTAGAAGGGGGAGTAAAAGGGTAATTGATTACCCCCCCCCCCCCCCCCACCTACACACTCTTAAAAAACCTTAAATGTCCTTATAATAGATGGAGAGATAATATGGTGGATTCTTTTTTTTTTTAATAAAGGTCGCTTAGTGAGGCAAAAAATTATTGTAAAAAATCCTCCAAAATCACATAAAAATGTACAAAAATTAAACAAAATCATGTGTTAATAATCCTTTTACGATTTTATTTAGATTTTGTAGATTTTTTATGCGATTTTGGAGGATTTTTCAAAAAATAATTTTGGCTCAGTAAGCGATCCTAATTTTTTTTTTTTAATCAACATCTGATTAGGAAAGAAATTTTAAGATAGACGGATCACAGAAGAAGGAACATAATCATTCATAGAGTAGCTTCGCACAATTTTTTTTTGTTAATTTACCTGTAGAAAAATAACAAGGATAAGATTGTGCCTAGCTCCAGCCATTCTCGGTAACAAACCTGAAAAAAATATAGATCAATAAGATAAAAATGATCTATAAAAACAATACAACTAAAAGTTATTTTGTAACTAGAGCCGTTCATGTTTCAATCTGTCTGAGAAGTAGGGTTTTTTTGTTTTTCTTTCGGATCTTGCTATCTAGTGAGATAATCAAGTTTTTATTTTGGGAAAGATTTATATAGCTCCTGGAAAGGTTTTAAGCTATTTTATTTCTGAATTAAAGTCTTGCTTTTGGTTTAGGTTATTTTTCTTAGCACTTTATTGCCAGGGCAATGTCATATATTTTACGAGGGACTGCCTTTTAAACATCCGGCAAAAGTATATAGTAGATGTATTTTCGCCAATGCAATTCAGAAAGTATGAATGTATGTATTTTTGACAAATTGTATTTTACACTTCATATTTTTGACTTTCAAAGGATGAATTTCGCCTATTAAGATTTTGAGTAAAGATTAATTTATCATTAAAAGTCATATTCCTGCATCTACATATTCCTAAACCGAGCATAAATCGTAGAATAGATATGCATTTAAAATTGTCTAAATAACCTTCCCCCCTTCAGAATAGGATGTACTTCAAAGTCCTTTTAAAGAACATTTTATCTTTGAAAGGAAGTTCCCACATTTAAGATCAATAAGCTACAATTTTAGCAGATTTTAGCATTTTTTATACATAATTTTAAATTGATTTAAAACTAGAGACTAATTAATGAAGATGATTAAAAACCCTCCACAGATTATGACGTCATACGATAAAATAACCAATGAGAGGCCAGCATAAATTTTAACATTGGCCAATTACAGTGTATACTGGCCTCTCATTGGCTATTCTATCGTATGACGTATCTTCCTAATTAATGTGTGTAGTTTTCCTGTACGGGAAGGGTGGGCATTAGAACATAAGTTACACTGGTACCCAAGCTTTATGTCCAGATTTTTATATTTTGTAGGCTCAAAAACTTTGGGTACTTTTATTAAAGCTTGCTGAGAGTCCAAACTTTTTCATCAAAACTTTTAAACTACAGGAGGTGAGGTAATTTTGTTCATCATCAATGGGGATGTATAACAATTTTTCGTCCATTGTCTTATCCCTTCAGATCCCTGTAAAGGATAAGTAAACATGTTTTAACCCTTCGCTAATTATATGTTTTCCATGTTTGTATGGTAACTATTTTACACTATATGAATGTTGTATCGAATTGGACGATGCCAAAATAAGAATGTGTTTTTACACAGGAAATCAGGGATACAACAAACGACGACAATTATATCATTATCCCCCCCTCAAAAAAAAATAAAACATTAATAAAAGTACTCACAGGGGCGTATCCGACAATAAAAAAAATTGAAGAGGATTTCATAAAGATTATCTGTTTGTACCCAGAGTTCTGACGAATCAAGCTTTATATTGGTCATTATATATCTAGTTTTAGAGAGGGCTGGGTCGAACTTACCACCCAAAGAAAGTGAATATCCCCACTCCCCCAATTTTTGTAATTATAATGAATAATATTGAAGGTTAACCCCTTCTCTTTCTCAAATGCACTTATATTCATGGGACTAAGCCTTACATTTCTATAAAATATGATTATCTGTATATTTAATTTTGATCAGCTCCAAATGGATTTCCTATTCTAGCCCTAGTTTCCTAAAGTGTACAGCAGATAACCCAATTATTGCAGACCCTTTTTTCAGCTACTCCGGAAATTTGTGAAAACAAAGCGATTTATACATTATACATTCAAAATTTCAATGTTTAAAATTAATTTTAATTTTTTTGGAAGTTTGAAGCTTTTTTAGCTAATAGAGATAGGACGCGGACGCTAGGTACACTTTCGGAAACTAAATTGGAGTTCATCTTAATTTTGATTCAAATGAGATAAAATTTGGAAAAATGAAACATTATTGAATGGCCGTATCAATTAAAGCGGGGAATAAAAATCCTCTATTTACCTAACCGTTAATCACTGGAAATATGAGACAGACGTTTAAATAAGAAACTTTTCCATTGCATATTTAATCAAAAATGTACAAGGATGACAACATTTATAAAAGCGAGACATAAAGGCATACAAATTTTCAAAAAACAATTGTTTTTATTATATTCTATTATTTATAAAAATAACTTTTTAGTTTATTCTATTTCCTATCATAAAAAAATGCCTTTTAGTTTGATGTTTGGTTTTAAAGGGGGTATTTTTTCCGGGAGGTAAATTCTGCCATCCCCCACTCCCCCCCTCCTGGAAAAAAGGTGAACCCATCACAGATCCATTAGCCATATTCCTAAAAAGCACAGCCTAATCGATTCTGTGGTTAGAGAGACAACAGGTCTATAGTATAGATGTATATACAGACAACTACCTCCATTCCTTTTTCAAAGACCCCTTTCGTCTGCTTTTAACTTATTTTCTGCTACTTGGCTGTGTTATTATAAGCGACACAATTAGTTGATTTTCATTGACCCAATAGAAAGGTTGCACAAGGTGGTTGCAATGGGGAGATACTGTTATTTAACCCTTTCTCCATCTATTGTTTTACTCTAATAGCGAGACCTTATGACCAGATGGACGGAAAAACCTCATTCTACTTTATATCTATTGGTCTTGCATAAATGCGGGTAGAGAAGATCTCCTTCATATTTACTTTTAGGTATGGCCACTAGTTATATCCCTAAAAAGAAGATCCCAATCGTTTTAGCGGTTAGCGAGATCTTTAGCCACTTTTTATCATAGATTGCAGGGGATATTGGTTAAATCAAAAACTAAAAAAAGGATTAAAATTGAGTATCTTGAGTGATTTGGAGGGATAAGACAATGGACGATAAATTATTTTACACCCTCAATTATGAATATTTAATTAATTAAAATCATTATTAAAAAGCTTGGATAAAACTACTTTGTACCTACCAATCAAAATTGAATAAAAGTACCCAAAGTTTTAAACCCAATGAATGAGATAATGTGTTTATAAAACTTTGGGTACCAGTGTATTTTTTAGTCAAATTTATCTCCGTTTTTAAAAGCGAAGCTTTTCTATAATTAGGGTCGGTCCGTCCGTCCGTCCGTACGTCCGTCCGTCCGTCCGTCCGTCCGAGATAGATAGCTTTTATTCGTTAATTTAGGCATGTTAGAATTGTCCTATCGATTTCAAACTTTGCATGATGATTCCTGTAGTAGTTAGGTACGATTTAGAAAGCGTAGCAACTCTATAATCATTACCAGAATGTCCGTACGTCCATTTTAACATGTTGATTTTTCTACTATTTTAACAACAAATTTTCAAGTGTTTTAATTATCCGTTTGATCTGATTTTTGGTATATTGATTCCTGGGACAACAAAGAACAATATTATAAGCGAAGCCACTCTATAATCAAGTCCAAAAATGTAAGTATGTCCATAAACATTATCCTGTTTTTAAGCAGTTTTTCAACAAATTTACCTACAATTTTGATTCGACATTTATACATTTATGTTCCGATTTTTCAGTTCAGATACTATACAAGTGTTAATGTCCGTTTGTCCTACCGTTTCAGTGCTTCGCTTTTATGGATGTTGTCATCCTTGTTTTATAAATGATTATTATTATTTGCAATTAGTTGCAATTAATGATTGCCACTGGCTAATTTGACTTCATATTTAGACAATTTGTATGAAAAACAAGGATGACAATATCCTCAAAATTGTAGCTCAACAAAAGAACAATTACAAAGTAAAAACGAATTTAAATTGAAGAAGTTTGAACATAACATCACTGCTAATTTGTCGCAAAATTGCCTCAATACAGGATACTTCTTCTCATTAAGACCAAAATTAACAAATAATATCTAAAAATTGTTTGAATTCTGACTTTGTTAGCTGGTAAACTTATGGAAGAAATATGGAGTAGAAATTTACAGAACTAGCATTGCACTCTCCCTCCCGGGTTCAAGCTGTTTAGAGTTAAAAATCTATTCTTATAAAAGCGAAAGAATATTTTTCTAGTATGGCTTCGAAACCTATTAATATACTTTGGATTAGATCTGGGTTTCAGCCATACTGAAAAATCATGTATAGAATCGAATCACAGACTATTTTCCACGAATATTAAAAAAACCATAAAAATAACTCCAGGCCTTCGATCCCTCTGGGCTAACAAAACTTGTTCTAGTTTGATAATTTTTCATGTTAATATCCACGGAAAGTTGTCTATAATACTTATTCCTCTAACCTAACCCTTTATCTCTGATAATAACATACTTGTAAATTAATTTGCAATTGTTTAAAAATGCATTAAATATTTAATTGTTTAAGTTAACAGCTTATAAATAACTTTAAAAGTTTCCACTACTGAGTAGCTTTTTTATAACTCACTTTGTCTGTTAGTCCTCTTGATCAAGATATTTATTTACAGGGGCAAAGACCAGGATTCTAATAAAGCTTTATTAAAACTAGTTTTACCCAGATAAGTTATTTGAATTTTAAATATAAATATGATGAACCAAGGTCCCTGTTTCATGTCAATTATTTTTTATATATTTCTTTAATTTTTTTTATTTGCAGTTATATCTTATTGATTTACTTTATGTCATTCGTTACCATTTAAGTGACATAGATCTTAGTAAACAGTATGATTATATATTACTGAAATAAAATAAATGCTCAAAAATCCGTCAAAATGTTGTTCAAAATCCGCAAATTTTGTTTTGTCTGGCCATTACTGCATTCTAAAAACAAAATATTTACACAAGCTTGCTTCTAAATAAGAATTATATCCTTGTCAGTTTAAAAAAAACATTTTAACTCTACACTAGGGTTTGGCTGGATATCCGGTTTGGCCAGATACCGGTTATTGAAACTATCCAGTTATCGGATATCCGCTGATTTCTAATGCCGGATAATTTGCCAGATATCCAGCCGGATATCCAGTATCAGGTCAAAAAAGTATCTGGCCCAACCCTACTCTACACCCACTTACTTCCCTATTATCTGTAAGCTACCAAATGATGATGGAAATCCTGGACATAATCCGCCCCAAAAATTTCTCCAAGATTGTTGACACAATACCCATTCAAATTTCCCCCCTGTAGTCACGGACATTAGAGGCATGAGATTCAACAATTTACTTAACCCTCTGCGGATGATCTTTCTTGATTACAAAACAGGCCCAAAATTGAAGTCTTTCTGCTTATATTTGGTGATTTTATCATTTTTTATACTTATTAAAAGGGAAAAGTTCAATAATGTCTACAAATAATACACAAATTCTAAGTGTCAACAATAAAATTGGTTGTCTTGAAAGGGTTAAAATTAAAAATTCCATGTACAAGCTTGTTGTAATGATTTGCATAATAGGTGTCAATTCTAACATAAAATTCTTACATACACACTCAATAAGAATTGGTAATGTCACTTAAAATTGAGATAAGAAATCTGAAGGAAAAAATATCTGTAATGTTCTTTTTAGGTTAAAATTAAAACTAGGTAGAACTCCGTTTTACTTAGTTGAAGTATATCATAGAGAGCTTTTTTTGTCAGTAGCGAAGGATCTCGCTAACAGCTGAACCGATATGGTTCTCCTTTACAGTAAAGCTTCTTATGGGTTTAGGGAAGGTTTTTTAACTATTAAGGGACGGGGTTCTCTACCCTCCAAAGAGAAATCGCCCAAATTAAAAATAACCCCTAACCCCCAAAAAAAACTGTTTCTTTCCTTATTGAAACTAAAATTAAAAGTGACTGATCAACTTCCACCACCCCACATTACCTCAAGTGTCTCAAGATGCCTCTAGGAACGTAACCGCTAGTAAAAGTAAAAAGATCTGCAATAGCAAAGAAATGAAGAAAAAAACATAAAAAATGATAAATTAGCCATTGTCTTATCCCTTTATATCCCTGTGTTGCTGTACTTCCTATGAACATCAATGTTATAATATTATGAATAATCATAAATTGATAAATTCAAGGTTAAACGATAAATAAGACAATAAAATTAATTATTTTTATATTATTTAATAATTATATTATAAAGGGTTTTTTGTATATTGTTTACAAAAATTTAATTCAAATTGCTTTTTTATAATTTACTAGGGAAAATTTACCAGGGCTCGGCAGCGACTAAGTCTCAAATCTAACCCTAATTTTTAGAATTGTATAAGGTAGATTTCACTGGGCTTACAGGTGGCTGACGCGCAGCTGCCAGCCCTGAAATTTACGCTTTAGTTAGCTAACTAGAATTTTGTTTAGATTTTTCATAAAATATATTATTTTATAATCACTACCATGGCAAGGAATGAATATTTTTGCTTAAGGGAATAAAGAATGGAGCGACAGCTTATTCTTTACTAGCGGCTGCGTCCCTAGTATCTAGGGATATTCGAAGGGACATGAAAGTGCAGAAAAATAACTTAAAACCTTACAACGACTTTTATACAAAAATTTAACAGCCTAAAACCACCCTGGGATCTATAAGAAGCTTCATTCTAATGGGGAACCATATCGGTTCAGCGGTTTGCGAGATCCTTCGCTACAGACAAAAAAAGCTTGCTACTTTATATAATAGGATTTTAGATGGCAACAATAAAATAGTATGAGCTATGCAGACAACTAACATTTTGATTGCACTTTCTTTTTTTACTCCAGTGTATGAATGATTGATACCTTGAAAGTTTTTATGTAAAGGTAATCTTTAAATTTTGCCCCTTTTTTGACCAAAACATTCCTCTTTAGCTCTAATCAAATCAATGTCTTGAAGTTAAAGGGAAACAACGATAAGGACTATAATAAAATACTAGCGGCTTCGCCCTAGACTCTAGGGGCTTTGCCCCATGAGGTAATTTTTAAAAAATAAAAAAAAATTCTGGTGCTGCGCCCATAATTTATTTAAAATAGTTTTCCCAGATTTTTTTTTGGGGGGTGGTGTTGGAAATTTTTTATTTTTGGGGGTGGTTGGGGGTGTCCCATCCCCAAAGAAAATAGCTTAAAACCACCACAGGACCATGAGGTATATACCCTGAAGAGTAGAATCCAATCGGTTCACTAGTTACCGAGATCTTAAGGGACAGACGGACAGACAGACAGACAGACGGACAGACAGACGCACAGACGGACAGACAGACGGACAGACAGACGGACAGACAGACGGACAGACAGACGGACAGACAGACGGATAGACAGACGGACGGACAGACATCAAGCTACTTTGTATTATAGATAATTATATCTAGACATCTATTGATGGGAAATCAAAGAATAATTAAGGATAATTTTCTATAATTTTCCTACATCCGTCAAGTTGATTACAAAGCAACAGCAACAGTCCAAATTATTATATCTTGTTAGAAGCGAAGTTTTTATATAATTAGGGTAGGTCCATCCGTACGTCCGTTACGGAATGCTTTTCTCGTTAATTTAGGCATGTTAGAATTGTCCTATCGATTAAAAACTTTACATGGTGATTCTTTTAGTAGTTAGGTACGATTTAGAAAGCGTTAAAACTCTATAATCAGTACCAGAATGTCCGTACGTCTATATTAAACATGATGATTTTTTAAATTTTTTAACAACTAATTTTTATGTGATCTAATTATCCGATTGATCTATTTTTGGAATACTGATTTCTAAGACAACAAAGTACATTGTTATAAGCGAAGCATCTCTAAAATCAAGTCCTAAAAATGTAAGTATGTCCTTAAACAATATCCTGTATCAAGCAGTTTTTCAACAAAAAGTTTGTTAGAAATTACATTTTTAGTAGAGAAGCTACTCTAGAAATGGCCGTCTGTCTGAAAAGTTTTTGTAGGCTCCTATTCAAATTAGAAAGCTAATATTTCTTGTCAGCATTGCATTCCCATCATTATGAAGCATATTAAAGTATAAAATATCATTGGTGGTTAAGCAGCTTTTTAGCTTCTTTTATCTTTTACTAATGATTTCCACATATCTTTGATATTTATGGCATGGTTTACATAATATTTTATGGTATGTTATCTCTGTTTACTGGCAAAGGCAGTCCCTTTATATTCTTTAAAAGCTGTTGACATTTTGTCATTGGGTTTATGTCGTCAATGTAGCTTTAATAAGAATTAGTCATGGCTGATATGATATCAACATATTAGCAGTATAATACAATTATAACGTAGAACCTATAGATAACATTTATAAAAATAAAATAGGATGGCAACATCCATAAAAGCTCTGAAACGGTAGGACAAACGAACCCTAACACTTGTAGAGTGTCAGTACTGATTAGGTAGAATAATCCTCAACAAAATTGTAAGTAAACTTCTTAAATAGAGGATACTTTTAAGGGCGTTGCTACAAAAGACCAACTCTACTAAAGACCAACGCCTACAAAAGACCAACTCTACAAAAGACCAACGCCTACAAAAGACCAACTCTACAAAAGACCAACGCCTACAAAAGACCAACGCCTACAAAAGACCAACGCCTACAAAAGACCAACACCTACATAAGACCAACAACTACAAAAGGGTCAATTTTTTAAAAGCAAGGTTGTATCGGGTTCGAAACTATTCCGTTACGTAGCAAACACAGACTTTGGACAAACTGTCGGACGGAATTTTAAAATTCAGCCTGTGGACAAAGTTATTCAAGAAAGAAATTTCGGTTTTGAATTTTGTCCTTGTGTTTTAATCGCCATATTGGATATCATTAAAATTGGAAGATTTTATCTTTAAAATTTAGAAGATTTTCAAGCCATTATTTGATTACATTGATACAAAAAAAATAATTACAATTTTTTTCTTGTAATTGTGCCGCTTAAAATCTATTTAAAGCATACATTATATTCATTATATTTATTAATTTGATAAATACAAATATGATGCTACACCAGTTGCAGCTATAGACCTTCCAGCTCTACGATTTTTTGTAGTCGTTGGTCTTTTGTAGGCGTTGGTATTTTGTAGGGTTGGTCTTTTGTAGGCGTTGGTCTTTTGTAGAACCGACTAGTTGGTCTTTTGTAGGCGTTGGTCTTTTGTAGAGTTGGTCTTTTGTAGCAACGCCACTTTTAAGGACATACTTACATATATTTATAGAGATATTTTGTCTTACCTTAAAGGCCCTAAATAAAATGTAATGATTATAACCAAAACAGTATTAGCTCGGAGAAAGAAAGAAACGATAAAATGACAAATACAATAATAAAATGACCCTATAAAGTATAGTCAACACAATGAGCTGAAATTGGATTTTAAAAGAAATATCATGGTGTTAAACAATAGGTTAAAAGAGTAAAAATTTTGCTTGTATAAAATGAATAAGATGTATGTATGTCTTTCTGTCTGTTCATTGCATGCCACTGGACTTATCAGGTTCTCTAATCAGAGAAGTTTCATATAGGCCTGAGAAACAGACGTCCAAGAGGGGTGGGGCAATGAGGTTTACTCCCTCAAAATTAAAAAAAAAACATTAGATTACCCCCCTAAAACACTTAGACCCAACTTAAATAAAAGCTTGGACGTCCCTGGCCTGAAATACTGTTATCTAATTGATTGCCCATTGAAATGTTTAAAAAAACCAAGAAATATCAGCCATAAATTATTAGAAAATCATAGAAAACGTAGAAGTAGCGGGTTTCGTTGCATTTTTACAGTAGCTTTTCTCCTATTTCTAGCCCCTGCAGGGACAATTTCATAACCCTGCGGGGCAATCTGTAATATTTACCTAACCTAAAATAACATATAAAATGCTAATGTGAAAATACGATGAAATCCACTACTTTGTTTCTTTTCCTTATCTGAAAATTTTTAATAAATATAACAAAAAGATGGGAAATGGCCACTTTTGCATCATAGTGTAGTGTGAGAGTTCCTAGGGCAGTTTTTAACCAACAGATGGTCTCTCTGAGCTACATTTATATATACTATCTATGTTTTTACAATGTATTCAAATTCTACTCATAGAAAACAGGAACAAATGTTTTTTGGGGTATGAATTGACTTATTATATATTAAAAGTGGCCTTAACTTATACCAATAACGAAATTAATTCTGAAAAAAAAATCACGAAACCTATACATGTTTTTCAGATGTCGTTGGGGGGCAAAACATCGTAAAATTGACGACCTCTCCATTCGCCCCCCAAATATTATTTTAGATTTATTTCGCTTGTTAGTTATACCTTATAAAAAAAAAAAAAAAGCTTTTTAAAAAATCAAACCCCTAATAGAAAAACAATTTTATAAAGGGTTTTCATCAAGAACTATGACCAAAATGTGCTATAAATAGCTTTAAAATATGTAGAACATGAGAAATATAATAGGTATATTAGACAAATTAATCTGCAAAAAAATTTTGAAAAATAATTATCCCCCAAAAGGCTAATGTATGCAATGAAATTCTTCTTTTGTTGCCTAGTAAATTCTTTAGGAGAATAAAAGAGATGTAGATTAATAAAAAGATAAGAAAAGTCAGCAAATTTGACAGTTTTTTAAAAACATACATATAATATATATATGATAATGATAATACAGAGAGAACTGACTTATTTCAAGATCAAGGTGAAATTTTCAATTCTCTGTGTGTGTGTGAGTGTGTGTGTGTGTATGTGTGTGTGTGAGTGTGTATGTGTGTGTGTGTGAGTGTGTGTGTGTGTATGTGTGTGTGTGAGTGTGTATGTGTGTGTGTGTATGTGTGTGTGTGTCTTATGATGGGACACTTTAAGATTTGCATTGAATAAAAATTTGTTTTTAAAAGCGAAGCTTTTCTATAATTAGGGTCGGTCCGTCTGTACGTTACAGTTAGCTCTTTCGTTAATTTAAACCGGTTAGAATTCTCCTATCGATTTAAAACTTTGCATGCTGATTTTTATTAATATTCAGTTTATTCAGTTCTGACACTCTACAAGTGTTAATGTTCGTTTGTCCTTCAATTTTAGAGCTTCGCTTTTATTTATGTTGTCATCCTTGTTTTTACTCAAGAATCATACAGATTTAGTTTAAGTTTTGGTGATTATTAGATTAAACTATTTAGATTATTTACATGAAATGATGCTAAATAATTTTCCATAAAGATTAACAATGAAACGTACCTTTAGAACCTATTGTACCTTTTTTATCTTTTCTCTATTAAAATGCAATTTGAAAAGAGGCGATGTTTTGGTGGTCAAGATGTTTAGGCCGGAAAAAAGGGAAGAATTTCTACGCTTTATATGTTTGCTATGGGGCATATTGTTGATTTTAAAGCTTTTCTATAATTAGGGTCGGACCGTCCGTCCGTCCGAGACGGATAGCTTTTTTCGTTAATTTAGGCATGTTAGAATTGTCCTATCGATTTCAAACTTTGCATGGTGATTCCTGTAGTAGTTTGGTACGATTTAGAAAGCGTAGCAACTCTATAATCATTACCAAAATGTCCGTACGTCCATTTTAAACATGTTGATTTTTTTACTTTTTTAACAACAAATTTTTGTGTGATCTAATTATCTGATCTGATTTTTTGTATACTGATTCCTGGGACAACAAAGTACAATATTATCAATATTATAAGCAAAGCATCTCTATAATTAAGTCTTAAAAATGTAAGTATGTTCATAAACATTATTCTGTATCAAGCAGTTTTCAAAAAAATTACTTACAATTTTGCATCGACTTTTATACATTTATATTCTGATAATTCAGTTCTTACAATATACAAGTGTTAATGTCCGTTTGTCCTACCGTTTCAGCGCTTCGCTTTTATGGATGTTGTCATCCTTGTTTAAAGTAGTGTAGCATAAATTTGTCCCTTAAAGGATAAGGATTAAACTTATAAAATTGTAAGAAAAAAATAGATAACATTTTGAATAAATCTTTCCTCTAAAAACAAGTCATGAAGACATTTAAAAAAAACACTTCGTCTGTCCATTCGTCTGTAAGCTAGTTAAGCGTATGTATCTGATTTAATCGGCTGATTCTCCAGATAGATGTCTGAAATTTCATAAAGGGAATCCTCTTTAAAATTATTATCTTATTTTGTATGTCTCTTCACCCATAAATGTTTGTTGGGAGAAATGTAATTTACTCGGCCGCTATGTAAGATAGTTGTTAACAACTCGAGGCTGCGCACCTAGCATCTAGGAGCTTTAAATTAATGAGGTAGGGAGAGCAAAGAAATGGCCTAAAACAATCCAAAAACTCATATCTATAAATAAAATAACCTAAAACCATCCCAGGACCTATGTCATGCTTCCATAAAATAAAGAACTCAATCGTTTCAGTAGTTATCGAAATCTTAAACTACAGACAAAAAACCTTCAACTTTATATAATAGAATCAAATTAATTACTAAATATTTCTGTCAAAAAAAAATCTTTTTTTCTTTCAGATAACATTTCCCTGATTATAAATGTTCTGTCACTAATAAATCATCGAAAGAAATTAAGTTTTATGGTAAGAAATAAAATTAAGTAGCTAAAGATCTTTAAAAAAACGTCCTAATCGATAGGAAACTTTGTACTGGGCATGGATAGTTTCAGGCTATTTTCACCCATCAAAAAGGATTTTTTGTTATGCATACAGATTATTTTTATCTCGCATCGTATTATAAACAGCTTGCCGCGTATATCAGGGACTGCGCGGATATAAAATGTACATTTATAAGAAGAACTTTTTTTGAACCCGAGATGCCGAAGGCACTGGCTAAAAAAATGCTTTGAAACTTATGATTGTACATTTTTATATTCGTAGAAAACTGGATAGAATACGATGCAAGACATAATTTTTATTATTGCTGGATACCAGTTCTAATCCACCGGATATTAATCGGTTTCGAAGCGGATAATTTTGTTAAAACCACTGATTTATAAAGGAAACATTAGTTATAGCTAATTATTTTAACCATATTATCTACAACGGTTTTTGCATAAAAACCAAACCAATTTTTGCATATTACTTTATAATTGGTTCTAATAAGAGCAATGATTAATATTATAAATTTTAATATTAGAGTAAAACACTAGAGGGAGAAAGGGTTAAATAACTGCATCTCCCCATCACAACCGCCTAGTGCAACCTTTCTATTGGGTCATTGAAAATCAACCAGTGGTGTTGATTATATTAACACAGCAAAGAAACAGAAAATAAATTAGAAGCAGACGAAAGAGGTCTTTGAAAAAGGAAGGGAGGTAGTTGTCTGTATACATCTATACTATAAATCTGTTATTTCAATAACGAAGACACTCTAATAGTGTTTGTGTCTGTTTGTTAGCCTGTCTGTCCTTAAACATGTTTTATTTGTTCAAATAGTCTTCTAAACAACAGATCTATAGTATAGATGTATATACAGACAAGTACCTCCCTTCCTATTTTAAAGACCTCTTTCGTCTGCTTCTAAATTATTTTCTGCTACTTGGCTAGATAGAAAGGTTGCGCAAGGTGGTTGCGATAGGGAGATACAGTTATTTAACCCTTTTTACCTCTAGTGTTTTACTCTTAGTCTTATTTATAAACATAGCACTCTGAAAGTTTTGTTTTTAAAGGAACCCTTTAGGTATGTGTTAGGACCTAGTAACGTTTGGTGTAGCAGTTATCTACAGTACAAAGTAGAATGATGTGAGTGCTTTTCTGTGATTCTGTCCTTTTTTTTAGGAATTCCAAAGGGCAAAAAAGTAGCAGAAAATAATAGGAAAAAAATCTTACCCATTTTAGTATTGCAGAAAAAGAACGTCTACCAGCCAATCTTTTTTTTCACAAATATATATTAACTCAATAATATATACTTAAAAATCACAATAAAATGCTAAAAATAACCATAATGCCACTGTTTATAAGCAAACCATTCGCAATTGGAAATGGCGATAAAATGCCGCGTTCACGTGCCAAAAATTTGGCGCGAACGGCCCTTGAATTCCCAGATTTTTTTTGTCTTTGTTGGTGGATTTTTCTTTGCTTTTGGAGTGATTATTGGCACAAACCTCCGAAGGACTACACGAAACTGAGACGGAATAAGGAATACCAAAAATATAATTCCCTTTCTTAAGGGTTGGTAAAAAGGAGGGGGGGGTGGAGGGTGGATAGGGCACTCCGGCGTATTTTTAGGAGCACTGCAGGCCCTTAGTGGTGTGCTTTACCCCGCTGTTTTGTGGTTGCATGTGTGTGTGTGTGTGTGCGTGTGTGTGTGAGTGTATTATAAGACTGTTTGTTTGTGTTGTTGTTTAATTTTCTTCCAAAGCCGATGGCAATTTCTTAGCGGCTGGAATCTTAAGGATATCGGAGTTTATACAGAACAGCTTTTTACAAATTTAGCAAAAACAATCTTTTAAAATATCGAATATATTTTTCTCTTTATCTATTTTTTGTGGGAGGAGTAATGGGTCCTAGGATTGGGGTAAAATTTTACCCCTACCACCCTTTCTGATCTTAAAAAATCTGCATCCTTTTAAAATGGCATAAAACCAGACTAAGACCAAAACTAAGTCCCCCTTTTTAACATTAAAGACTTATTTTGAACAATTTCAAGATTTTAAAAGAAAGAAGACGAAGAAAGTCTCTCAAAAAATTAGTATGAAACGTCATAAAATGAGGTATTATCAATCTCTTCTTTTATGGGTTTTCTTTCCCAATCCTCCTCTCCTAATCCCTCATTTTTATGACGTCAGAATTTTTTTGACTGACTTTCTTCGTCTTCAGAAGAAACAATCAAATACACTTTATTATTTATGTTGTGTTGTTGGACCAACCCCAACCAACTGCACCCGTCCAACCAACTGTTGTTGTGAACAACACACAACATCCCAACAACATTCCCATCCCTGACACACACAAACACACACACATACACACAAACACACTCACACACACACACACACACACACAAATTGGTGTGTAGTTTTTCAAGTTCAAATATATTAACAAAGAGATCAGTGGTAAAAATTAGATAAATTTTATTTTATCAGAACAAGGATGACATCATACATAAAAGCGAAGCTCTGAAACGGTAGGACAAACGGACATTAACACCTGTAAATTAATAAAAGTTGACGATTGTAAGTAAATTTGTTGAAAAACTACTTAAATACAGGATATTGTTTAAGGACATGCTTACATTTTTAGGACTTGATTAAAATATTGTATTTTGTTGTTAAAGGAATCAGTACTTCAAAAATCAGAACAACCGGATAATTTTATCACAAAAAAAATAGCTGTGAAAAGGTTAAAAATCAACATGTTAAAAATGGACGTATAGACATTCTAGTAACTATTATAGAGTTGCTACGCTTTTTAAATTGTACCTAACTACTACAGTAATCAACATGCAAAGTTTGGAATCGATATGACAATTTTAAAATTCTTAAATTAACGAAAAGAGCTAACTGTCTGTGACCGACCCTAATTATAGAAAAGCCTAGCTTTTAAAAAGTGGCTTATATAAATTAGTCAATATAAAAAGCAAGGTCAATTATGCCCACAAGAGGCGCAGCAGTAACAGGCCGATAACCATTTTGTAGTTTTAGAATAGTTATTTATCGCATTGTATTATAGACAGCTTTCCACGGATATTAAAATGAAAAATTTTAAGATTAAAACCAGATTAAAACTGGTGTTAATTTTATGATTTAAAAAAAAAATTATGATAAGGATTATTATGTCTGTTAGAAGAACATTAGTAATATGATAATAAGCTAAATCCTATCAAAATTTCTAAGGCTAGCCTAAAAAAAATTTAACTAATAAGATTTTAGGGGGGAAAATCTTTACGTATAGTTGATTAATATGAATTATTTATACGAATTTGCTACGCCAGCAGGGGCGTCCAAGCTTTTTATTTTAGTGGGGGTAAATTTTTTTCTCCCCCCTCCCCAAAAAAAAATGTTTGGAGGGGGAGAAATACCCTCTCGTAAATGATTGGGGGTGCCTACGGCACCCCTAAATTCGTTTGGGGATGGTAATAACCCCTTTACCCCCTTGGACGTTCTTCTGCTACGCTTTCCGAAAAATAAATTTTTATTAAATAATCCCTACGAGGTTTTAGATTAATAGGACCATTATATCGTACATGGATTTCATACTAATCGATCTAATGACTATATAATCAATCAAATTGTATAATTTACTAAAGATAATCTTTATTTAAGATTTAATTTTAAACTGCACACCTCTAGCCCCCCCCCCCCCTCTCCCTAAAAGAAGTTTAGAATCGAGGATTAGAGCATTTAACACAGGGACTTGAAATAGTTGTTTAAATAAGCAGGAGGGGGGGGGGGGGGGGTACTGTAGTCCATAAGTATTAGAGAACTTCTACAGAAATTTTGTTAATCTAAGCAAAAATTATGTCATTAGCAGCTATCTTTTAATAGGTCAAAAGAAACTCGTATTTTATGTGTTTTTCTATAGTTCTTAAAACGTTGGGTACTTTGTTAGTACAAAGAAGGAGTGTCCAAAATTTGTTCTAATAGTTTATCCAACTTTGTTTATTATAATTTAGGGTGTGCAGCATTTTGTCGTCCATTGTCTTTTCTTCAGATAAACCTACTGATAATGATTCCCATGGCAATAAGGCATTTTTAAGCATAAAATAACATCACCTGCTTTAATGCCTCGCTTCCTAAGGAAATTTTATCTGAAATGACTACAAAGAGAAATAATCTTTATTTTTTTAATCTAAAAAGACTTGCCTTTTCTTTAATAGTTTGCTAATAATCAATTATCACCTATTTATTCAGGGTTAATATATCTCCTAAATTAAAACATATTATTTTTGCAGTAAATATAGTTATGTTTAATGATAGAGAAAATAAAATTAAAGAACTAAAATAACAGAAATATTATTTGAACAGACGTAAATTTAGAGACAAAATAGTTGCTCATAATATGTTTTTTTCCCTGTAATAGAATGTTTTTAAATCTGAAAAATAATTTCCCCTGTAAAAAAAAACTCAATTGACCGTTTAGCTAGCTGCACGATGATTGAGGCCTACTTTTTAATATTTTATACACACGCATATTTTTCAATAAACAAGGATGACAACATCCATAAAAGCGAAGCACTAAAACGGTAGGACAAACGGACATTAACACTTGTATAGTGTCTAAACGGAATTATCAGAATACAAAAGTATAAGAGTCGAAGCAAAATTGTAAGTAAAAAACTTCTTGATACAGGATAATGTTTATTGAGTTTATGGACATACTTACATTTTTAGGATTTAATTATAGAGTTGCTTCGCTTAAAATATTGTTCTTTGTTGTCCCAGGAATCAATATACCAAAAATCAGATCAAACGGATAATTAGATCATATAAAAATTTGCTGTTAAAAAAATAGAAAAATCAACATGTTTAAAATGGACGTACGGACATTCTGGTAATGATTATAGAGTTGCTACGCTTTCTAAATCGTACCTAAATACTACAGGAATCATCATGCAAAGTTTGAAATCGATAGGACAATTCTAACATGCCTAAATTAACGAATAAAAGCTATCTATCTCGGACGGACGGACGTACGGACGGACGGACGTACGGACCGACCCTAATTATAGAAAAGCTTCGCTTTTAAAAACATGTACATAATTTAAAAATTGATTGCAAGTTAAAGATGATGCAAGGGTAATGTTTTTTTTAAGGAAAGAGGGAGGTAATTATTCCATATCAACTTCCTTTTTTGGGGGAGGGGGGTGGGGGCGGGTTAACACATAGTTTTGGTTTAAAATGACAAAAAATTGATTTTTTAAATTAGGGATCGGTTATTGGTGCTCGTAGTTCCAGTCCTGGTACAATAAGATGCAAAAATTGAATAAGAACACCTGAACTTATGAGAAGAAAATTTAAAAGTTGCTGGATTTTGAGAAATTGCACTTAGGTTCAATAGAGTATTATTTTCCATGCATTCTAAATAGCGAAGCTACTCTGAAACTCGTTTTGTACGTATGTACTGTCATTTTGAAACCAACTAACTACCATCTGTTTATAGAACGACATAAAAAAAGACAAAATTGCCCAATTTTACATACTACTTAAAAAGTTCTCAAAAATTCGGGTGAAATTTTAAAGCGATAAACTTATTTGATCAAATGTCAATATTCAGTTGTTAAAATTTGAATTTTTTCTAAAAAAATATGATTTTTGAAAGTTTATATTTTATAATATTTATAAATAATATAATTTTATTGATATAGTTGATTTAATTTTTTTTAAATCAAAGTTTAAATGTATTAATAAAAGTAACAAAAAATAGAAAAATGTCAACTGAATCATATTTTGTTAAAAGCGCTGAAAAAAATGTCAAATTAATTTCAGTAGGCGTCGTTTCGGTATTTGCTACAGCAGACCTATGTGTAATTGAAGTCATTTTCGAATATTTATTGACAACATAGTTAGAATTCCTGTCAAAATTTTGTGTAGTTATTATATCAACATAAGTTTGTATCCACAATTATAGGTTGACCTATATGGTGCATAGAAAAATATAGCATATACCTACCTCCCTTTTTTTAAATAAGAATAGCTGATTTCAACAATGTAATGTAATTTATATTAATTTCGTCCTTAGCCTCCAGTGGAGGGCAGGAAGTTTCAGGAAAATAGCTTAAAACCACCACCAAGATATTTTCAAAGCCTTCCTGAAAAGTACAACTAATTCGGGCCAGCATTTTTCGAGATATTATAGGTATTATAGGATATTCACTACTTGGTCACCAAAAATCATCAAAATTGTAAAAAAAAGTTACATTCGAATAGGAAGATTATTTTTATTTAATTTCAGATGATTAGATATTAATGATTATAAAATGAGTAGTCCACCTACCATACAAAGATATGAAAGGTAAAGAAACTTTCCTGTGTGGCTTCAAAACCGATTAATAACTGCTGGATTAGAACCGGTTCTTAGCCATACTGAAAAATCATGTATAGCATCGCATTACAGATAATTTTCCAAAATATAAAAATAAAAAGTGATAACAATTCTGTTAGCCTTGGCAGTCGGCCTCTCGGGGTTAACAAAACTGGTTTTAATCTTAATATCCACGGAAAGCTGTCTATAATACGATACGATAAATAACTTTTATAATTTTGTTTAGGTCCGGATCTAGTTCAAAAGAAGAGGCTCTAAAACAACTACGGTATTGATTCTTTTACTCAAACTCACAACCCAGCAATGCCTAATCTTTATATTTTGAGGGGAGTGAAATGAAAGGTTTCATAGTTTGAGAGGGGGGATAAATACCCCCTTATCCCCACCATCGGACGTCTCACCGTCCTCCTTTTCTTTTAATTAAAAAAAAAACAATATTTTTCTTGCCCCTGAGGGATTCTACTCCTAAGGGGTACTATCACCACGAGGCTCTTCTTACTTTTGCTTAACATATAAATAAACACAAAAAGAAGGATTTATTTCATTTTTTACAGTTTATCCATTTATCGGTTAAACTTTAGATTTATAAAAAATGTTTACAGTTATGAATGAGGACAAAGACCAAAGTGTGTTAAAAATCAGCCATGTGTCGTCATAAAAATGAGGGAGATGAGAGGAGAAGAAAGAGGAAAGATAATCCCCAATTTTTATGATGTCACATGGGTCATAAATGAGTCATAAATGAAAAAGTCGAAAATTTAACTTTTTTTTCTTTAATCGAAAATTATGATAGATTGTTATACACTATAGAGTATATTGTTGTCCCTTTTAATACGTTTTTAAAAGTACCTTTTTTATTAATTTGTCACTGAGCTTTTTAACTTTTATATTCTTAATTTGTTGATGATATCATTCTTATATTTTTTTAGAAAGGTGTATGGAGAAAGTAGTTTTGGAAAAGCAAAGCCCCGCAAGGTAAATTTAGTTTTTTAGGACTAAAAATTTAGAAAATAAAGAACAAAGTTTAGGGGTTATTTATCTTAATCAGCTTTATGTACGCCACACCAAAAAGAATTGAGGGGGGGAGGGGTATTTCCATCACTTTATTTAAATTTAGTTTTTAAAAATGGGGGGGTTATCTTTCTAGGACTCATAAATAAGGGAGGGGGGAAAGATTGCCAACCTCTCTTTCAATATGGTTAAAACAGAAAATTTTTAGGGTAAGTCTTCTAGAGACACATTAAAGGCGTCACCCCGTCTGCAAATTTAGTTTTAACAAGGATGACAACATCCATAAAAGCGAAGCACTGAAAAGGTAGGACAAACGGACATTAACACTTGTATAGTGTCAGAACTGAATAATCAGAATATAAATGTATAAGAGTCGAAGCAAAATTGTAAGTAAAATTGTTGAAAAACTGCTTGATACATAATAATGTTTATGGACATACTTACATTTTTAGGACTTGATTATAGAGTTGCTTCGCTTATAATATTGTACTTTGTTGTCCCAGGAATCAGTAAACCAAAAATCAGATCAATCGGATTATTAGATTAGATGTTTAAAATGGACGTACGGACATTCTGGTAATAATTATAAAGTTGCTACTCTTTCAAAATCGTACCTAACTACTACAGGAATCACCATGCAAAGTTTGAAATCAATAGGACAATTCTAACATGCCTAAATTAACGAAAAAAGCTATCTGTTACGGACGGACGAACGTACGGACGGACCGACCTTAATTATAGAAAAGCTTCGCTTTTAAAAAGAAGATTTGTGGCCTAATTCTTCTATAGGCAATTAATTTGTGTAGGGTGCAAGGAGATATTTCGGTACAGACAAGTAAACATTCTATTGCAAGGATTCTTTTTTCTTCTTCTCATTTTTGACTATTTCAGTACTAAAACACATACAAATGTAAAATACCTTTTTAACAATTCAAAATATTAATACATTTTTCTTATCAAATTTGTTTCAGACATCAGTCACCGATCTTAAAAATTGTTTTCAGGTTATTTTTATTTCATTAATAATTTTTCAGCGCCCTTTATTTGTAGGATATGCAAAATTTCGAATCTACACAAAAATCATGTCCTAATTAAAGACGTTAAAAAATTTAATTATATAGTACAGCATGACCCTCAAAAAAGTATTTTTAAGCATCTGCAGCCCTTATTTCTCAATGAATTAAAAAAAAATGCATATGTCCTTGTTCTCCATAGTATTCCTCATAAGTAGATATAAAAATATTTTTTTTACCTCCATTAACACCGGAGATTTTTAGAGCTAAAGTTTTGAAAAAGTGACTGAGAAAAAGAATTTTTTTTTGTTTCTCTTATTTTTTGGATGGTTATATTATGTTTTTCTGGCAACTGAATAATGAGACACAAAGAAAAACAAGTTAACTAATTATTTCTTTTTTATTCCACCAAAAAATATAAATTTTTAATGGCAAAAAATACTACTGAATGAATTGATAATTTGCAAATTTTAGGTTATTTATTAACCCTTATTTGAGAAAAGGATTAATTATGACAGTTGCTCCGCCTACTTTTCTGACATCTCAATAATTTAATAGGGGGTTAATTAAGCTTTTTAGACAAAAAAATCATTATGTTTTAATTTTATTTTCTTCATAACTTTTTTGTTATTAACGTTAGGATTGTGAAACAAAAACAATTTTCCTGCTATATTCATAAAGATTTATTTGGTTTTTTAATCTTAAAAAATTTTGCCTAATAAGTAAGTTTTTCAAAATATCATTAAACTAAAAAGACTAAAAAAATATGTGTAAAAAATGCTTTTTACTCAAAAACTAAATTTTTTATTTCATTTTTGTATAAAGTTTCTGCTAGTAACAAAAATAAAAGGATTTCTACCTTAATTTTGCTAAAAAAGTCGTTTCATGTTAAAAGTTACTTTTTCCTCAGTCACTTTTTCAAAACTTTAGCTCTAAAAATCTCCGGTGTTAATGGAGGTAAAAAAAATATTTTTATATCTACTTATGTGGAATACTATGGAGAACAAGGACATATGCATTTTTTTTTAATTCATTGAGAAATAAGGGCTGCAGATGCTTAAAAATACTTTTTTGAGGGTCATGCTGTATATGTGGATATTATGACAGGGGAAAAGTTGTCGTCGATTTAGAACACAGTAATAGTGTCTGACTGATTATGACGTAACAAAAAAAATAGCCAATGAGAGGCCACTATAAATTTTACCGTTGGTCAATAACGGCCTCTCATTGGCTAATTGTTTTTTGTTACGTCATAATCAGTCAGACACTATTACTGTGTTCGTCGATTTAGGTTGCTAACTTAGATATAGTTTATTGGTCAGTTCCTTCATCCTATGGGGGGGGGGGGAGGTGATGGGGTGGAATCTTTATTTTAACCAGCTGCATGTTTCATTTTATTAAAAAACATGAAAATATGATGCAACATCCAATTAATTGTCAAAAAAGACGTCAGTCGCGTAAAGTAAACAAGAGGGTATACAAATGTTAGACTTTCAGACAAAAGTCGTGCAATAAACGTAATCATGCACCATATACATTTTTTTTATTCTACTTTTGGTACTTGTATATATTGGGAGAAAAAAGGGCTGCAGAATAATTAGGACTCCATTGTCCCCTCTTTCCAAGATTTTTAAAAGTAAATATAATAAATAATATTTGTATTTAGGGAAACACAGAGGAAGTAGTGGATTTGTGCAGAACTATCTCATCCAAGGTAAAGAACATACATACAGACTGTCATAATTGTGTAGAATCATATGACGAAGTACAGACATAGGATATACGTGGATATTATGACAGGGGAAAATTTGTCGTCAATTTAGCTTGCTAATGTAGACCTAATTTTTTGGTCGGTTCGTTCATCAAGAAGAAGGAAAGGGTATAGGGTAAAGGGGGATGGAGGAAATCATTATTTTTAGCAAACTGCGAGTACTACTTTATCAGGGTACATAAAAATCTGCTGCAATATCAAAGTAATATTTTTTCGATTACGGTAGGACATGACACATTATCGAATGCTATTTAGAAGTCAAACTGTTTATTAAGACCAATTATGTTCCGGAAGGGGAGAGGACATTTGGATGTAAATAATAAGAGTATCCAAAGTTTTATCATTCATCGGAACGCTTATTATCTTAGGGGACTTATAAAAATATTGATTGGTTGGTATATTCTAGCAGTTTACAAACACTTACACAAATGATTTCTTTTTAAGCAAGGACTAACAAGTTTATTATAGTTGTAAATAAATTTATCGTCCATTGTCTAATCCCTCGAAAATATTAGCTTTGCTGATATAAATGTTGTCATCCTTGTGTATTTTTAACAGCGAAGCTTTTCTATAATTAGGGTTCGTCCGTCCGTACGTTCATGTCGGGTAGCTTTTTTCGTTAATTTAGGCATGTTAGAATTGTCCTACCTATGTCAAACTTTGCATTGTGATTCCTTTAGTAGTAAGGTACGATTTAGAAAGCGTAGCAACTCAATGATCATTACCAGAATATCCGTACGTCCATTTTAAACATGTTGATTTTTTACTTTTATAACAACAAATTTGTATGTGATTTAATCATCCGATTGATCTGATTTTTGATATATTGATTCCTGGGACAACAAAGTATAATATTAAAAGCGAAGCAACTCTATAATCAAGTCCTAAAAATTTAAGTTTGTCCATAAACATTATCCAGTATCAAGCAGTTTTTCAACAAATTTACTTAAAATTTTGCTTCGACTCTTATACATTTATATTCTGATTATTCAGTTCTGACACTATACAAGTGTTAATGTCCGTTTCAGCGCTTCGCTTTTATGGATGCTGTCATCATTTTGTATTTTTTCATATAATTCTTAAAGTTCATATGATGTCATCCTTGTTTTTATACAAAATATGTGAATTAAGAAAGGATAAGAATTCATAAAAATAAACTACAATATGAATGTATCTATACTACATATTCTCAAAGACATGCTATTTCTAAAAAAATAGTAATTTTTTCCAGTATGGCTTCGAAATCGATTTATATCCGCTGGATTAGAACCATACAGCCATACAGAAAAATCATGTATAGCATCGTGTTACAGACAATTTATTTCCACGAATATTAAAATAATAATCGTAAATCAATACCAGTTTTGTTAGTCCCTGAGAGCTAACAAAACTGGTTTTATTCTTATTTTTTTTTTCATTTTAATATCCGCGGTAAGCTGTTTATGATACGATATGCGATAAATAACTAACAAAGTCTTTTTTACAGATTTTGGGTAAAATTATTTTTTTTATGAAAAACGTTCCAAATCTACGATTTCTCGTAAAAATCAAATATTCTAAAAATTTCCGTAGTGAAAATTTTTATCTTATCACTTAATAGCGCCTAAAGTTATTTATTTTACCTAAAAATTTTATATTGATTACGTAATCAGAAAAAATATTCATGTTTTTTTATTTAAGGTAACTTTAATGCTTTTTAAAAGCGGAGCTTTTCTATAATTAGGGTCGGTCCGTTCGTACGTAATGGATAGCTTTTTGGGTTAATTTAGGTATGTTAGAATCGCTTATCGATTTTAAACTTTACTTGTAATAGTTAGGTACGATTTAGAAAGCGTAGCAACTCTATATTTGTTACTAGAATGTCCGTACATCCTTTTTTAGCATATCGATTTTTAACTTTTTTAACATTTTTTATGAAATGATTTTTATTATGATTTTTAAAGTACTGATTAATATTACAATAAGTTACAATATTATAAGCGTAGCAACTCTATAATCAAGTCCTAAAAATTTCAGTATGTCCTTAAGCAGTATTCTGAATTTATAAATTTTTGCAACAGATTTACGTATAATTTTGTCCAAACTTATATATTTATATTTTGTATATTCAGTTCTTACACTCTATAAGGGTTAATGTTCGTCTGTCCTACCGTTTCAGAGCTTTGCTTTTAAGGATGTTGTCATCCTTGTTCAAAACATAAATTATGTTTAGATCTTGGCAACATTACTTAAATGTAGGTTGCTGATTATGGACATACCTTTAACTTAAGACTTAATCTATAGAGTAGCTTCGCTTGTTCCTTATCACCTTAGGAATCTATAACCCAAAGAAAACTTTTTTGGGAAGTTGGTGCTACCCTTCCGCAAAATAGTTAAAAACCTTCCCAGGACCTAGAAAAAGATACATTGAAAAGGAGACACGTACAGTATACGTTACGAAAAAGGACCGGTCTTACAAATGGTCTAGCCCCACCTAAAATGAATTTGTAATCCTATTTTGTGTGTGTGTGGTGTTTGTATCGGTCACTTAGACTAAAGAACATTTTCCGATGTTCAGCAGGCTATGAAAGAAAATTCCGACCCTTATTATTTTAAGTAAATTTTACTTAAGCCACAAAATCACATAGTAAAATTGACTTAAGCATAGGGGTTGCTTGAACTTTATCTTAGGCATAAAATTCTGCTTCCGTTGACACCTTACCCAGCTTCCTAGCTCTCATACGTCATTTGAGCCCAAAAAGTATGTATCAAGAACTCAAAATTTATGATTTTTCGGCTTAACTAAAATTCACTTAAAATACATAAGGGTTGATTTTTTTTCATTTCTAATATCTGCTTTCATAGCCTGCTGAATGTCGGAAAAAGTTCTTTGATCTAATTGACCAATACAAACACGTACCATCATACATGTATATAAAGATCACACAAAATTAGGGTTTCAACTTTAATACAGGAGGGGCTAGACCATTTAAAAAACCGGTCATTTTTCGTAACGTATACTGTATAAGTTAGCGAGATCTTTTGGTACACATAGACATCTTGATACTTTTATCTAAGGACTAGATGACACAGGGAATATTCACTTAAATCTCAGTCGTCTATTTTAAATAGCTGCCGACAAACATTAACAAGACTGACAGGTGGACGAATATTTGCATTTATTATAGAGTAACTTCTCTTTTCTGTTAAAATTTTGGGGTATTGTCCCTTTCGTGGCAACGCTCCTTAAGGGGCATTTCTTCGTTTATTTCACAGTAGCTTTTCTCCTATTTCTAGGGGGGCTTTATTCCTGTGCGGCAATCACCTAACCCAATATAACCTAACCTAACCTAAAATAACCTATCAAAAGCCATTTTAAAAATATGACGAATCGCCCCTTAAGGAGCGTTGCCACGAAAGGGACTATTCCCAAATTTTGCTTTAGGGAAAGAAACACCAAAACGATACAAGTTCAATATTGTTTGGAGAGTTGCTGAATATCTACCATAAAATATCAAGCAAAGTAGCAAGTCTACTTCATAGAGCAAGGAAAAATAGGTAAATATTCCTAAAAGCGAAGCTTTCTACATTAATGGCAAGTCCGTCTCTAGTCATGTTAAAATAGTCTTATCTATTTCAACCTTGTGATAGAAATCATATTCATAATCAATTTAGATGGGTTACAAATGAGGTAATGACAAAAAAAATTCGAACTCAAAATCACCATTGAGAAAAAAATCCTCCAATAAAAACATCCAGTCATATTAATGCTAATATTTCTTGCGCTTCGTGTAAAAATGTAATAAGTCAGTATGTCAAAAAACAAAAAGGTTTGGCTATTTTAATACTGTATTTTGTTGTAATAATAGTGTGAATCACGAACGAAGATAAGTGTCCCTAATGGTATTTTCTTATGTCAGGCTTATGTAAGCTTTTAGTTAAGTATTCCTATGAAGTTTCTAAGTTATTGTTAAGTATTCCTAAATGTAGTAATGTTAAGTAAGACTTAGGGAAGCTGTAAGGTACCTTATGAAGTTTACTAGGGGTTCCTATTTTGTTCTTAGTTACATTAAGTTATGTCAAGAAAAAGCAGGTTTGATACACGAGTACCTTTTTGGTTATGTCTTAAAACAGCCAATTGTTTTTCTAACTAAAGATTTTAAAAAATATTTCTATCTTTTTTAAGTTTTTGAGCACGGTTCCTTGTAAATTCTGCCACATACATCCTATCTGTGTTATACATAATAGCAATTAACCATCTAAGGCCTCTTTAAAGATATTTTTTTATTTTCATAATTATAAAGAATGGTTACTTAAAAATATTTTTTATAGGGTGATTTTTTTAGTAGAAAATATGGTAAATTAACCTCCCCAATATATATAAAAAAATACAAATCATATTCAAATATTGGAAATGGGCAGGTGTGCTAAACATTTGCAAATTATTTTTTTTTGTTAAAATGAATGAACAACAAAATAGATGTAATTATTTGATTCTACATTTAAAGAGCTATAATTCAAATTTGATTACAATGAGTACACTTTTAGTTATTTATAATGTTTCTTTTTTTCTATTTATGTAGACGAAAAAAACTTTACTCTAATTAAGACTTATCTTTCATATTTTTTGATTTTATTTTTTAATTATTTAATTAGGGTTACATAAAATTACTTAGGTATACTTAACATATAAAAGGTATCTTATCTAGTTAAGTCAGGTAGAAAGCAAGTACAAATTCTCATTCAATCCAGGGAGAGAGGGGTCATTGGGCTTTCTAAAATATTACATTAGTCCCCAAATTTGTATTATAACGTTTTCTTATTCAATAGCTTAATAACTTTTGGGACTTTTTTTCGAAATTTAATTGGTATGTTCATTAATCTTAATATCCAGCCGTTTCAACCACTAATTGTACAGGACAAGGACGTCCAAGCTTTTTTTATATGGGGGGGGGGGGAGATCAAAATTCAAAAATTTTGCCTAGGCATCCCAAAATTCAATTTGGGCGGGGTATCAATTTATCTACTATTGTCTTATCCCTTTAGATCCCTGATTTCATCTACATTTAACTGATTGATATATTCATTTATGTTCCTTCATATGCGCTAAAATCCGTATACTAAAGTAGCAGGATGTTTGTTTGTCTGTGTGTCTGTACCAAAGGATCTCGCTAAACGCTGAACCGATCGGGTTCTCCTTAATATGTAGATTCTCATGGTTTCTGGGAAGGTTTATGACTATTTTGGGAGAGGGTACAACCAACCTCCCAAGAGAAATGACAAAAAATCGATAATATTTAAAATATATGGGAGACTTCATTGTAACATAAAGAGAATTATCGTAAAATAAAGAAGTAATGTAGAGACTTTAACAAATAAAAACATCTAAAGTGCCACTAGAGGCCTCTAGGGGCGTAGCTGCTATTTTAGAAATAAAGTAAAAGTGAAGGTAAATACAATGGTCATAAAAAAAGAGATATAATCAAGGATGTTTAAAATATCTTGCTAGCTTCTGGAATGAATAGGTTTCTTTTCTGCATGGAAGCTTCTTATATGCCATTAGTTATATTTAAAAAAAAAGGAAACTTATTCTTGCTTTAAAACTTTTAAAGATACTAAAAACTGTTTTCATGCGTAGTTCTTAGTCCAGTCCTACACACACACACAGACATACACCCTATCTTTTGGCTACCCCTCTAAAGATATTAGATTTATATGAATTGCTTCAAAATGTTTTGTACAGGATGATTTTTAAAAGCGAGGCTTTTCTATAATTAGGGTCGGTCCGTCCAAGATAGATAGCTTTTATTCGTTAATTTAGGCATGTTAGAATTGTCATATTGATTTCAAACTTTGCATGATGATTCCTGTAGTAGTTAGGTACGATTTAGAAAGCATAGCAACTCTATAATCATCACCAGAATGTCCGTACGTCCATTTTAAACATGTTGATTTTTCTACTTTTTTAATAACAATTTTTTATGTGATCTAATTATCCGATTGATCTGCTTTTTGATATATTGATTCCTGGGACAACAAAGAACAATATTATAAGCAAAGCAACTCTATCAAGTCCTTAAAATGTAAGTATGTCCATAAACATTATTCTGTATCAAGCAGTTTTTCAACAAATTTACTTACAATTTTGCTTCGACTCGTATACATTTATATTCTGATTATTCAGTTCTGACACTATACAAGTGTTAATGTTTGTGATTTTTTAAAATTAATTTCGTTATTGGTATAAGCTGGTAATAAATAGCCCATTGTCCCCTCTTTCTCTATTAAAATAAAACATGTGATGTTTTATTAGCAATTTTCTTAGCACAGTAAAAAATGTTTTCAGTGTTCTCTTTTCCCTAAATCAACACTTCATAATAGATAGGCGAAGCATTGCCGTAAAAAAATGTAATAAAAAATAAGTCATTTAAAGCTGTCATTCAAGATTTGAAGAAAAAAAGGAACACCAATAAAGAAATTATCAAGTAAGAATTATTAAAAGGTATAATCTAGAAACATACTCCGAAATTCAGCCAACAGGAATACAGGGGAGGATCAATCTACCATATATTGGTTAGAAAGTAAACAAAATTTGGTTAGAAAGAGCAATTATCCTTTGATATCATTCGCAAAATGAATCATCTATAAATAGTCTTTCATAGGATAAGCCTTTGCTTTGGTTAATCATATGATTAAAAATTTCTTCCCTCGCATGATTTAAAGCATATGACATACCATATATAAGAAGTCATCTTTAAATAGTTAACTTTCTTGGGATAAAGTTACCTCTTTGGATATTCCTTATTAAGTTTCACAACTTATTGGGCTCGATTAACCATCTAGATCTACTATATCTATTGGTTCATTATACTATACAGGGTGAGTCAGAAAAAACTGAGTTTTCCGATTTTCTGATACAACCAGTAGGAATATGGAAAAAACAATTATAGGTTCTTGTTCTCTATAAAAATATACATTAAACTTAGAAAAGGTGTTTTTGAATATCTCTGAAAACAACGGAGCTTTTTAGAGCATAAAGATTTCAAAAAGTGTGTGTGATGACTTTTTCGGCCATTACTTTGTACTTTTTAGGTAGATTTATGAATAATAAAAAATGTCTACCATTCTAAAAAGATAAACAAACATATTTTTTGATTATTAAAATTTGTATTTAATAGATTGTAAATATTTAACATCTTAAAAATACAATTTATTTAAATTAAATTATCACATTATAAATCAAACGTTTTGTTGTAATCTATTGTTAAGATTTAATGCTCCATGACCGGAAAACCAGCTCATGACCAGAAATATTTCATCTTGTTAACTAAATTCCTACCCCCTCCCCCTGAATTTCCTCTATATTTGGTGCAAGACTGGATTTAATCTCTAAAATCTCCGCCCCCTTTTGACAAACTATACTTGTGTGTTATAATTAGGGTTGGGCCGGATATCCGGCCGGATACCGGATATTGAAACTATCCGGCCGGATATCCGGCAATATAATATTTTATATTTTACAACAAATATTTCTGCTTTTTTTCTTATAAATGGCTGTAATTTTCTTATTATTGAAGCTATAAGAACAATTTTTTTGAATATGTTTATCTTTATGTAAATTTTATACCTATTAGAAATCTCAAAACATAAATTTTGGCGGGGGCAGCAGTTCTTGGCAGCTGCCAGTCTCAAACTGGCGGTCGGCAGGTAAACAGCAACGGATTTTATGAAATTGTAATATGTCATGAAGACATATAAAAAGCCTAAATTTAAAATTTGAAGTGTCTAAGTCAAAAATTGCTGTCACAGGAACCGTTTAAAGATTTCTGGAGACCTGTAGGTTCAGGACTTGCAGGACTATACCTGGAACCTGAAATCGACTTGAACACCTATATTTCTTATGAGGATGTACGACTTTAGAATATTTAAGTATTTGATAACATGAAATGCTTTGTTTAAGTAAAAAAAACGTTTTTACTTTTTACCTGAATGACCTTGCCAGGTTTGCTGGCATCTTGTGCCCGCCAGGAAGGAGGTATTCAAAAAATTCCACTCTCAGTTATGTGTCATACCCATATTTCGAAAGTCATTTAGTTATAGCCCTCTACCTTTTATACAGAGAAAATGCACAGGGGGGGGGGGGGGGGGGGGCAGGGGGCATGCGTTCAATGACACCTCCCCGCACATCCTCCAACAGGGGTTAATATTACAGATTGAGGGTAGTAAAAGTTTATTAGATTAATTGCTTAGAAGAAAGATCATTTAATAGTTACATAAATTTTAAGTTTTAACCTGAATCCTTATAATAAAGTAACAGGATGTCTATAAGTTTGTCTGTACTGAAGGATCTCGCTAACCGCTGAACCGATCGGGTTCTCCTTTACAGGGTAACTTCTCATAGGCCCTGGGAAGGTTTATAACTATTTTGGGTGAGGGTACCACCACTCTCCCAAGATATTTTCATTTAATTTTTCAACTAAATATAAAAATAAGTCAGCCCCCCCAAAATTCAACTCCCCTCCGCCCTCAAGTGCCCCTAGAGGCCTCTAAGGGCCTAGCCGCCAGTTTTATATAATAAGACGCTAGTAATTTGGCCGGTTATCCGGCCGGATATCCGGCAATTTGGCCGGATATCCGGTAGTTTGCCGGATATCCGGCGTTGGCCGGATATCCGGCATTTGAAATCAGCCGGATATCCGGTATCCGGTATCCGGCCAAAAAACTATCCGGCCCAACCCTAGTTATAATCCATTATAATAACTTCATTTAAATAGGGTAGGCAGGTTTCTAAAAGGCATTTTCATTTTAAAAATTCAAACCTTGATAACTTTTTTATCTTAAGAGATTTTTTTGTCAAATAAAAAGGTTTTTTTTTCTTTTTACTATAAGCTACGTTATTATAGAAGATTCTTTTAAACCACATGCATCACAATCAAGAAATATGAAAAAATGACAAATTGCAGTATTCTAAAAATGCTTTTGTGAGGAGCCAAAAAGCATTTCACCTTTAAAACTCATTAAAGTACTTTTCTTAGACCTTTTTCTAAATAAATATTGAAATTTTAAGATTTTTTTATACAAAATAGATGAGTTATTTTAATTTTTCTTGATCAACATTTTTCACACAAGGCATTTTTTGACACCATACACCTATCACAGAGGCCGCATTTTTAGAGATAATGAAAAACACCTTTTACAAGTTTGATGTGCTTTTGTACAGAGAACAAGGATATATAATTATTTTTTCTGTATTCCTTCTGGTTGTTTCTGAAAATCGAAAAACTCAGTTTTTTCTGACTCACCCTGTACTTTTGTACTTTCTTGGTAGAATATTTTTTAAAAGGTTATTATTTAAAACAGCTAACTGTTCTTTTAGCTTAAAAATCATAAAAATTATATAGCTTTCATTAGTTTTTAAGTAGTTTCTATTCAAGTCCTGTCTTTGTTATACTTAATAGCTAAAACCTCTCTAAGCTTTAAAGTTGTTAGATTTATAAAGAAAGGTTAAAAAAACGTTTTGTAGAGAGTGATTTCTTAGCTTGGTAAAGGCACCATGTAATATATAGGTAAACACATGACATATAATCAAATATTAGAAATAGGCAAGTGTTGAACCTAAGATACTTTTTTGTTAAAATGTATGAACATCTATATAGATGTTAAAATTAAAATCTACAAAGAGTCACATGTTAACAAATTTTATATGTTTATTACAAAGAGTAGCTTTTAGTTGTATATGATCTATCCTTACAGTTTGTTTTTCTATTATAGTAAAATTAAAAATAATCCACACAAAGTTTTGTTGAAAAAACATCAAATTGTCATCCTAAGAAAGAATTTTATTTCTTATTATTTTTAAAATTAGTTAAGGTACCTTTTTTTGATAAGATACCCTAGGATTTTTGACTTGGAGAAGTGGATCAAAAGGGATGATTCATAAGGTAGGGGCATCGAAAATAGGGAGGGGATTAAGCTACCTTTACATAAATAGTTAGGGATTCCTAAACCTTTCGTTGCAAAGAAAGCAGGTAGAAATTAATAGGGAAGGGTGGTGGTGGGGGGGGGGAGGGGGGTTTGATAAAGGTTACTTTCAAATTTATGTAAGCTTTTTTAGTACAAATTTAAGGTAGGCTTACATTAAAGTTAGCGATGCCTAAGGGTTCTTAATTCAAAAGAAAGCAGGTAGAGGTGGGAAGAGCTTTGACATCCAATGAATAGATATATAAGATCTAGATGGTCTATCTGGCACCAAATTCTGTCATACATATAGAGCAATAAGAAATTAACCCTTACAGATTTGTTAATTTTTCAACTTTTTTATTTCATGGGTGGGTGATCTCCAACACCACCTTAAATTTTTTTTTAAATACTTTTCTTTTATTTTATATTTTTTGGGGGTTGAGTACCCTCCCAAACCCCCTTAAATTAAAAAAAAAATTAACTTCCATTTTCAATTTTTTAATTTTTTTTCTTTTTGAATTTTTTTGGGGGTGAGGTGACCTCTCACACCCCCGTAAAAAATTTTATCTGAAATTTTTTAAAATTTTTCTTCCATGAAATGGGGTGACTTCCCACACCCCCCGGTACAAATATTTTTTTCTTCCACTTTTAATATTTCTGAGGGTGGGGTGACCCTCTTAAAAAATGTTTTGTCTTCAATTTCAAATTTATTTTTTTTTGGAAAAGGGGTGACCTTCCACACTCACTAAAAAGATTTTTCTTGTCAAATTTTTTTTCTTCAATTTTCAATTTTTTGGGGGTTGGGGCAACCTTGCACAACACTCTACAAATTTTTTGTTTAAATTCTGTTTCTTTCATTTCAAAAAAGGAGTTTTAAAAAAATTTCTGGATACCTGGAGTGGGGCGGCCAAGCTTTTTTTGTGGGGGGGGGAGAAATTTTTTTGTTAGAGATTTTTATTTGGGGGGGGGGGTATTTATCCCTCCTCAAATTGTTTGGGGGGGTAATCCCCACTTCACCCCCCCCCCCTTGGACGTCTATGCTTGGAGGATCAGTACCTTCAGAATCATTCATGGAACCTGAAATTGACTTGTATGCCTATATTTCTTAGCTTTAATGTTTCTAAAATACTTCTGTATAAATGTTTAGATTAGTATATTTTGATGGAGAGATAGAGTGTCAAGGTCAGTGTGTTTTTTTTATGAGAACTTTTTTGAAAGCAATTTTACCCCACTTATAGTTATCAGAATTTAATGATTAATGGCTTATTTTCTTTGTTTTTTAATGCAATTAATAGAACACTAAAAAATATTTCAGTTTTTAATTAAAAAGTATAGTAAAATCTAAAATTCAAAACTTAGGTGACAACATCAAAATGGTTTTAGCGCATTTTTCTTATGCTCAAATCTTCTACCCTTTGCAAGAAAAAAATTGGATTTTCAGTAGTCGACTTTGGGGGGCCAGTACTCCCTCCCTGATTGAGATATGACCTTCAAACTTTGATATATTCTAGTACATGTCCCCAATAGTATCTGTATACATTTTTAGCTCTAGATCTCAACGTTGAAGCGTTTTGCAGCCATTCTTGCAAAAGGTAGAAGATTTGAACATAAGAAAAATGCGCTAAAACCATTTTTAGATGTTGACATTAAGTTTTGAATTTTACATTTTACTGTACTTTTTAAACTAAAACTGTAATATTTTTTAAATTTTCTATCAATTGCATTAAAAAACGAAGAAAATAAGCCATTAATTATTAAATTCTGATAACTATAAGTGGGGTAAAATTGCTTTCAAAAAAGTTCTCATAAAAAAAACACACTGACCTTGACACTCTATCTCTCCATCAAAATATACTAATCTAAACATTTATACAGAAGTATTTTAGAAACATTAAAGCTAATCACAAACGGTTTATTAGGGACCCCTTAAAAATAAGGGTATCTTTAGCCTTACTTTGATGGAGATATAGAGTGTCAAGGTTATATATAAATATATTATGTTTAGATCATAGGCGTCCAAGGGGGGGGGTAATGGGGCGATTACCCCCCCCTAACGAATTTGGGGGTGCCGTAGGCAACCCCAAATTTTTTTTTCATTTTACCCCCCCCCCCCCCATTTAAAATTTACCCCTACCCTGGGGGTGCCGTAGGCTTCGCGCGCCATTTTACCCCCCCCCCCCCCCAAAAACCGAATTACCCCCCCCCCCCCTTAAAAAAATTTTACCCCCCCCAAAATAAAAAGCTTGGACGCCCCTGGTTTAGATTAGTATATTTTGATGGAGATATAAGTGAGAATCACAAACGAAGATAAGTGTCCCTAATGGTATTTTCTTATGTCAGGCTTATGTAAGCTTTTAGTTAAGTATACCTTTGGAGTTTCTTAGTTATTGTTAAGTATTCCTAAATGTAGTAATGTCAAGTAAGACTTAGGAAAGGTTTAAGGTACCTTATAAAGTTTACTAGGGGTTCCTATTTTGTTCTTAGTTACATTAAGCTATGTCAAGAAAAAGCAGGTTTGATGATATACGAGTACCTTTTGGGTTATGTCTTAAAACAGCCAATTGTTTTTCTAACTAAAATTTTGGAAAAATATTCCTATCTTTTTTAAGTTTTTGAGCACGGTTCCTTGTAAATTCCGCCACATACATCCTATCTGTGTTATAAATAATAGCAAGTAACCATCTAAGGCCTCTTTAAAGATATTTTTGATTTTTCTAATTATAAAGAATGGTTACTTAAAAATATTTTTATAGGGTGATTTTTTTAATAGAAAATATGGTAAATTAACCTCCCCCAATATATATAAAAAACACAAATCATATTCAAATATTGGAAATGGGCAGGTGTCCTAAACATTTGCAAATTATTTTTTTCGTTAAAACGAATGAACAACAAAATATATGTGATCATTTCATTCTACATTTAAAGAGGCATAATTCAAAATTTATTACAATGAGTACACTTTTAGTTATCTATGATATTTCTTTTTTTCTATTTATGTAGACAAAAAAAACTTTGCTCTAATTAAGACTTGTCTTTCATATTTTTTTAAATTTTATTTCTTAATTATTTAATTAGGGTTACATAAAATTACTTAGGTATACTTAAAATATAAAAGGTATCTTATCTAGTTAAGTCAGGTAGAAAGCAAGTACACATTCTCATTCAATCCAGGAAGGGAGGGGTCATTGGGCTTTCTAAAATATTACATTAGTCCCCAAAGTTTTATTATAACGTTTTCTTATTCAATAGCTTAATAACTGTTGGGACTTTTTTCAAAATTTTAAGTGGTATGTTTATTAATCTTAATATCCAACCGTTTCAATAACTAATTGTACAGGACAATGACGTCCAAGCTTTTTTATGTTGGGGGGGGGGGAGGGGTGTAAAAATTAAAATGCAAAAATTTTGCCTAGGCATCCCCAAATTCAATTTGGACGGAATATCAATCTATCTACTAATGTCTTATCCCTTTAGATCCCTGATTTCCTCTACTTACAAATGAAAGATATGTTCATAGATGTTCCTTAATATACGCCAAAATTTAAAAATAAAGTAAAGTGTAAAAAATTCAAGGGCCATTAAAAAGAGATATAATAAAGGGTGTCTAAAATATCTCGCTAGCTTCTGGAATAAATCGGTTTCTTTTCATGGAAGCTTCTTATATTTGTTATATTTGTAAAAAAAGGAAACTGTTATTCTTGCTTTAAAAAAACTTTTTAAAATAAAACAAACTGTTTTCATGCGCAGTTCTTAGTCCAGACACACACAGACATACATTCTATCTTTCGGCTCTAAAGATAGTAGATTTATAAGAATTGCTTCAAAATATTTTGTAAAGGATAATTTTTTTTATTCGCAATTTGCTTAGCATGGTCCGAATCATGAATTATAATCAAATGGGCAGATGCTAAACATTTAAAAAACCTTTTTGGTTAAAATGTATAAACAACAAAAAAGATTATTGAGATTAAATTTTACAAAGAGACATATAAAAAAACTTATTACAATGAGTATAATACTATTAATTCATGATCTTTCTTAAATCATTTTTTTTTACTTTAGTAAACTTGAAAAATCTTTGGTCCATAAAACATTAATTTTATGATTTTTATTTTAATTTTAATTTACTTTATAAGGCTTACCTAAATTTTACATTGAGAAAGGCTACATACACTTTAGTTAAGCTTAGCCATACATATAAAACTAGGAAACGTTTTTATAAATAAGCCAAAACAAAATTTCTTAACTGCAATACACAATTTTCAAAATTTCAAAAATTCAAGGAAAACAGGTTCTCAAAGCTGCCTAAAGTTTCCATGCATAAAAAACTTCAGCATAAACTTTCTAAATTAACTTCATTATTTAACCAAAAAAATTCAAAATGAAGAAACGCTAGGAGAGGCTTACATAAAAAGATAGGGTATACTAAAAGGGTTCTTAATTGGAGAGAAAGCAGGTAGACAATAAAGAAAGGAAGGGGGGTAGACAAGGGTTACTTAGAAATTAATGTAAGTATAACTTTAAGGAAGGCTTACATAAAGAAATAGGTATACTTAAAGTGTTCTTAAATGGAGAGAAAGCAGGTAAAAATTCAAAAAGAAGAAATGTTAGGAGAGGGGAAGGGGGGTTGACAAGAAGTACTTACAAATTAATGTACGGTTTTCATGACAAGTACAACTTTACATAAAAAAAAGCAATCTTAAAGCCAAACAAATAGAATTTAATTGGTTATTTTTAAAAACAGCAAATTAATTGTTCTTTTAGCTTAAAAAATTTTTTTAAAAAAATTTTAGGACAAAATACAACTTTTTGGGAGGAATATTTTCCACACACCCCCCCCCCCCACAGAAAATGGGAGGTGGGTCACAAACTCCCAAAATGCTAACTTTTTTGTTTATGGTCGGAATTAAAAAATCTTTTCAAAAAACCTTAGAGTAGAATTCAAAAGGTTTTTTCCAACTCCTAGTTATATGCCGTAGCCATATTTAAAAACACCTAAATTTATTGGGGGGAAGGTTGGGAGGGGGGGTTTACATCCCCTCCCCCCCATTTGGACGTCCCAGCTCACAGACAAACATCCTATTTTTGTTATTTAAAATAGCAGCTACCCCTCAAACTTAAAAGTTATTAGATTCACAAAGAAAGGTTAAAAAAACAGGCATCCAAAGGGATAAGACAAAAGCCAATAAATTGATGTGCAACCCCAATGATGATACACAAAAATACCCCTACTGTAAATTAAAATTTATAGTTGAAACGTTTTAACAATCAACTTAATGAAACAACCAATCAAATTTTACTAGTCCCAAAAGTTATTAAGCCAACGAATAAGAAAACATTATTTTAAAATGTTGGGGACAAATGAAATAAATCAGAGCTGGATCTTTAAATCATTTCAATGGTGCGCTAAACCACCCCGTGCACCAATGAAATGATTTAAAGATCAAACTCAGGTATAAAGTTAGCAGGGATAAGACAAAAGCCAGTAGACTAATGTACAGCCCCAATGATGATACACAAAAATACACCTACTGTAAATTAAAATTGAGTGTTGAAACGTTTGAACACTCAACTTAATGAAACAACCAATCAAATTTTCAAAATGTTGTTATTCCAACAAATAAGAAATTGTTATTTGAAATGTTGGGGACAAATGTAATAAAGCTGAAAACCATGTTTGTGATTTTAAAAAAATTAATTTCGTTATTGGTATAAGCTAGTAATAAATAGCCCATTGTCCCCTCTTTCTCTATTAAAATAAAACATGTGATGTTTTATTAGCAATTTTCTTAGCATAGTAAAAAAAGTTTTCAGTGTTCTTTTCCCTAAATCAACACTTAATAATAGATAGGCGAAGCATTGCCAAAAAATACTTTAATCAAAAATAAGTCATTTAAAGCTGTCATTCAAGTTTTGAAGAAATAAAGGAACACCAATAAAGAAATTATCAAGTAAGAATTATTAAAAGGTATAATATAGATACATACTCCCAAATTCAGCCAATAGGAATACAGGGGAGGATCAATCTGCCATATATTGGTTAGAAAGTAAACAGAATTTGGTTAGAAAGAGCAATTATCCTTTCATATCATTCGCAAAATGAATCAGCTATAAATAGTCTTTCTTAGGATAAGCCTTTGCTTAGGTTAATCATATGGTTAAAAAATTTCTTCCCTCACATGATGTAAAGCATACAACATAACATATATAAGAAATCATCTTTAAATAGTTAACTTTTTTTGGGATAAAGATAACTCTTTGGAAATTCCTTATTAAGTTGGGCCCGCTTTACCATCTAGATCTACTATATCTATTGGTTCATTATACTATACTTTTGTACTTTCTCTGTAGAATATTTTTTTAAAGGTTATTATCTAAAACAGCTAATTGTTCTTTTAGCTTAAAAATTAAAAAAAAGTATTATAGCCTTCATTAGTTTTCAAGAAGTCCCACACACACAGACACACATCCTGTTTTTGTTATACATGATAGCTACAACCCCTCTAATATTTAAAGATGTTAGATTTTTAAGTTAGGTTAAAAAACGTTTTTTTAAATCGAAGCTTTTCTATAATTAGGGTCGGTCCGTCCGTATGTTCGTCACAGAGAGTTAGCTCTTTTCGTTAGTTTAAACAGGTTAGAATTGTCCTATCGATTCCAAACTTTGCATGATGATTCCTGTAGTAGTTAGGTACAATTTAGAAACTCTATAATCAATACCAGAATGCGCGTACGTCCATTTTTGACAACAAATTTTTGTATATTAAAATTATCCGATTCTTCAGATTTTTTTGAAAACTGATTTCTTATGCAACAAGGTAAAATGTTATAAGTATAGCATCTCTATAAACAAGTCCCAAAAATGTTAGTATGTCCTTAAACAGTATCATCCATTTAGGCAGTTTGCAACAAATTTACTTACAATATTCTTTGTACTGATGCATTAATATTCTGCTAATTAAGTTCTGACAATCTACAAGTGTTAAAGTTTGTTTGTCCTTCCATTTCAGAGCTTCGCTTTTATGGATGTTGTCATCCTTGTTACATAGTGATTTCTTACCTTGGTATAGGCACCATGTGAAATATAGGTAAAACACATGACACATAATCGAATATTAGAAATAAGCAAGTGTTGAATCTATGTACTTTTTTGTTAAAATGAATGAACATCTATATAGATGTTAAAATTAAAATCTACAAAGAGTCACATATTATCAAATTTGATATGTTTGTTACAAAGAGTAGCTTTTATTTCTATAAGATCTTGCCTTATAATTTTTTTCTATTGTAGTAAAATTAAAAATAATCCACACAAAGTCAACATCAAATTGTCTGCATATGAAAGAATTTTAATTCTTATTATTTTAAAATTAATTAAGGTAACCTTTATTTTTCATAAGTAAGGCTTGGAGAAGTGGATCAAAAGGGTTGATATATGAGTTAGGGGCATTGAAAAGGGGGAGGGGATTAGACTAGCTTTACATAAAGAGTTAGGTATAGCTAAAGGGTACTTAATTGGAAAGAAAGCAGGTAGAGGAGAGAAGAGAGGGGAAGGGGGGGGGGTTGATAAAGGTTACTTAGGAAACTTATGTAAGGTTTTTAGTAAAACTTTAAGGTAGGCTTACATTAAAAGTTAGGGACACCTAAATAAATTAAGGTATTCTTAAAGGTATGAGAAAGCAGGTAATTTTTCTTTCTTCTCTAACTTGTTTTAAAACACCTTTGACAACCAATGAATAGATATTTAAGATCTAAATGGTCTATCTGGCATCAAATTCTGTTATACATATAAAGCGGTTCCTATAAGACAAACCCCTTTGTTAATTTTTCAACTTTTTTATTTCATGGGTGGGTGATCTCCAACACCACCTTAAATTTAAAAAAAAATACTTTTCTTTTATTTTATATTTTTTGGGGGTTGAGTACCCTCCCAAACCCCCTTAAATTAAAAAAAAATTAACTTCCATTTTCGAACCCAGTAATAGTGTCGGACTGATTATGACGTAACAAAAAAAAAATAGCCAATGAGAGGACATTATTGACCAATGGTAAAATTCATAGTGGCCTCTCATTGGCTAATTTTTTTTGTTACGTCATAATCAGTCCGACACTAATACTGGGTTCCCATTTTCAATTTTTTAATTTTTTTCTTTTATTTTTGAATTTTTTTGGGGGTGAGGTGACCTCTCACACCCCCATAAAAAAATTTTATCTAAAATTTTTTTATCTTCCATTTTAAAATTTTTCTTCCATGAAATGGGGTGACTTCCCACACCCCCCGGTACAAATATTTTTTTCTTCCACTTTTAATTTTTCTGGGGATGGGGTGACCCTCTTAAAAAATGTTTTGTCTTCAATTTCAAATTAATTTTTTTTTTGGAAAAGGGGTGACCTTCCACACTCACTAAAAAGATTTTTCTTGTCAAAGGGGGAAAAAATGGTGTGCGAAGCGTGCCGCAAATTTTTTTTAACCTCCTTAAAATTTTTACCCTGGGGGTAAAATTTGCTTGGGGGGGTAATTACCCCAACTGAAATCTGTTTGCAGGGGTAAATTTTGTTTACCCCCCCCCCCCCAAATTTACTCCTGGGGTAAAATTTTTTGGGGGGTAATTTAAATTTTATTAAATATTTAGTACTAAAAATGCACTGGAAGCGCGCCAAAAATTTTTTTGTTAGAAATTTTTATTTTGGGGGGGGGGGGGTATTTATCCCTCCTCAAATTGTTTGAGGGGGTTAATCCCCACTTCACCCCCTCTTTGGACATCTATGCCTGGAGGATCAGGACCTTCAGAATTATACATGGAACCTGAAATTGACTTGTATACCTATATTTCTTACTAGCGGCTATGCCCCTAGAGGCCTCTAGGGGCACTTGAGGAGGGGGAGTCAAATTTGATTACTCAATATCTTATTTTAGATTTTATAAGAAAAAGTAAAAAAAAATTTTGTTGGGTAGAAAAATTTTTTTTTCGGGGGGTTTGCCTAGATATACCACACTTTTCTGGGATCTTGCTGTGTCAAGTATCAACTGTTGGGAATATCAAAGGATGACTCCATGCAAAATTTGAGCCGGATCCGTCCAAAACCGGCCGTGAATTTAATGAAAAACCGGTTTTTTCCCGGTTTTTAGTGGGTATCTGTAAATCGATTCAGCTGGAGCAAAACCGGTTGGAGGTACAGAAAATTTTACATCACATGTACCTCCAACCGGTTTTGCTCCAGCTGAATCGATTTACAGATACCCACTAAAAACTGGAAAAAACCGGTTTTTCATAAAATTCACGGCCGGTTTTGGCCGGATCCGGCTCAAATTTTGCATGAAGTTATCCTTTGATATTCCCAACAGTTGATACTTGACACAGCAAGATCCCAGAAAAGTGTGGTATATCTAGGGGTGCCCCCCCATCATCATTTTTAATTTTAGTTAAAAAATTCAAAAAAAAAATTGTGGGGGGGGTATTTTTCATTTTTGGGGGCGTTGGGGTTATCCCACCCCCCAAGAAAATAGTTATAAACCTTCCTGGGACTTATGAGAAGCTACCTTGTTAAGGAGAACCCAATCAGTTCAGCGGTTAGCGAGATCCTTCGGTACAGATACACAGACAGACACACAAACTTCCTGTTACTTTAGTATAAGGATGAGGATGTACTACTACAGGTTTGGGGGGATGTTTTATGGGGTTCAGGAAACCCTCCCCCAAATAAAATAAAATGGAGGGGATGAAAAATATATCTCCCAAAAAGCTGTATTTTGTCCAAAGTTTTTTTTTATGTTTTTTTTGGTGATCCCCCCCCCCCCCCCCCCCTAAGTAAAAAAGGATGTAAAAACAAAGGTTGTTGAATAAAAGTGTGGAGGAAGCATAAATTCATTATCAAATAGGGGACATGCACAATTTTTTTTAGCCCTCTAGCTTTAATAGGAGCTGAGATAATGGGGAGGGGGGGGCATTGAACTACTGATAAAGGTGCGGCAAGGGGCCCAACTGTTAAGGGTTAAGTCTCACAAATTATGGATCCCGATTGACCATCTAGTTCTATTATATCTATTGGTTAATTATACTGTAGTACTGCTGTACTCCCTTATTATTTTTTTGGTTATTTTTAAAAACAGCAAATCGTTCTTTTAGCTTGAATTAAAAAAAAATATTATGGCCTTAAAAAGCTTCAAATTTCTATTTAATTCCCATGCACACACAGACATACATCCTATATTTGTTATACATAATTGCGGCTACTTTTCTAAACTTTAAAGATGTAAGATTTATAAAGAAAGATTTTAAATTTTTTTTGTACAGAGTGATTTCTTTGCTTGGTATACAGGCACTACATGAAATATAGATAAATCACATGACTCATAATCAAATATTTGAAATGGAAAAAGTGCTGAAACTTTGATCCTTTTTTGTTAAATTGAATGAACAACTATGGCGACGTGAAAATTAAATTCTACAAAGAGTTATATTTAAAACTTATTACAAAGAGTATGCTTTTAGCTCTATATGAATCTATAAGATTTTTTTCTATTGTATTAAAGTTTAATTTAATCCACAAAATTTTTTGTTAAAAAAATATATCAAATTGTTAAGCTAAGAAACAATTTTATTCATTATTTTTTTTAATAAATTAACGACACCCTTAGGTAAACCTAGGTGGAGAATTATATGAAAAGGGAGGATTTATAAGGCTGGGGCATCATAAAGGGAGAGGGGTTTATGATAGGGATTCCTAAATCTTTTACTTAAAAGATAGGAAGAGTTTTTATTAATCAGCTAAAAAATCTCTTAATTAGTAAAAACAAGATTAAGATTAAGGGAAAAAATGTAGAAAACTTAAAATAGAATATACAGCCTCATGATAATTTTTAACGCCTCTAAGTCTAATGAAACTTTTCTTATATAACCCCAATTGAAAGAACACTAAGGGACGGGGGGGGGGGGGAGGGGAATGGTGAGTGTTATGGCGGCTGGTTGTTGACAAAGGAGTGCCAAACTAACCCACGCGGTAGGGGCGTGATTTAAATATATATAGTACACATTTATTTAAACTTAATTTAGGGGGTTACATAGTATTACAACGTAGTTATAAGACTTAGGAAGCAATAAAATGAGACGTTGGGTATCCCTCTAACTGAACCGATTTTTGATTAGTCAATGGTCTAAATTTGTCTCGGCCAGGATATGATTAAAAGCCTAAATCGGCCAAGGAATAGCCGAGTACAATACTTTTGAACTTAAAAAATTAAAAATAAAGAGCTAAATGATTGATTGCATCCTTCTCTTTTTATCGACAGACGCACTTGGATATATTATTTTCATAATTAATTATATGTATTTCCCATGTTAACGTCACCTTATGTGTAAATTTGGTGAGCTACATTTTTGAGTAGCGTTGTTAAGTTAGGATGGAAGAATTTTGTAATGAAAGCAAAAGTGGGGTAGAGGATAAGGGATGGGGTAAAACGGGTTATTAAAAAACCAAAATTTCTTGCCAGTGGAACAAATTCAATTATGGCGGCTATTCATTGGGGGGGAATCGTTTGAAAAGGGTAGATGTGGAGGGGGGGCTGGCAAAGGAAGACAACTTAGAGTACCTTATATTGATATGATAGGTTTATGTAAGGCTAAAGTATTCCTATCAAAATCTTTACCTAAGCTTGACATTACTAAATTTAAGGGTAGACTATCTCCCCTAAACTAAAGTAAGGCTAAAGATACCCTTATTTTTAAGGGGTCCCTAATAAACCGTTTGTGATTAGCTTTATTGAGTGTCAAGGTTATATATAAATATATTATGTTTAGATTAGTATATTTTTCTGTATAGATTAGTATATTTTGATGGAGAGATAGAGTGTCAAGGTTATATATAAATATATTATGTTTAGATCATAGGCGTCCAAGGGGGGGGGTAATGGGGCGATTACCCCCCCCTAACGAATTTGGGGGTGCCGTAGGCAACCCCAAATTTTTTTTTTCATTTTACCCCCCCCCCCCCCCATTTAAAATTTACCCCTACCCTGGGGGTGCCGTAGGCTTCGCGCGCCATTTTACCCCCCCCCCCCCAAAAAACCGAATTACCCCCCCCCCTTAAAAAAATTTTACCCCCCCCAAAATAAAAAGCTTGGACGCCCCTGGTTTAGATTAGTATATTTTGATGGAGATATAGAGTGTCAAGGTTATATATAAATATATTATGTTTAGATTAGTATATTTTGATGGAGAGATAGAGTGTCAAGGTTATATATAAATATATTCTGTATAGATTAGTATATTTTGATGGAGAGATAGAGTGTCAAGGTTATATATAAATATATTCTGTATAGATTAGTATATTTTGATGGAGAGATAGAGTGTCAAGGTTATATATAAATATATTATGTTTAGATTAGTATATTTTGATGGAGAGATAGAGTGTCAAGGTTATATATAAATATATTCTGTTTAGATTAGTATATTTTGATGGAGAGATAGAGTGTCAAGGTTATATATAAATATATTCTGTTTAGATTAGTATATTTTGATGGAGAGATAGAGTGTCAAGGGGAAGATGATCAAACAAATGTTACTCTCCTCAGAAATATTAAGGACATTGAGGTATACAACATATTTACGTAAAATTAATCAGAGAGAGATGGGACAAAGGGCTGTTTATTACACAATAATGTTTTCTTATTTGTTGGCCTATCAAGATTGGTGAATTTTGATTGGTTGATTCATTAAGTTGAGTGCTCAAACGTTTCAATGACTTATTTTAATCTACATTAGGGGTAATTTTCTGTATAAACCTTAGCAACTCAATTATCGTTACCATAAAGTCCGTATGTCTATTTAGAACATGTTAATTTTTAAAAACTTATTTAAAATATAACAATTCTCCGATTCATTTTAAAACTAAGATCCCTAGATTATCAAGATTATAAGAGAAGCACTTCTATAATTAAGTCCTAAAATGTAAGTATGTCCTTTGCTTAAATAATATATTTTTGCAGCAAACTTGTTGCATGCAATTTTATACATGAAATTTAAATTCTGCTCATAAAGTTCTGACATTCTACATTACTTAATTGGAACCAACCATTCAAGATTTAAATAAAATACCCAAAGTTTTTTATAAAGTTTGGGTACCATCTTCCAGAATGCTACAAATTTTTCAGGATTATTACCAAGAAACGGGAGAATTATTATACAACGATCACAATAATGCTGTTATCATAAAGTAAGTTAAATAGATAGATTTAGAGAAGATAGATGGATAATAAAGTTTGACAAATAACAAGGATGACAACATCCATAAAAGCGAAGCACTGAAACGGTAGGACAAACGGACATCAACACTTGTATAGTGTCTGAACTGAATAATCAGAATATAAAAGTATCGAAAGAGTCGAATCAAAATTGTAAGTAAATTTGTTGAAAAACTGCTTGATACAGGATAATGTTTTGGACATATTTACATTTTTAGGACTTGATTATAGTGTTGCTTTGCTTATACTATTGTTCTTTGTTGTCCCAGGAATCAATATACCAAAAATCAGATTAAACGGATAATTAGATCACATAAAAATTTGTTGTTAAAAAAGTAGAAAAATCAACATGTTTAAAATGGACATACGGACATTCTGGTAATGATTATAGAGTTGCTACGCTTTCTAAATCGTACCTAACTACTACAGGAATCATCATGCAAAGTTTGAAATCGATAGGACAATTCTAACATGCCTAAATTAACGAATAAAAGCTATCTATCTCGGACTGACGTACGTACGGACGGACCGACCCTAATTATAGAAAAGCTTCGCTTTTAAAAATTATATAATAGATAGAAATATAGATAGTATTTTAAATATAAAAACAAGGATGACAACATCCATAAAAGCGAAGAACAATGCAATATTATAAATCGATAGAACAATTTTAACATGCCTAAATTAACGATTAAAGACATCCGTTCTAGACAGGCCGACCCTAAATATAGAAAAGCTTCGCTTTTAATAACTTAGATGTATTTAGACCTTTTAAATGATATAATCTTTTAATAGAAATGAGAAAGGGATAACAATATTCTTGAAGATAAACTTCAGTGAAGAACAAGTAGGATTTTTAAAAATTAATTTATGAAAAAACAGTTGACGTACCGACATTGCTGACTTCTAGAGCAGTTTTTCTATTAATGAACAATGGAAACAAGGATATACAGTATGTTTTTTTTTATGAGAACTTTTTTGAAAGCAATTTTACCCCACTTATAGTTATCAGAATTTAATGATTAATGGCTTATTTTCTTCGTTTTTTATAACCATTTATAGAACATCAAAAAAATATTTCAGTTTTTATTAAAAAAAGTAGAGTAAAATAAAAAATTCAAAACCAAGTTGTCAACATCTAAAAAAGGTTTTAGCGCATTTTTCTCATGCTCCAATCTTCTACCCTTTGCAAGAATGGCTGCAAAACGCTTCAAAGTTGAGATACAGAGTTAAAAATGTATACAGATACTTTTGGGGACATGTAATAGAACATATTAAAGTTTGAAGGCCATATCTCAACCAGGGAGGGAGTACTGGCCCCCCAAAGTGGACTACTGAAAATCCAATTTTTTTCTTGCAAAGGATAGAACATTTGAGCTTAAGAAAAATGCGCTAAAAACTTTTTTAGATGTTGAAACCTAAGTTTTGAATTTTTGATTTTACTGTACTTTTTAAATAAAAACTAAAATATTTTTTTGATGTTCTAAAATGGTTATAAAAAACGAAGAAAATAAGCCGTTAATCATTAAATTCTGATAACTATAAGTGGGGTAAAATTGCTTTCAAAAAAGTTCTCATAAAAAAAACACACTGTATAAAACCAATTAAAAAAATAATGATAAGTAACAATACCCTAATTTTGTCACCTATGAGACCACGAAATTGGCATTATGGAGAGACGGACCGACACACAAACAGATTAGTTGTAGAGTAGCTTCTCTAGTTAAAAAAAAAAATATTCTACGCGGTTTGACCAATGAGAGACTAAGTTTAGAATATAAGCCAATAAGAGAAGAACAAAATCAACCAATGAGAATCCAAAGCTTAATTTTACTACCAATGAAAAAACATATAAAAGGACATAAATAAGTATGGATAGATATAGCTGGACTATAGTGAAGCTTATCTACACATAAGACATTGTTAGATTGAATGTGACTAATCTGAAAGCCAAAAAGAGCGGAACAATTAAACTCCAATAGTTGGCTTTACAGACAACAACAAAAAAAGACAGAAGGACAGACAGACATAGTCACTAACTACAAAAAATAAACAAAATATTGTTTTAAGGATGTTATGTTTGATACATGTGAGTTTATATCTGCCCCTCAAATATGCCAAGTACAAAAATTAGAAAAAGTAGATCAAGGTATGTATGAAAATTTCTCATATTCATTCGAATCCGGTGGTTTAGAACCGGTTCTCATCAATACGAAAAAAACTATGTCTAGCATCGAGTTATATCCAGTTTTCTATGAATATGAAAATTCACAATCATAAGATTAAAACCAATTTTTTTTAGCTTATGTCTTTGGCATCTCGGGGCTAAAAGATAGTTTTAATCTTATAATTGTATATTTTATATCCGAGGAAAGCTGTTTATAATACGAGGCGAGAATTATTTATCTTCTATATCAAATTATCCATCCATTAATCGATCATTTATTGACTAATTCAAATATCAATTTATCGATATTTTTTTATTTATCACTCTATCCATAAATCAATAGAATCTAATGTTTAATTATATATTAATTCATGATTCATAAAACTATAAAGGGAGAAATAGTTTGTGCTTGTATTTGTGCGTAAAATCCGGGAGTTAGCTTCAGTCGAAAGCAATTATTAAGTCTATTTGTTATTAAATATGCGTTTAATTATACTATGCGTTTTGTCAATAATAAGAACAGTTAGACTTAATAATCGATTTCGACTGAAGCTAACTCACGTATTTTACGCAATACAAGCACAAACTATTTCTCCCTTTATTATTTTTATTTTAGAAGCAAGTATTACAGAATTGGAACAGGCTAGTAACTTTAGTACTTTTTAAAGGCGAAGCTTTTCTATAATCAGGGTCGGTCCGTCCGTCCGGAACGGATAGCTTTTAGGCATGTTAGAATTGTCTTATCCATTTCAAACTTTGCATGGTGATTCCTGTAGTAGTTAGGTACAATTTAGAAAATGTAGCAACTCTATAATCATTACCAGAATGTCCGTACGTCCATTTTAAACATGTTGATTTTTAACTTTTTTAACTACAATTTTTATGTGATATAATCATCCGATTGATCTTATTTTTGGAGTACCGATTCCTGTTATAATACGATACAATATCATAAGCAAAGCATTTCTATAATCAAGTCCTAAATATGTCAGTATGTTCTTAAACAGTATTCTGTATTAAAGAAGTTTTGCAACAAATTTATGTATAATTTTGTCAAAACTTATACATTTATATTTTGTATAATCAGTTCTGACACTCTACTGTTCGTCTGTTTTACCATTTCAGAGCTTTGCTTTTATGGATGTTGTCATCCTTGTTAATTATAAAATGGATTGGTAGTTGGCTGAACCATTCATAGACCAAAAAAAGAAATAGCCTGAAACCAACCTGGGAGCTATGTTAATTAAGCTTCCCATAAATAGAGAATTCAATTAGTTCTAAAGTTATTTAAATCTTAAGATTCAGATGAAAAAAATCTTACTACTTTATATAATGACTAGCGGCTACACCCCTAGAGGCCTGTAGAGGGGAAATTTGAATTTGATAACCATTTATTATTTTAGATATTAAGAAAAGTATAAAAAAATCTTTTGGAGGATGGAAGGAATTTTTTTTTTTGGGGGGGGGAGCCCCCCAATTTTAAGTTTAGTTAAAAAATTAGGTATTAAAAATTCTTTTTTTGGGGGGGGAGGTAAGTTTTTTTCTAGGGGTGATTTCTCTTATAAGGTAGTGGTACTCTCCCCCAAAATAGTCATAAACCTTCCCGTGACCTAATAGAAGCTACACTGTTAAGGAGAACCTGATCGGTTCAGCGGTTAGCGAGATCCTTTGGTACACACAAACAAACATTCTGTTACTTAATATAAAGATAAATATAATATAATTTAAATCATTTAAGATGAAGTATTTTTTTGGAAAGTGTTGTCTTTTTCAATATTTAACCAATCAATTTAGATTCCAGAGCCGCATGGTACAAAAAGAAAAATGTTTTCTCCGCCCCCTTCTACACACATAAGGTAAAATAAATTTGACAAAATCTTTATAATTTTCGAATATCATATAGCAAAAAAGAAAAATTACCAACCAATCAGACGGCGTCTTTTGGATAGAAATGTTGAGGTATAGTCCATTTTGTGGCAACGACTCTTAAGGGGCGTTTCGTCGTGTTTTCACATTAGCTTTTGGTAGGTCATTTTAGGTTAGGTAAGATTAAGTTGGGTTAGGTGAATGACCCGCAGAGTTAGGCAATTGGCCCCGCAGGGTTAGATCCCCCCCACAAGGGGCTAGAAAAAAGGGGAAAACTACTGTGAAAATACGACGAAACGCCCCTTAAGATGCGTTGCCACGAAAGGGACTTCACCCGAATTTTATTTTAAAACGCTTCCGGCCTAGTAATATCTGCCCCCAAAATATCATTTTGGATCTATTTCGATTTTAGGCTATACCTTATTTCTGAGAAATTTGCATGGCAGGAAAAGCCAATATTGTTCTGTTGTGAATCATAAATTTCGGGATAGGAGAAAAATAATCTCTTCAAAAGAGAAAGGAGAAATGGGGTTCTCCTTTCCTTTTCCCAAAATTTATGACGTCACAAAAGTATTTTAGGATATCTGGAGGAACCAAACCAAAAAAGGATTCTAGAATTTACCTGGATTTTTGTACGGAACAATTAGTTTCTACTTCTATTGATTAATCCTATTATATATGTACTAGCGGCTACGCCCCTAGAGGCCTCTAGTGGCAATTTAAATGTTTGGTTTCTTTTAAAAATTATACGTTACCTACAATACCTATCTATGTTGCGCTCAAGTCTCTGCGTAAAATAAAAAATTTGATTTTTTGTCATTTCTCTTGGAAGGGTGCTGGTACCCTCCCCCAAAATAGTTATAAACCTTCCCAGGACCTCTGATAAGGTACCCAGTAAAGGAAAACCTGATCGGTTTAGCGGTTAGCAAGATCCTTCGTTACAACCATACAAACACACAGGCATCCTGTTACTTTAGTATAAGGATAGTAAGCTTTTTTGTCTGTAGTAAAGGATCTTGCCAACTGCTGAACCGACCGATATGGTTCTCTTTAACAATAAAGCTTCTTAAAGGTCCAAGTTATGTTTAGAACTATTTGGGGGCGAGGGTATCTCCATCCTTCAAGGAGAAATCACCCCTTAAAAAAATTAACAAAAATACACATTTTTAAAAGCGAAGCTTTTCTATAATTAGGGTCGGTCCGTCCGTCCGTCCGAGATAGTTAGCTTTTATTCGTTAATTTAGGCATGTTAGAATTGTCCTATCGATTTCAAACTTGCTGGTGATTCCTGTAGTAGTTAGGTACGATTTAGAAAGCGTAGCAACTCTATAATCGTTACCAGAATGTCCGTACGTCCATTTTAAACATGTTGATTTTTTTACTTTTTTGATAACAATTTTTTATGTGATAAAATCATCTGATTGATCTGATTTTTTATACTGATTCCTATTACAATAAGGTACAATATTATGAGCGAAGCATCTCTATAATCAAGTTTTAAAATGCCAGTATGTCCTTAAACAGAATTCTGTATTTAAGAAGTTTTGCAACAAATTTACGTATAATTTTGTCAAACCTTATATTTTCATATTTTGTATATTCAGTTCTGACACTCAACAAAAGTTAATGTTCGTCTGTCATATCGTTTCAGAGCTTCGCTTTTATGGATGTTGTCATCCTTGTTTCCCTTAAAAACTTAAACTAAAAATTACTTAATTAAATCTACTGCCCTAGAGGTTTCTAAGGGTGTAGCCGCTACTACAACGATATACCATACTAACACTCTAAAGCAGGACTAAATACGTGCACATGAACTTGACAGCGTAGTGTATGAAGCGCAACTAAAATTTGTAACCCAACAAACTTCCGTAAAATTTTAATGCTAAATGCATGACCATGAAAGTCCTTTCTAAGGGTCTAGAGAAGGGAAATTGGACTGTTTATTATTCTGTTTCCGTAAAATTCTTTACACAACCTCTCATTCGTTGACTTATAAGCTTTGGAAACTTTTATTAAACATTTTTGGGTTGTACAAATCTTCTACGTCAAAACTTTTTAATTTACCAATATATTTCAATCTACCTACAGTAAAACAATTAATCCTCTAAGTAGCGCAGCAACAAGTAAACAAAACATCAATATATAAAATTAAATTAATAAACAAAAATAGATAATAAAAGATTCTTTTATATTCAGTTATAATAATCCTATTGTATAAAGCAGTAAGCTTTTTAGTGTCTGTAGCGAAGGATCTCGCTATCCACTGAACTATAGTGGTTCTTCTTTACAGTGAACAGATGGTTTTATGCTATGTTATTTTTATAAAAATCTTGGTATGGTTTCAGGCAATTTCTGCCCTTCCATATATTTTGAGTATAGAGCACCTAGATGCTAGGGGCTAGTGTTTGAAAAAGTTATGAAAAAGCTTATGAAACGAATAATTGACAATAATTCAAAGACTCTTTACAAGTCACTCTACCATCATGGCGGTTTTCAGCAGGACATATACTTCTTAGAGAGTAGCTACGATACTACAAAGAAAATTATCAATGTTTAAATAAACTAACATAAAAATTAACATGAACAAAATATGAAATGTATCTATGCCGTAACATGTAAAATTATCAACATATTATTTTTGTAATAAAAATTATACCTAATAGATAGTGTTTTTTATGTTTGAACAAAAAAATATTATTTTTTTTATTCAAGGAAAAAATATTCCACACACTAGGTGTGTGATTTTATTTTTTATTTTAGTGCAGCAGGGCTTTAATTAATTAAATGTTGCAACAGATTTTAATGTACTCTAATAATATAATACTTCCTAGCTGCCAAAATAACGATCTGCATCTAGGGACTCAGTATTTGGATTATGATAGGGCAGAAAAAAGGCCTAAAACCATCCCAAGGCTCAAATTTAAAAATTGAATCTTCTAAAATCTTCTCGGAACCTATGGTATGCTTCTATAAAATGGAGACCTAATCGGTTCAATAGTTATAAATATCTTAAACTATAGACAAAAAAACTGACTACTTGATGTAAAGATTACATTTTAGTATTCTTCTTACATATAATCAAGTGTCAATTTAGTTTGATTGGTGGGGATTTATTATTTTTCCCCTAGAACAATGTACCCCTTGTCCCTGCATTTAAAACAAATAAAAGAACATTTGAATGTCAACATTTCGAGGTCAATAAAAACTTGAATGGGTTCCATTAATATCACTGATAAAATTATTAGTAAACCAAATCCTTTGCTTTTTTTCTCAAAAAATTATCATATTTATTTTTTTTTAAAACCAATTAATGTTAATATGTCAGGCGGATGTATGACAGTTTTATCAGCGTGTGTTTAAACATCGTAGGGATGATGAAAAGGTGTGTGTCATCCCATTTTTAAAAACCCCTTAAAATATATTGTTTAAAAATCAGAAATTTTTTTAAAGCGAAGCTTTTTTACAATTAGGTACGGTCCGTCCGTCCGTCACGGATAGCTCTTTTCGTTAATTTAGGTATGTTAGAATTATCCTTTTAATTTCAAACTTTGCATTGCGATTCCTGTAGTAGTTAGGTACACTTTAGAAAGAGTAGCAACTCGTTACCAGAATGCCCATACGTCTATTTTTAAACTAGTTGCTTTTCAACTTTTTTAACAACAGTTTTTTATGTAATATAATCATCCGATTTTTGGAGTACTGGTTCCTATTACAATAAGGTACAATATTATAAGCTAAGCATCTCTATAATCAGTCCTAAAATTGTCAGTACGTCCTTAAACAGTATTCTTTATTTAAGAAGTTTTGCAACAAAGTTACGTATAATTTTGTCAAAACTTGTATATTTAAGAGGTAATGTTCGTCTGTCATACCGCTTCAGTGCTTTGCTTTTGTAGATGTTGTCATCCTTGTTTATGTATGGTTCACAAGAGAAATAATCATCCTTAACGACCTGTTTCATATTTTTGCAAATTTTCCTTATTTGCAGTTTTATAAGGAAATTTACTTTAATTTATTAATTGGTCGAATTGTTTAATTTTTTCCTTGAAATTATGTTTGTTTTTTTGTTTTTATATTTAGTGTAAAACACAACTTTATGTAAACAAGGATGACAAAATTCATGAGCAAGGGAGTACATAAATAAATAACAAATTTTGTTCAAATCTAATAAACGGCAAAATGCGAGACGGAAGATTTCGGGTATAGTTTCTTTCGTGGGAAACGCCTCTTAAAGGGCGTTTCGTAGTATTTGACATTAGTTTTTATATGTTATTTTAGGCTAAGTTGGGTTAGGTGATTGCCCCGCAGGGTTAGAGCCCCCTGCAGGGTCTAAAAATAGTGGAAAATCTACTGTGAAAAAAAGACGAAACGCCCCTTAATAGGCATTGACACTGAAGGGACTACACCCAAAATTTCAGAAGCCTATCTTATAAGACAGCCTAATAAATCTTATCAGATTAAGGAATCTTTAAAAAACACGAATTATCTGGAAACTACCTTTCAAAATCAAAAAAATACTTCAAATTTTTTTATTGTAGTATGGAAGACTTTATTATACATTACACAATTTAAATAGAGAACTTGAAAATATAGGTTTATAATATAATTTTTAAAAAAATTTCAACAGAGTAAATCCAAATATCTCAATTTCTCTTCTTCGCCATTTGAAGCCCATTTTTTGATGTACCTAGGCAAAAAAATATTAGGTATTCTAAAAAATATTTCATTCAATTCTTTAAATCTGTTCATTGCTGGGCTAAGTATGGACATAATTGGACTTGTTTTTGGAAATAGGAATTATATATTAAATCGAGGTTTGGTGAATATTTCAGATATTAAAATGTCTTATGAACAGACCTATAGTATAGATGTATATAAAGATCCCATTTTCCCCCATTTTCAATTATCTTTTTCGTCTGCTAGCAAATTGTTTTCTGCTACTTGGCTGTGTCAATATTCCCGTTACCATTGGTTAATTTTCAAAGACCCAATTGAGAGTCAGCACAAGGTCATTTGCGATAGGGAAATACAGTTATTTAACCCTTTCTCCCTCTAATGTTTTACTCTAATGTCTCATATTATATGTTTTGAAATTTTGAATTGACCCTAGTTGATGTACGTATATACAAAAAAGGGTTGAAAATCTAATAATGGCATACTGACATTTAACACACTAGCCTTATAGAGTAGCATTACATTAAAAAATATAATACTTACTCAATAAATCTGAAGAATTGTCGTGTCTTCTTGAAACAAAATCCACGGAAAGCATAGCAACCTAAAAACAAAATATAAAGCTTTATTAATAAGGAAGTATGGCGGGTGTCCTAGACTTTAGTTCTAAACAAAAAAATTATAATATGTATGGAAAAATTTCAATGATTTTTAACATTGAAACTTTGAACTAAAATAGCAGCTATGGAAAATTATTGCGTAAACATTTATTTAAAAACATCATTTGTACTTACTTAAGTTGAAGAAAAATGACAATTGTACTTAAACAAATGATATGACGGTTTTTTTAGAAATAAGGACAAATATGTTAATTAGATACTATATTAGATGAAGAAATAAAAAGGTTATGGTGCTTTTCAGAACAACTACAGCTAATAAAATGAATTCTTTTTGGTAAATTTTAGCAGGTATTATCTAATAAATCTTTTCTTTACCTTTTCTGCAAAGAGGAACATAAACATTGGACATTTCTTTACCTTTTCTGCAGAGAGGAACATAAACATTAGACATTTCTTTACCTTTTCTGCAAAGAGGAACATAAACATTGGACATTTCTTTACCTTTTCTGCAAAGAGGAACATAAACATTGGACATTTCTTTACCTTTTCTGCAGAGAGGAACATAAACATTGGACATTTCTTTACCTTTTCTGCAAAGAGGAACATAAACATTGGACATTTCTTTACCTTTTCTGCAAAGAGGAACATAAACATTGGACATTTCTTTACCTTTTCTGCAAAGAGGAACATAAACATTGGACATTTCTTTACCTTTTCTACAGAGAGGAACATAAACATTGGACATTTCTTTACCTTTTCTGCAGAGAGGAACATAAACATTGGACATTTGTCTTTCTTGTGGTCTAAAATCTTCGCTTTCTTCTGTTGTACTGAAAAAAATCTATATAGTGAGGGACATAAAAATAGCTAAAAACCTGCCTAAAGGCAGTCCAACCGCCATAGATGTTTAATCTTCTTAATTATGCTTTATATTGATGGGATTGTTGACAAGAAGTTTCAAACTTCTTTCTATTTTATAGGAGCCGAGAAATTTACGTTACTGGATTAGCTTAACGTGTCCTTTTATATCTAATCAAAGTCTTGGGATGGTTTCAGGCTATTTTTATGAAATAAAGCCCTCAGATGATAAGGGCAAGTTAAAAAACAAACCTCGATATAATTGTTGTTGAAAATTCAATTCTTGATTGAGTAGTTGTAGTAGATGTAGTTGTTGTGGAAGTAGTTGATGATGTTGTGGTAGCAGTTGTAGTTGTTCTAATTTCCAGTGATTTAAAACTTTGAAGTGTACTACTACACCTTTGGTTGTTATGTCGGAAAATTCGTAATAGAATAGTTATTTCTCGTATCATATTATAAACAGCTTTCCTAGGATATAAAATGTACAATTATAAGATCATCTCGGGGCTAAATAACTGGTTTTAATCTAATGATTGTACATTTTTATATTCGTAAAAAACTGGATATAATACAATGCTAGACATAGTTTTTTCGTACGGATGAGAACCGGTTCTAATCTAATCCACCGGTTTCGAATAAATACAAGAAAATTCTTTTAAAAATGCATATCTGCTTGGATAAACAGCAATAATGAAACCAAAGAATTTAAAGGACAGAATAAATATACTGTTCTATATAGTAATAGAATGTTTGTGTATTAATGGGTGTCCCGAAAGATCTTATAAACGAATGGATACATTTTCCTACTATTTTCAGGGAAGTTTACTAATAATTGTACAATATAATGTTGAGATCTTAACTAAACAGGTTAATGTTAATGTCGTGTGGGTGAGTTGCACCTGGACTGAACAGTCAACTTGTCAACTCAAGGCCAGACTCTTGGTCCTTCACCTCATACCCGTAGTACAGTACATTACAAACAACCAACCCTTTGATTGCACGATCTTTGTCTGGAGATCCTAAATAAACAGGTTAGGAATAAAACAAATTTTGACGATAAAGCTGGTAACAAGGCAAGAAATAGCGAAGCATTTAAATAACTAAAAAGATTTAATCACCCTATCGTAGAAGGTGTCGTAGGTCTGGTGAAAATATTTGGTATTGTGAATAGATTTTCAAAGTTTCTCAAATCTCCAAACTGTATACAATCAACCTTAAATAAAAATTTTAATTATTTGCAGCTTAAGATATCTGGAACTGCAAAACAAGGTTGACAACATCTATAAGTAGCGAAGCACAATTAAATCATAGATAGACAGACATACGAACATGCACGTTATAAATAAAAAAAATTATTAAAAAACAAGGATGACAACATTCATAAAAGCAAAACTCTGAAATGGAAGGACAAACAAACATTAACACTTGTAGCGTGTCAGAACTGAATAAACAGAATATTAATGCATGAAACTTAACAAAATTGTAAGTAAATTTGTCGCAAAACATCTTAAATACATGGCACTGTTTAGAATATACTTACATTTTTTAGACTTGATTATAGAGATGCTTCACTTATAACATTGTACGTTGTTGTAATAGGAATCAGTATACCAAAAATCAGATGAATCGGATAATTCTAACATACAAAAATTTGTTGTCAAAAAAGTAAAACAAATCAGCATGTTTTAAATGGACGTATGGACTTTCTGGTAATGATTATAAAGATGCTGTGATTTCTAAGTTGTACCTAACCTTTATAGGAATCATCATGCAAAGTTTGAAATCGATAGATCAATTCTAACCTGTTTAAATTAACGAAAAGAGCTAACCGTTACGGACCGACCCTAATTATAGAAAAGCTTTGCTTTTAAACAAGGATGACAACATCCATAAAAGCGAAGCACTGAAACGGTAGGACAAACGGACATTAACACTTATATATTGTCAGAACTAAATAATCAGAATATAAATATATAATAGTCGAAGCAAAATTCTAAGTAAATTTGTTAAAAAACTGCTTTATACATGATAATGTTTATGAACATACCTACATTTTTAGGACTTGATTATAGAGTTGCTTCGCTTATAACATTATACTTTGTTCTCCCAGGAATCAATATACCAAAAATCAGATCAATCGGATGATTTGATCACATAAAAATTTGTTGTTAAAAAAGTAAAAAAATCAACATGTTTAAAACGGACGTACGGACATTTTGGTAATGATTATAGAGTTGCTACGCTTTCTAAATCGTACCTAACTATTAAAGGAATCACCATGCAAAATTTGAAATCGATAGGACAATTCTAACATGCATAAATTAACGAAAAAAGCTATCCGTTACGGACGTACGGACGGACCGACCCTAATTATAGAAAAGCTTTGCTTTTAAAAATATTTGTTCTTACTATACAAATTGTCGTTTACATTTATATCATTCTCATATTTTACTGTATAACACCTTACTACAGATTCTTTTACATACAACATTTTGATAAATTTTTCTCGCTTCACTACTTGTGATCACAATTGTCTTTGTTTTTATATAAGTCTGGGTCGAGAAATATATTTTTTATAAATGTAATGGTCATGGAGTGTTCTTCAAAAACATAAAAAAGTAACAACAAACAAATTAGCAAATAATCAAAAAATTTGATACATTAGTGACAACCTTAAAAAAATAGCAAAGCAGTCAATGATTACTTTTCCCAGATTTAGTTAAAGAATGACCAAGAAACAGGCGAACAAAATAATGTAGAATAGATGAACTTTAGTCCAAGGAAACTACACAAGAAATTACATATCCTTATAATAAAGTAACAGGATTTGTGTTTGTATGTTTGTTTGTACCGAAGGATCTCGCTAACCGCTGAACCGATCGGGTTCTCCTTAACAGGGTAGCATCTCATAGGTCCCGGGAAGGTTTATAACTATTTTGGGAGAGGGTACCACCACCCTCCCAAGAGAAATCACAAAAAAATGGAATTGGTAAGACTTGCCTTCCCTTTTTACCACCAACAAGTCCTCTAGCAAAACCCTGTTAACGTTACTATTTAGAAAGACTAACGGCTACACCCCATAAAGGCCTCTAGGGGCACTTGAGGATGGGGGAGTCGAATTTGATAACCCAATTCCTTATTGTAGATTTAAAATAAAAAGTAAGGTTTTTTTTTTTGGGGGGGGGGGGGTAATTATTTTCTAGAAACGATTTATCTCGGGAGGGTGGTGGTAACCTCCCCCAAAATGGTTATAAAACTTCCCGGGAAGCTACCCTGTTAAGGTGAACCCGATCGGTTTAGCAGTTACCGAGGTCCTGCGTTACAAACAAACAGACAGACATCGTTCTACTTTGTATTATAGATCAAAACTCTTTGCTTATAAAATCTTTTCAAGATTTATAAAATTGCTATTTTATAAAATAAACTTTTTTGTATGGCAGCCGTCAACAGCACAAACATATGGTCTTCATAATAATTGTAAAAAAAACTTTCATGGATAAATAGAAAAGCAAACTATTTTCAAAATGTACCAGAGAGAGAGAGAGAGGGGACAATTGGCTGTGTATTAACACTAGTCCCCAAAATTTTATAATAACGTTTTTCTTATTCGTTGACTTAACAACTTCGGGGACTCTTGTCAATCCTGATTAGTTGGTTTATTATTTTAAGTATTTAATCGTTTCAACCACCAATCTTAATCTATAGAAGGGGTAATTCAGTGTGACATCAATGGGGCTGTACATCAATTTATTGGCCATTGTCGTATCCCTTTAGATTCCCGAAAATGAATTGACTATTATAATTGATTTTTTTGTCCTAGTAATTTTGGTATTTTCCTTAAAAATAGCCCAAAGAGCACAACCAAACCCCCCTTACTTAGAAATAAATTGAAAATAAGACTGGATAGGGGTTCTATGTTTAAACTCTACAAGACTCCTAACCCTGCGGGGCAACCCACTTCACAAACAAATTTAACTATCCTATCAATGAAAATCCAAGAATTTTTCCCCCCAACTGCAATCTGTTTTTAGCAAACACAACACAACACAAGACAACAACATTGTTTTAATGTCATATTGAACTAAACAAGGATAAAAAAAATATCCAAAATATCAAAAGATTATTTTAAAATGTTTTGTAAAAAAAGATGTTGGATATACACGTAGATATTATGACAGGGGAAAATTTAGCTTGCTGACATAAACATCATTTATTGAGCAGTTCGTTAATCCAGTAGGAGGGGGGGGGATAGGGTAATGGAAGTTGATGGGGGGAATCATTATTTTAGCCCGCTACAAGTCTTATTTTATTAGAGTATATAATAATCTGGTGCAAGATCCAAGTAATAATAAATCCATTTTTGTCAATGGTAAAATTTAGTATTAAAAAAAGCCTTAAAAGTTTTTTAAACTACTGGCATTTTTCCATTCCAAGGACTTTAATTTAGCTAATAAGCTTTTCAACAACTTCGCCTAATAGCTAAATCGACCTATCCTATGGATTAAACATAATATCAAAATTCTCTAAAAGAGGGTCTCGATCGGTCCAGCCGTTTAGAAGATCTTTATGTCCAAACACAATAACAGAAAACACTCTTACATGAAAGATTTACATTTTTAATAATAAGCATGCAAAGCTGTTGCTGAGAAGAACGTACGGACTACGGACATTATGAAGAAAAGATTTGCTTCAGAAAAAGGACAATTATGTCAAGTATGATTTAGAGCTTTTCTTCTGTAATAAAGATACATTAAAACTAACAGATTTTTTATTTACAATTTAAGCGTTTAAAAATACCTGTTTTGATGACAAATTAATGTTAAAATTATGTCATTAGGTATGTATTTTATAAGAATGGATTTATTATGCCTTGGATCTCACACCAGAATATCATGTACTCAAAAAAAGTGAATCTTGCAGCTGGCTAAAAAAAACGATTCCTCCTCAACCCCTTTTACCCATTCATTCCCTCCCCTTCTACTGGATAAACGAACTGACCAATAATTGATGTTCACGTTAGCAACCTAAATTGACGACAATTTTTGGTGGGGGGGATAAGGTAAACGGGGTGGATGGCGGGTGTCGTTATTTAACCAGCTCAAGTTTTACTTTATTAGAGTACTAGCGGCTACGCCCCTAGAAGCCTCTAGGGGCACTGCACTGGTAGGAGAAGGAAAAGTCGACCTCATCCTATTTTAAATTTGAGTTTCCAAAGAGTTATAAAAATTATTTTTTGGGGGAGAGGGGGGTTAAGACACCCTCTCGAAAAATAGTTTAAAACCTTCCCAAGACCTATAAGAAGCTTCACTGTAAAGGAGAACAATATAGGTTCAGCGGTTAGCGAGATCCTTCGGGACAGACAAAAAACAGACAATGATAATCTGGTGTAAGATCCAAGTAATAATAAATCAGACGATTAATAAAGGGGGGGGGGGGGGAAGTGATATTTTGACATATTTGGGGATCAGATTGAATCCTAGACTGGGATGGTGCAAACTGCACTAGATTCAAACTAGCGTTCTCCTATGGGCTATCCTTATAATAAAGTAAAAGGATGTCTGTTTGCTTGTCTGTATGTCTGTACTGAAGGATCTTACTAACCGATGAATCGATAGGGTTCTCCTTAACAGGGTAGCTTCTCATAGGTCCCGGGAAGGTTTATAACTATTTTAGGGGAGGGTACCACCTGCCCTCCCCTGAGAAATCGACAAAAAATATTAAAAAAACGCCGCCCTGTGTCATTTTTGCAATTAGCTAAAACATAATTAACACCATCTTTCGGCGAAAAAAATATTTATGTTAAATAGCTGATTTTAAAATAGATTGAAAAGAAACAACTTTACGTGTCCCTAGATGCCTCTAGGGGCGAAGTCGCTAGTAAATTTATTAATTACCTTTTCAAAAACTAGAAAAGCTAACAGAATTAATTGTACTCTATTTATTAACATCTTAAATCTGAAACAAATTAGATAATCAACTAATAAACAAACATTAATGGTTTATTTCAAATATTTTAACACTATTTAAGCACTATGAATTGGCCAAAAATCACTGTCTCTGTGTTCTATACTTGAAAATAAGAAGTTTTTTTGAAAAATGAACGTAGAAAATACATGTATATTATGACAGGGAAAAATTTGTCGTAAATTCAGGATGCTATTTTCACTGTCATTTATTGGTCAGTTTGTTCATCGGGAGGGTAGGGGATGAGGTAAAAGAGGGATCGTTATTGTAGCACGCTACAAGTTTCACTTTATTCGAATGCAGGATAGTCAGGTGTAAGATTCAAGTAATAAATCCATTTTTAAGACTAAAATCAAAGTTTGTAAATTCTGTTGCAAAACACCTTTCCAGTTTATGTCGGTTTATTAATTAAATTATTCTATATGAGCCCCTCCCCCCCCCCCCCCCCCTTTATGAGTTTTCTTTGGTGGAGAGATATATCCCTAAAAAAAGGCCTTTAACCTTCGCTGGGCCAATTAATACCCCTTTGGAAAATGATGAACCTATCGATCCAGTCGTTTAGAATTTCTTACTAGACAGGGGAATTTGATATGTTGATGTTAAGGGGCACATATACTCTATTAATAATAGCATAAAACCTGAACTGGACGAACACATGTTTTCAGGTCATTAAGGAGATCTTACACTCATTTTAATACATTTAATATGTAGGTTTAACTAATAAATAGAATAATTAATCTCTCCAATAACTAATATAATGCGGCTTTGATGAAACTTCGCAAAAATATTGTCACTTTTAATTTTTCACAAAAAAACACATAACATGTTTATTTTATTTAAATGATCTCCAGTCTAAACTAGAAACAAAATAACATATTATCTATATATGATATCACTTTTTAAACATATTGTTTTCAGGGATGGAATAGATAGGTCACAATAAAACAACTCTGGATATGGAATACGTGGATATATTGACATATGGAACATTTGTCTTCAATTTATTGGACATTTCATTTATTCTATAGGAGGGGAGGGGATATGGCAAAGGTTGTGGATAGGGGGTATTGTTATTTTAGCAAGCTGGGAGTTTCACTTTATTAGAGTACATGAAAATCTGGTGCAACATCCAAGTAATTATATATCGATTTTCTAAGTATTAATATTCTAAATTTTGTGCTTAATATTATGGATGTTTTCACCCTTGTTTTTTGATAAATATCTCACTCAGTTAAAAAAAAAGACATTATTTGTAATCACTTTATTCTTGAATTAAATTGAAAACATACATTTAAATGAACATAATTTCCATGATATGTTTTCTGGAGAGATTTAACTATTAACTGCGCGTTATTTTCAAGTGTTTTGTAATATGTATTTGTATATGCAATAGGTTTAACTCAACATTTTAGGGGCTATTGAAAATAGATATAGTATATCTAGATCCACACTCAGAAAATTGGACCAATATAAACGCAGTGGAGGTCGAATCCGGCTTTATTATTGGTTAGAACGTATATGTATATATAAACACATATTTTTTTGTCAAAGTTCAAATTTTTTATTAGATCGAGATTCAATAAAATCCATTTTTTCAATAATTACCCGACATAATTAAAAAAGTAAGGTGTCAAATTAAAGATCTTACTATTTTTGTTCATAATGGGAATTTTCTTCTTTTTTTTGTTGCGTTTTAGTACCTTAAAACCGATTAATTTAAAAAAAAAACTTAAATTACTTTAAAAATAAGAGGTCTACAAAATTCTATGGACAATTTTACATCTACTACATACTAAATACACTGACTAGCTATTTTAAATAAAAAGCATAAAAGTTAAGACACCTCCTTTTCGTCATTCGTATTGAAATAAGGATGAAAACATCCATGAAAGCGAAGCTCTGAAACGGTAGTAAAAACGAACACACCCACTTGTAAAGTATCAGAACTGAATAATCAGAATATAAATGTATAAAAGTGGAAACAAAATTGTAAGTAAATTTGATGAAAAACCGCCTAAATACAGGATAATGTTTAAGGAAATACTTATATTTTTATGACTTGATTATAAAGATGCTTCGCTTACAATATTGTATTTCTTGTCCTAAGAATCAGTATTCCATAAATCAGACCAACGGATAATTATATCACATAAAATTTGTTGTTAAAAAACTTGAAAATTAACATGTTTAAAATGGACGTACGGACATTAAATATTGTAGAGTTTATAATCGTACCTAACTACTGCAAGAATCACCATGCAAAGTTTGAAATCGATAGGACATTTCTAACATGCCTAAATTGACGAAAAAGAAAATAGTACGTGACCAAAATTATATTAAAACTTTTTATCTCCTGAAAAGTTGGACGGACTATTGTGTTTGGTATCCCATCTAGGATAATACTTCTATTGCTGATGATTAATATACAAATATGCATTGTACAGAAAGAGGATACTCTGACAAAGAATTTCGGGATTTTCAGTAATTATCTTTTTGTTTCTATTAGGCAAGGCCAACTCGGCTGCGTGGAATAGCAGAAGGAAAAAAATTGGGGGTTGGCTGAAAATGGCTTAAAAACAATGTAGGTAAATAATGACGTGTTTTTATATTCGAGCCGCCATGTTAGCAGCTGTGACTGCAAGATAGTTCAATTCAAAAATGCTGTCTATTCTATTGTGACTAATTTAAATTATGGCGTCTGAAAAACTAAATAATCATTAAATTATTTCGAAAAAAAGATACATTTTTAAGCTTAAATATTGTCTAAATATAGCAATGGCTAGCATTAATTACCTTTTTATTCTTTTTTTTGTCAGAAAAGTGGAATGGATGTTTGATTTAGCGAATAAATTAATCGAAATCGTGTTATCTTTGTAGGTAAGTGATACGTTTCCATGAAACAAATTAAAGGATTATATTTAAGGAATCCTATTATATAAAGTTACAGTAGTAAGACTTTTTTGTCTGTAGCGAAGTATCTTGCTAACTGTTGAACCGATACAATTACGGTGAAGCCTCTAATAGGTCCTGAGATGGTTTTAGGCTATTTTATTTTTATAAATAAGTCTTGGTAAGAGTCCCTAGATGCTAGGGACGCAGCCACTAGTATGTGATTAACTGACATTCCCACTGACAGCAAATAAAATTAAGATTAATTTTCAGATTATAATTCCCTGATTCTTGAAACAAAGTGAGTCAATAAAAAATGCCCACTTGAAAAAAAGTTGGGAACTTTGAAATGTTCAAGAAAACTTTCCCCACATACCGGGATATGAATTTAACCTCAGGGCGTAATTGTTAACTTAACTTTATATAAAGAAAAAAAACAGTACACTGTAATATAGTATAAAATAGGAAAAAATCATATAATTTTAGTAAATATGGTGTGAAAACAACAAATAGTTAATATAAAAGCAGAGCTTTTAAACAAATAACGTCGTCATAACATAAATTTCACATTACAAGATGGAAAAGATGAATGAACAGATCTATAGTATAATTGTATTGTATATATAGACAACTACCTCCCTTCATTTTTCAAAGACCTCTTTCGTCTGCTTCTAAATTATTTTCTGCTACTTGGCTGTGTTAATATAAGCGACACAATTGGTTGATTTATAATGACTTTATAAAAGGGTTGCACATTGCACAAGGTGGTTGGGATGGGGAGATACAGTTATTTAACCCTTTCTCCCTCTAGTGTTTTAATCTAATGATGAATGTGTGAGTGTGTGTTTTGTTCCATTGGGTCTGTTGAATGACTTTCCCCCCAAAAATTAAAAGTACCCCAGCCAGAGGGCATTTTGATGAACTATGCAAATTTTTAAAGTAGGAAATTTCAAGAAATTATCAACCCAAATCCCTTCTCCCCCCTCTTTTAATTGACTGGAAGAAATCAGGGATCTAAAGGGATAAGACAAAGGCCAATAAATTGATGTACAGCCCCAATAAGGTTAAACAAAATTATCCCTTCTCTAGATAAATAATGGTGGTTTAAACGTTTAAACAATAAACTTAATGAACCAACAAATCACGCATCACTAAAGTCCCCAAAGTTGTTAAGTCAACAGATAAGAAAACGTTGTTATAAAACTTTGAGGGCTAAAGTGTAATAAACAGCACAGTGTTCCCTCTCTCTCTCTGGGAAGAAATAGTATCTTTAATTTAGTTCATAAAAAAATCAAATAATAAATTATTAACGTATTTTTTTTATCAATTTCAAAATTATGTTATTTCATTTATTAGGTACAGTAAATTAGTTTGTGCTATAACATGACAATATAGCTATTACATATGATATAAATTTTAGTAAACAACAGTTATGATACATATTAATAGATTATTTAGGCAATAATACATATTTTTTTTTTAAATCTAAAATGTACAAATTCTGCCTCTCTCTGTGTGATTTTAATTCCTTGTTGGTCTGGGTCTTTAGTTCCTCGCTCCAACAAATCAGGAATTCATTATATTTTCAATCTTTTTTATCTATCTACAATTAAATGTTAAAAATTCAATTCATTAATCACAATAATTTTTAAATTTGAATAGCCTTTGATGTCATTAAGTTTACATAAAATGGTAATATGATCTGATGAAATAAAATGATTAAATCAAATATTTTTTTTATGATAGGTATGCAATAACTTCCGCATATGTTTTTAGGGACGAGGGGAGGGGGGTGGAATTCTGACACTTTTGCGTCAATAGGGAGTATAGGCTTTGTCTAAGGAGTGAGGATAGGTTATTTGGCAAAAACCAGGTGGTCTCTGGACAGGTTAAAATTAAAAAAAAAATAGTTTGAAGAGTTAGAGTTCAACTTATAAAAACAAAACTTTTTGCCAAATAATCTTATCTCTCAATCCTAAGACAAAACCTATGGTCTCTGTTTACACAAGGGTGTCAAATCCCCCCCCCCCTCCCACTTATTATAACAGCACAAACTGATCATTTCCCCTGATAAAACAACCCTCTTATTTTTATGCAAATATGAAATTACTACATCAAGCGGATGTGAATGCACGCCGTTATGATACAATGAAAAATGAGATAAAAGCTCTATGAAACTAGTTAGGATGATTTAATTCAAATCTGGTATAACTAACTAGGGATCTAAAGGGATAAGACAATGGCCGATAAATTGACACATATTCCCAATGTTGATATAGTAGATTATTACAATTAGTGGCTGAAATGTTTTGACAATGAACAAACTAACAAAAATTCAACAAAAGGTCTCCAAGGTTATTAAACCAACAAATAAGAAAACGTTATTACAAAACTTTCGGGACTAGTGTAATAACCAGCATAATGTCCTCTCCCTCCCTGGGTATAACAATGTAACTTACATTTATCAGACTGAATACAATGCAAATTAAAAGACTATAGACATTTATATGCTAATGGGATAGTTCCACGAAGATCATTTAAATTAGAAGATAAACACTTACTAATCAAAGATCTTAAGGGATAAGACAATGGACAATAAATTACCCCTTATAGTTGTTTGAAAAGTTTGGACACTAATAATTTAATATTTTTGAGCCAACGAAAATAATAACATGAATAAAAACTTTGGGGTTCCAGAGCAATTTAATTTACAATGTCCCCTCCCTCCCTTTAAGGAAATATCCCTTTAAAAAAAATGACAAAGTTATGATGTTTCTGGAGTTGTTTTGGAGAAGTATAAATTCAACAGCTTGTCCCTAAAATAAATTAAATCAATAAATAAACTTAAGAATTTTATTTTTAATTGAAAATAACAGGACACCTTGAATTTCTCATGTTTTTGGGATTTTTTTCTGAATATATATTTGTTTAATGTCATCACGTTTAGATTGTTTATCTGTAAATTTCTTTCCCTTTTCCTTTAAATTTAGCCACCAAATAATAAAATAGATCACCCAATTTTGTTAGACAGACTACAAACTATAATAAAAATTCCCTTAAGATACTCGAGAAACACGTGTCTTTCATTTATGAGTTTATGTATCGGATGTAGGTAATCATGTAAACGTGCATTAAAAGAAACAAGCGTTTCTTACAAACAAACAAAGATGACTTGAAGAGTGTCTACACTTCAAGTCATGATAAATCTAATTACCTTTTAAGCATTAGAGCTATCTCTACTGGCGTATGACCGTACTTGTTCTTTACATCAACCTTAGCTCCACATTCAAGTAATAACTTGCACATTTCTGCATGGTTGGCCTATACAGTTAAGATAGATAGATAAAAATATGAATGAAGGAATAAATTGATAGTTGGGTTGATTGATTTATGGATGATGTATAGACAGATGGATTGGTTGATAGATAGGTGGATAGCGATTAATAGATACATAAATGGTTAAATAAATTAATGGATAGATAAATGGATAATAAATAAATAGATAGATAGATGATTGAATATTAAGATATAGATGGATAGATGAATAGATATTTATAAATAAATGAATAGATGTATTGATACATACATGCATTGCATAAGTAGAAAAATGGGATCAACTGCAGTTCATGGTAAAATATTGCTGGTAACAAATGCTTCCTGTTTGCATTATTACAAGGTTCCTGGATCTAGCATAACAATAAATATTTCTGGAACCACTAATGTTTTACTTTTCTGGTTGCCGGCAACTTATGCATAATCCTGGCCACTGCCAGGTTTGAAATAGTCCTTATTATATATGGATATTAAGAAAAACAGTTAAATGTATATATAAAGATCCCATGCTCCTATTCCCTTCTCCCACCTGTATTAGGAATCAAGCTACTGTCCCTTTTTAATCATTGCTGTTTACCCCCTACGAAATTGTGAATTAGGCAATGGGGTAAAAAATCCTGTAAGCCATTAACCTTCTTTTAATGCTGGTAACAATAATAGAATTGCAAATTGCCAGCTAACAGGAATATAGGATTTAGGGGAATATTCGTCCTGCTGGTTCCAGCAACCTTGTAACAATGCCAGGAACCAGGAATATTATACCAGCAATATTTTACCATGAACGACAGTTGATCCGATAGATGAATACGAATGGAAAGATAGATGGATGGATAAAGATACCTCAATAGCTGCATGCAGAGGAGTATTTCCATTCACTGAATTCTGTATATTTGGATTTGCCCCAGCACTTATTAAACACTTTACTCTAGTAATATTGTAAATCAGACTAATTTTAGAAATTCTATTTCAATATACTGGTTGCTGCGTCCCTAGAGGAATTATTTATAAAAGCACAAAAATAGCCTAAAACCATCCTAAGACTTAAATGGCCTAAAACTATCCCGGGACCTATGTGAAGGTTCTCTACAATGTAGTATCTAATCGGTTCAGCGTTAAGTGAGATCCTTCGTTACAGACAGAAAACTTACTAATTTATAATAGGAAAAGCAAAATTCTCAACGAAGAAAGAAAGAACGGGCAAATAGGTATACAACAAAAATATACAGTAAACTCTTGGTAATATTTCCCATAAGAATTGGGTAACATTTATTTATTATCAATAGCCCAATCCCGGGAAACCAGTGATAATTTGACTAAGGTTCAGTAGGGATTATGCCAGGGAAAAGGGAATGTGATTCTGACAAACAATTCTAAAGGAAAATTTCCCCACAACCCACTTCTCTTTTTTCTCCCCCTTCTTACCCACTCCCCTTCAGTTAAAAACATTTTTTGCTCCAACTTTCCTCCAAAAAATATTAAATTTTATTTTTTAAACAGTAAAAAACAAGGGGGAGTTTCAGACAGTATGAATAATTACTAATACACTTTTTTTTTTTGGGGGGGGGGGGTGATATAAAATTGTAAAAGTCTAATTTTGTTTCCTGGTTAATTGTCCAAGGCCAGCCTCATGCACCATATAGTCGCCAAGTTCTGTTTGGTTCAACCCATGATTTCCTCCGCACAAGCTTAGGATCTTAAAATCATAGATTCATTTGTATAAAAAATTTGTTTTTATCCAGGAATATAGGGATTGAACAATGTATACAAAATTAACTTTTGACTGTCTTGAACTTTGGGCAATAGAAACAATAAAACCTTCTTATTTTGGCTAATTTCAAAGACTTTGGGCAATGCCGCTAAAAAAAAACATTCTACTAGCAGACAAAGCTTGTTGAAGAAAAAAATATACACAAACACTATCAGACAATTGTTCAATTTAAACCAATTAAAATTGAATTATATTACACTGGAACTCAAAGTCTTTATTTTGTTTACCATCATTGAGAATGTGTATCAATTAATTTATCCCTGCTATTAATGTAAATACTTATTGGAAGTTTGGGAAATATATTTCCAGTATGGCTTCGAAAACGACTAATATCCGCTGGATAAGAACCGGTTCTCAGTCATACTGAAAAATCATGTATAGCATCGTATTACAGACAATTTTTCATAAAAAAAAGTTTGTTAACCCGGGTTTCGGTCCCTCCAGGCGAACAAAACTGGTTATAACCTTATAATTTGTCATTTTAATATCCACAGAAGCTGCCTATAACATTATGCGATAAAAAACTATAGACAACATCCCAGTTAAATCTGGACGGACAAGCAGATTTATAGAAAAGCTTCACATGACACATGACTTACCCTGACACAAGCTTCTTGTCCAGTCTTGACAGCACACATCAAGGGTGTGTCATTGTTGTAGTCCCTAAAATCATTATAATTTGTAAAGTAACTCATTTCGTAATAATTTGAATATTTACTTTAAAAATATAGCTCAATAGTAACCAACCAAACTTCTTCACACTTATTATAGTTGATCGAACCAACTAACACTTATGTATTAAAGCTTTGCTGATAAAAAAAATAACAAATATAATATTTGTATAAAAATAACCTGGCATGAACGTTTGCTCCTCTTTCTAACAACCATTTGATTATTGTCTGCTTTCCTGAAAGTTATAAATTTTCTACATTTTAGTAACAAGTCTCAAAGGCTTAACCATTCTGTCTTTCTCTTCATCTAGCTTAAATAATAAAATAATAGTAGGACATTTATTTTTATGTTTAATAGCAGTGAAGGAATTCCAAGCTTTTTATTTTTGAGGAGAAAATACACAATATCATTAGGGGGATTAGTAAAAGTTTGGGGTTGGGATGCACCCACCTCAAAATTTTACCCTAGGGGTTAACTTTACAAGAGGGGGTTTTTACCCCTCTAACGCCTTCTTTACACTCCACCCTTGGACGTCCTTGTTAGCAGTCTTTTCTAAAGATTTGGAAAATCTAGAAAATCATCATTAAACCAGCCTACTTCATTTTATGCTTACTAACCTTGAGAGGCCGCAATATGGAGGGCAGAACGACCGTCATAATCCACAGAATTCATATCAGCCCCGCGAGCCTCCATCAGCTTCAGTTTGTTCACATCTCCCAGGTGGACAACTAGTAAATACACAACAAGATTAGTTTTCATGTAACTGATGCCTTTTTGTAATGGAAACAAGGTTGACAACATCAATAAAAACGAAGCTCTGAAATGGTAGGACAAACGAACATTAACACTTGTAGAGTGTAAGGACTGAATAATCAAGATATAAATGTATAAAAGTCGAAACAAAACTGTAAGTAAATTTTTTGAAAATGCTGCTTAATTAAAGTAAAATGTGGATATAAACAGACACACACAATGACAGACATCCTTTTACTGCATGGAAGTACTAGAATTTATTTCCTTGTATTTATTTGAAACCGGTAGATTACAACCGGTCTTCATCAATACGAAAAAATGTCTAACATCGTATTATAATAAGTTTTCTACGAATATAAAAATGTACCTAAACCCCGAACCACTTCATTATGCAATCTACATTTTCCTGGATATTTTGTCTACGGTAGTCCATAAGTGTACAGCTTTACAGTACATTGTTTCTATTTGTTAAAGCAACACGTATGATAAAAGAAAAAGATTCTTTTTAAAGTAAAATGCTTATATTTCAATCAAAATCTATATTTTTTTTATTTTTTACTGATCCACGTCATTATGCAAATCAAAAGAAAATCAATGAGAAAACGTTTGTTTTGTTCTTTTCTCCACTTTTAAAAAATGATTCTGATAAAATAACAATTTTTAAAGGGATTTATGCATTAATTATAATGAAAAACAGTTTCAGGTAGATTTTAATGATTTTTCTAAATAAGAAATAATTGAAAAAAAGAAATTCTATCCTTATCACTTTAGAGGACAGCTGCTGACCCCCAGTCTTATGGATGAAGCTAAATACATGTTAAAGATAAAAATTACCCTGAAAAGTATATAAAAATGTTTTTTGATGTGTTAAAAAAAAACATTTTAAAATCTTGATTTTGAGGATGATGGCCTTTAAGATGCTCTTACTGGTGGTGAAGGTGAGCTAAATGTTATCTAAGTACATGACCATTACAACAACTTGTCTATTAACCTATGTACCATTTTTTGTAGTCATAGCAGCCTCCAGTGGAGCCTCTCGACATGAAATATAACCATTATCTAAAAACTACATTATTTACTTTATGAGTTTTAGTAATTAAAATTGCAATTTTTTTCTTTTTTAATATTGCTTGGCTGGAGGCTGCTATGACTACAAAAATTGGACCATAGTTCAATATATAAGTTTTCTTCAAGGGCATGCACTTTGATAACATTTAGCTCACCATCACCACCAGTAAGAGCATCTTAAAGGCCATCATCCTCAAAATCAAGATTTTAAAATGGATTATTTTAACACATCAAAAAACATTTTTGTATACTTTTCAGGCAAATTTTTATTTTTTACATGTATTTAGCTTCATCCATAAGACTGGGGGTCGGCAGCTGTCCTCTAAAGTGATAGGGATAGAATTTCTTTTTTTCAATTATTTCTTATTTAGAAAAATCAATAAAATCTACCTGAAACTGTTTTTCATTATAATTAATGCATAAATCCCTTAAATAATTGTTATTTTATCAGAATTAATTTTCAAAAGTGGAGAAAAGAGCAAAACAAATGTTTTCTCATTGATTTTCTTTTGATTTGCATAATGAAGTGGATCGGTAAAAAATACAAAAATATAGATTTTGATTGAAATATAAGCATTTTACTTTAAACAGAATCTTTTTCTTTTATCATACGTGTTGCTATAACAAATAGAAACTATGTACTGTAAAGCTGTACACTTATGGTCTACCGTAGACAAAATATCCAGGAAAATGTAGATTGCATAATGAAGTGGTTCGGGGTTTACAATCATAAGATTGAAACCTTTTTTTTGCCCGTGCCTTCGGCATCTCGGGGCTAAAAAAACTTGTTTTAATCTTATAATTGTACATTTATATCCGCGGAGAGCTGTTTATAATACGATGCGAGAAATAACTATTCTAATGTTTGGATCCAAGAGAAATGAAAATATTTATATAATCTCGCAACCTTGTAAAAAACTTAGACTGCCCAGTGCCCAACTCATTGCCCAATCAAATAAGAGGAAGAGTTCATTATAAAAAAAGTGTGACACAAAATCTTTTTAGAGACTATTGTTTTGGAGGTCACAATGGCCAAACAATTTACGAGAAAGCACTAAATGATCGAATTGACCAATAAATGAGTTCCCCTGTTATAATCTCCACGTATATTCTATATCTATTCGACTTGATGTGTAATCAAGTGAATGATTCACCATTCAATGTAATATGTGAATATTAACCTGAGCAGATCAAGGAGGGAAAGAGAACACTGTTGATATGTTCCATTTCTTCTGTTGTTGACAGGTTCATAGCCTTGGATACCTAAATATTTTAATCTTTTTTAAATATGTAATTAATAAAAGAACAGCTATTAATCGCATCGAATCATAGACAAGTTTCCACGGATATTAAAATTAAAAATTATAGATTAAAGTTTTTTATTTTAATATTGTCTGTAATTCAATACTATACATGATTTTTCAGTATGATTGAGAACCGGTTCTACATCACTGGATATTAATCGGTTTCAAAGCCATACTGGAATATCTATTACTAATGAAAAGTGCTTAGTAAGAATTAAATAATATCTCGGAGTTTTAAGTTGAGAAAATATGTATGCTGATTATTAACATAAGGCTTTTTATGTTTAAAAGGGTATTTCCAATTTTTGTATTCAGTCGCTGCCACCAGCTACTATATTAGCGGCTATGGTATTTTTAAAAAAAAAATTGGCCGCTAAATAGTAAAACACTAGCTTTTCGCTGAGGCAGCTGGATCAGTAAAAAAAATATTTAGAAGGCAAAACTAACTAAACTTTAGCATTTCCAGGCTCTAAAATTATCAGGAACTAGTGGCTTCGCCCCTAGCCTCTAGGGGCTTTGCCCCTAGAGGTATAATTACTTCTTCTATTACTTACCCAGCAGAACGGATCACAAATTTTCGCACCTACCCAGCAGGAAAACATTTTGTGATTAAATTCGCAAAATTCGTAAATTTCGTAAAATTCGTAAATTTCGTAAAATTCGTAAAATTCGTAAAATCGTAAAATTCGTAAAATTTATAGAAAAAAAAATGGGGGGGGGATTTTTTTGTTTTTTGGGGGGTTGGGGGTGTCCCACCCCCCAAGAAAATAGCTTAAAACCACCGCAGGACCAATAGGTATATACCCTGAAGAGTAGAATCCAATCGGTTCAGTGGTTACTGAGATCTTAAGGGACAGACAGACAGACAGACAGACAGACGGACAGACGGACAGACGGACAGACATCAAGCTACTTTGTATTATAGATAAGATAAAATAACATTTGGGGGTCAGATAAAAAGTTCGTCATTTCTACGAAGCGTTGCCCCCCAAAACAACGAAAAGATTTTGTGGTTTATTTTTGAATTAATTACAGCTGACTAATTATAATTGAAGCTTCCCTAAAAAGCAAGATTTTAAATTTCTCATGCACTTTTAAACTGTATGAGTTTTAAGGTAAATTATTGAATGAGTAAATAGCATAAGTTTTTTTAACCAAATATCAAAAACTTGAAAAATTAGGTATGGATTGTTTTATGTGTATATTGTTTAAAGAATATTTAGATATAATATTAATTATCTAATAATTGTTGTATGTATAATTCAAATTTTAAAAAAAGTGTTTTTAAAAATATTTGTGTTTTTTTTTGGTATCTATAAATATCAACTGCTTTTATAAAACTAAATATATCTATCCAAATTTCATTTTGGTTTTATGTCAAAAAAAAGATTAAAGCACTCAAACTATGAACAAGTTAAGCCTATAAGGACAATTCTAATGAAAAGGCATTCAAAAACTCAAAAGCTAGGGTCGGATATTTGCACCTAAAAAGTATTCATCCATATATTCAAAAATATAAAAATAAGCTAAAGATTTTTTTTAAATTGAAGGAATATAACCAAGGACGTCCAAGCTTTTTATTTGAGGGGTGGAAGTAAAATATTAAAAATAAAAAACATTAAGGATGCTGTTTAGTAGGGGGGGGGGGGGTATTTTTATTAACAAATAGGCAAGGACGTTCAAGCTTTTTTATTTTGGGGAGATCAAAATTTTTGGACGTCCATGAATATAACTACATATATTTTTAGGTGCTATTTCCTCCCCCTGGGGGGAAAAGCACACAGTTTCAACTATGCCTGTTCTAGTATGTCCAGATGATTTTTCCCATAGAAGTTTTTCATCACCTTTTAAAAGCAATATTTCATAAATATTTTTGGATATCTTATTATTTGGGATAGGCCGGATACCCGGCCATTTTCAATATCCGACCGGATACCGGATATTGAAACTATCTGGAAATAGAATATCCGGCTGATTTATAATGCCAGATATCCGGCGTTGGCCAGATATCAGTCCGGATACCGGATATCCGGCATTAGAAATCAGCTTGATACCCGGTATCCGGCCAAAAAAGTATCCGGCCCAACCCTTCTCATTATGACAAAAAAATTCTTAGCCTTGCGGATTCAAAATAAACCTTAACACATGAACACAAGATTTTTAAAATTTCCCCTCAAATCAAAACAGACCAACGGACCAAATAAATTGTATACTGGATGGATGGTCTTTAGCGTTACGGACGGACAAACAAAGTGATATATAGAGTAGCTTTACTACTCTACAATTCCTAGCTATTTTGTACTTGTCTGTAACTCCCTTGTTTATAAACGACTTTTAAAAATCTCTAAATTTGAATTAAAGTCCTACCTCATCAATGATATTCAAGTCTTTCTCGTAAATCTTTTGAACCTCTTGTGTCTTGGGATTTACTGTTTCAAACTGGAGGGTCATTTCACCTACAAAAAAAGGTAAAATTAAAGGGTCATGTAAAGGAAACGAAGTTGCGGGTTTCGTCGTATTTTCACAGTAGCTTTTCTCCTATTTCTAGCACCTGCAGGGGGAACTAACTGTGAAAATACGACGAAACCCGAAACTTCGTTTCCTTTAAATTAGGATACGTCATAAACAAAATTGAGAAGGGGAGCTGGGAATTGGAGGTGCTATTCTTTAGAAGCTACATTGTAAAGGACAACCATATCGGTTCAGCGGTTAGCGCGGGATCCTTTGATTTAGATAGACAGATGTTCAGAGAAGCCAAAAAAAAGAAGATGATTAAAGTCCCTCAACAGATTATGACGTCCTACGATAGAATAGCCAATGAGAGGCCAGTATACACTTTAATTGACCAATGGTAAAATATATTCTGGCCTCTCATTGGTTATTTTATCGTATGACGTCATAATTTGTTGAGGGATTATAATCATCTTCCAAAAACACAAATCTACCTCTGATGGACATCTCCATAACATTATTGGGGGGGTTGGGGGTGTCCGACCCCCAAGAAAATTGCTTAAAACCACCACAGGACCAATAGAGTAGAATCCGATCGGTACAGTGGTTACCGAGATCTTAAGGGACAGACGGACAGACACACGGACGGACAGACATCATTCTACTTTGTATTATAGATAAAAGCAAAAAAAGGCATTAATCTACCTCTGATGGACATCTCCATAACATTTCTCTTCTTTTCAGTATCCCACTCGTCCTGAGAAAGGGGGAGGTGGTAGGTTGTGCTAAAATTCCGTAAAGGTGTGAGTTTTAAGGCTAAAAAACAGTAGTAGAGCGATAATATTCACTAAATATGTGTATTCCTTGTTGAAAAGAACTATAGAATTTTTTTTAAAGTTAACATAAATCGTTTTACTACTGTTTTTAAGCCTTAAAACTCACACCTTTACGGAATTTTAGCACAAACTACCTCCCCCTTTGTACGTTGTTTAAATGGATAGTTGCATCCAGCGCATTTCACAAGTTGAAAATTAAATTATTCTTTTTTTGGAATATGATAATAATACTAAATTAGTAATAAAGGTATTCTTGACAAAAATAAACATTGGATTGTAAATTACACTGGAACCCATAATTTTCTAACAATCTAATTCTTTGTAACAAAAACTTTGGGTACTTTTATTGAATTTTGAATTGTTGGTTCAAAACTAGCAGTGCACAAACTTTTCAACCAACAATATAATCTAGATATATCAAGGTTAATTTTGTTCATCATAATTTAGGATGTATATTAATTAATCGTCCATTGTCTTATCCCTCAGGATCTCTGACTATAGTCTACTACTATAATACTACCGAGAAAGAATAGTTATTTATCGCATCGTAATATTGACAGCTTTCCGCAGATATTAAAAATAAAAAGTTTTGGAGGGCCAAAGTCCCTGGATAACAAAAGTGGTATGAATTTTGTGATTTTTATTTTAACATCCGTGGAAAACTGTGTTTAATACGATGCTATATATGATTTTTAAGTATGGCTGAGAACCGATTCTGATCAAGCGGATATTAATCGGTTCCGAAGCCATACTGGAAAAATATTTCTTACCTTGCCCAGGATGTAGGATAACTTTGTAAGCGCAGCCTCTGGGGTTATATCACTTCCCTGCATTTTCATTTCAATAACAAACAAGGACAAAAGTATCAGGTTTGTGTAGGAATATAATTCATCTTTGTGTGTTTTCCTTCAGAGTGCCTATCGAGCTCTAAAACCCGTATTTTTTTTAAGTTGTAACAAACAAAAAATTAAAACATATGAATTTTTTTTTTCCTTACCTTTCTCAAAGTAGACTTTAACTTTATACCCCTTTAAACAAAAGCATGTGTCATACCAGGTATAAGGTAAAACTAACAAGCGAAAAAATCGAAAATGATATTTGGGGGGCAGATGGAGAGGTCGTTAATTTTACTATGTGTTGCCCCCCAACGACATACCTATAGGTTTCGTGATTTTTTCCGAATTAATTTCGTTGTTGGTATAAGCTGGTATCATACACCCTTTTATAACTTATTATAAAATTTTTTGAGGGGGGAGGGAGGATGTATGAAATTTCATAAGGGTTATCAATTTTGATTGAAATGCTAATTTATTCCTGAATAACGCCAACATCAATGAGGGCCTTGCCAGTCTCGTAATCACCCGTCACAGCTCCGTGTGAACACTGAAATAATTGGGGATGCAAATATACCGCTTTGTGAACAACTTTAAAATACCAACAAGTCAAAATGATAAAATAGTTTCCTGACTGGGAATTGTTGACATATTTTCTTGTAACAGGTTTTGTTTAAAACAGATTTAAAGTGTTAATCCATTCCCAAATCCCGTAAGCATTTTTTGCGAAGTTTCTTGAATTAAAAGCTTTATTGTTATCAAACTACCAATATTTTATCAAATGTACTTAATGCACTTTTTGGCTGTTTTAGCATATGATAATCTTAATTGCTTCTAACATCTAGACATTTCTACATGGTCTACGTAAGGCAAGTGATAAATTAAAATATCTAACATTTCATTTTTGCGTCAAAGAGTTTAAGTTACTAAATACATAACTAAGACAATTTGTTACTTCTATTTAGCACTGCAAGACCTCCCACCTCTACCTTATTTTAAAATTACATTGAAAGTTAGCCTAAAGTGATAAACAGTCAAACAGAAAATTAACCCCCAAATATTCAATTCAATAAAATCAAGAGCATTAGGTTATCAATGCTCATCAAGGTTCTTTGAGTGAAAGCACCTTAATTCTAGGACTCCTTCCTACCTGTGTGCAGGAAATGACAATAACACCGTTGTCGGTTGCTTTCTTGATGGCCTCTATGATGTCTTTTCTATACAGAGGGTAACCACATATTTACAACACACAAAAGTAGTATTACAAATATATTTAATCTGTAAAAGTATCAAAATTGGAATAGATATTGATCTGATTACTCCTTCTGTTTATTACAATGAGTGGATGAAATGTTTGGATACTCAACTTAATGAACCAACCAATCAAAGTTCAGTGAAAGTTGCTTCATAGTTTTAAAGCTAACATATAAGAACACGTTATTTCAAAACTTTGGGGACTAGTGCAATCAAAAGCCCAATGTCCCCTACCCTCCTTGTCTGTTTGACTCTCTGTTTTGAAAATTTTTTTCAATTATAATTATTATGATTTAGAGGTTCTATAGTCCCACAAACTTAAACAGACAAATAAAATTGACATGAAAGGGATAGTTTCACGAAATGCATTTGAACTTAATTTAGTGAACCGCATATTTTTTCCAAGTTAATTGGTTAAACTACATTTATATGGCATATATTTGAAAGAATTTCAATTTTCTACCACGTAGTTTTTAACATATCAAGACTTTAAAATCGTCTTTTTAAATTGCATATATCACAAAAAGACGATTTTCAAGTCTTGATATTTTCAAAACTACGTGGTAGAAAATTGAAATTCTTTCAAATATATGCCATATAAATATAGTTTAACCAATTAACTAGCAAAAAATATGCCAAAAAAATGCATTTGAACTAAATTAAGTTCAAATGCATTTCGTGAAACTACCCCTTTGATAGTGAATTGGAGTGTTGAATCTATATTATGACAAAAAAGCATCTGCACAAAATTATTTGCAGTTGTAAAAATGTCAGGTATCCTTCCTGTTAGAGGGCATGTTTCCAGCACCATAACATTGTAGAACAACTCCCTTAATATAGGTTAATATTATTAGAATTAAAAGAAAAAATTTCAACAATCCTTAGGTATAATAAATTATCTTTATGTCTGTCTTTTTGTCTGTACCGAAGGATTTCGCTAACCGCTGAACCGATTGGGTTCTCCTTAACAGGGTAGCTTCTCAAAGGCCTCTAGTGGCGTAGTCGTTAGTCCTTACAATAAAGTAAAAGGATATAAGTCCGTGTATCTGTCTGTGTGTGTGTACCGAAGGATCTCGCTAACTGCTGAACCGATCGGGTTCTCCTGAACAGGGTAACTTCTCATAGGTCCTGGGAAGGTTCATTAATATTTTGGGGGAGGGTATCACCCCCCCCCCCCCAAGAGAAATTGCCTCTAGAAAAATATAAAAATTAGAGGATTTTTTGTACTGTAACTTTATTTGTCCTTACTTAATTAAAAAGTTTTACAGGTAAAAAAAAGCGATTCCATATATACAGAGTGAGGCATAATACCTTTATGGGAGGATTAAGAAAGTGTTGTACAGTATCTGTCCTAATGGAAGGAAAAAGTCGGAGTAGGACAACATCTCTGCACATATTTTCTTGGACTCGCATAGCAGCTATGCTCCCAGATCTCCAAATAGACCTAAATAATGGGATAATAATATCGAGCAGTTGCGAAACAAAAGCCTCTTTTATAAAGATAATGTAAACTAGACCGTATCAAAAGATTTAGTCTACATATTTAATTAATCATTTTCATTTTACTATCCTCGGAAATCAGTCAATAATACGATAGGATAAACAAGTATTTTTGTATTTGTATATGATTGGCTGGTCATTCAGCTGTAAAAAATTTCGACCAATAAAAACAAAATAAAACAGAACCTGTAGTCAACGGTGATGTTAATACCCACAGTAGCCAGGGGTTGACAATTTGGACTCTCAAATGCATCCAGGGAACCTGCGCTCACCTGGAATTTTAATAAGAATAACATCATCCATAAAACATAGATCTATAGTTTAGATGTATATACAAACAACTACCTCCCTTCCATTTTCAAAGATCTTTTTCGTCTGCCTCTAAATTATTTTCTGCTACTTGGCTGTGTTAATATAAGCGACACCATTGGTTAATTTTCAATGGCCCAATAGAAAGGTTGCACAAGGCAGTTGCGATAGGGAGATTCAGTTATTAAACCCTTTCTCCCTCTAGTGTATTACTCTAATGTCCATAACAACAGTATCATTCAATATGTACAAGGCCTATAATGTTCCATATTATTTACTCACTGTCTAAAGGGATAAGACAACAGCCGATAAAATCAAATGATGTACATCCCAAATGATAAAACATAAAATTACCCCTCCTGTAGATTACATTCAGTTGTTGAAACGTTTCAACACTCAACCTAATGAACCAACCAGACAAAATCAAATAATGTCCCAATAGTTGTTAATAAACAGCCCAATGCCCCCTCCAGAAAATATTGGAAAAGCAGGTCAGGGCAAATAAACAAATAAAATTCTTACCTTAATCGTTCTATTTCCTCTCATAAGTTTGTGATTGAAGTATACGGTAACTTCTGGTATGTTGTAGTTTCCAGCTGCACATAAAAAAAAGATAAAAAATAAAATAAAAAAAATAATAATAAAAACATGGTTAATTAAGTTTATCTTGTTTATAAGTCTTAGGAATTATTGGAAATATAAAAAAACAATAGGTAGAGAATTAGGGCTACATCAACAAATAAATCCATTTTTTAGGAATCTTCCTGTGTTACTTGGCACTTTATTACACTCCATTTCATACCAAATATTGAACAAATTGACCAATAATAAAGTTACCCAGAATAAGAGCTCCAACAAGGTTGTCTCTGCCATCTGATCTAGTCTCAAACAATGGGATCTGAGAACCTGAATTGATCAATTAATCATTCAAAACTTTTTCCAGTATGGTATCGAAACCGATTAATATCCGATTGTTTACAACCGGTTCACAACCATTCTGAAATTATAATAACATATTTAGTTTCGTATTACAGACAATTTTCCGCGAATATTAAAATAAAAATCATTTTGTTGTTGAGATTAAGGTTTTATTTGCAATTCTAAGTAAATAATTTATACATCTCAAAAATACATCCTGAAAGGCTACAACAACATACATCTCAAAAATACATCCTGAAAGGAACCAACTTGAAAAGCAAATCTTGCTTGAACCTTGTACATGCTCCTTATTCATATGATAATGCCATTAATTAGGGTGGCTTTATATTGAACATCTGCCAAAACTCTAGACTAGGGATTAGAATACACTAGAGGGAGAAATGGTATCTCTCCATCACAACCGTCTTGTGCTTCCTTCCTATTGGGTCACTGAAAATCAACCAATGGATTTGCTTTTATTAACACAGCCAAGTAGCAGAAAATAATTTAGAAGCAGAGGAAAGAGGTCTTTGAAAAATGAAGAGAGGTAGTTGTCTGTATATACATCTATACTATAGATCTGTTGGCTAGGGTGTAATAACTTCCACGAGAATTGCGGGTCAGCTTGTAATGTAACATAATACATTCAGCTGTTCGCGAAGCTAGCAAAGCTAATGTTGGCGGACTTCCTATATCAGTTGAAATGAATCTCAACATCAGAGAACTCAGGCTACATAAGCAATATAACAATCAAATTGTGTTGTTGTTTATACCTGTAACTATAACCGTTTTGCCCAGATTTTCAAGCATGAAAGATAAAGCAGAAGCAGTGTAGGCAAGAGTATCTGTCCCATGCATAATAACAAACCTATAATAAAATTATTTTGAAATTTTTAGCTATTACAACAAAAGAAAGTTTAAAATTAGTAAAAAATCAGGAAAGAGGTATAACCAACAAGCGGAATAAATCTAAATTAATATTTGGGGTGCCGTCAATAAAGGCCGTCAATTCTACTATGTGTTTTCCCCCTAACGACAGCTGGAAAATACTTACAGGTTTAGAAATTTTTTAAGATTAATTTCGTTGTTGTTATAAGCAGGTAGAAAATTAATTGATAGAACTTTAAACAAGTAGAAAAATGGCAATAAATATTGAAAAAGAATAAGCATGAATTACCGAAGTTACAAATTAATATAATAATGAACATATCCCCTAGCCCCCATAAAAATCTAAGAAAAATCTTGACAAATTAACAGATAACCATAATACAGTGTGTTTTTTTTATGAGAACTTTTTTGAAAGCAATTTTACCCCACTTATAGTTATCAGAATTTAATGATTAATGTCTTATTTTCTTCGTTTTTTAATGCAATTAATAGAACACCAAAAAAATATATTTCAGTTTTATTTAAAAAGTTTAGTAAAATCTAAAATTCAAAACTTAGGTATCAACATCTAAAAATGGTTTTAGCGCATTTTTCTTATGCCAAAAAAAATTGAATTTTCTGTAGTCGACTTTGGGGGGCCAGTACTCCCTCCCTGGTTGAGATATGACCTTCAAACTTTGATATGTTCTAGTACATGTCCTTGATAGTGTCTGTATACATTTTTAGCTCTATATCTCAATAGTTGAAGTGTTTGGCAGCCATTCTTGCAAATGATTGAATATTTGAGCATAAGAAAAATGCGCTAAAACCATTTTTAGATGTTGACACCTAGGTTTTGAATTTTTTATTTTACTCTACTATTTTTATAAAAACTAAAATATTTTTTGTTGTTTTATTAATTGCATTAAAAAACGAAGAAAATAAGCCATTAATCATTAAATTCTGATAACTATAAGTGGGGTAAAATTGCTTTCAAAAAAGTTCTTATAAAAAAAACACACTGTATAAACAAAATATTTTGTTGATCAAACTATTGGGAATTAAAACTTATATGTAATTTATTTATGTAAATACATACCCATCATATTGAAGATATGAAGATCTGATGTCATTGGCCATTTGAAGCCAATCGTCCATAGTCATATTGCTGATGAAAACAGACAGTTGTTAGAATTTTTAATTACATTTTATGAGAACAAAAAGATTTCTATGTCTGTCCTTAAGAGACATACTTATCAGGTATATTATGATCTAAAAAAAGTAATATAATCCAATTTAACAGAAACAAGGATGACAACATCCATAAGTAGCGAAGCTCAAAAACGTTGGATGAGCATCCAGAAAAAATAAACTATACAGTAGCTTCTTAAAAAATAAACATTAAAATCACGAAACCTTTTAACATTTATAACATGAAATTCTAGGTATCGATCTAGCACCCCAAGAAAATCATAAAAACTTAAAAATCTAGGAATCGAACTAGCACCCCAACCAATGAGCAAATCTCAATCTAACTTGATAGAAGTGTGCAGAATTTGAACTTATTTAATCCCTGAAAATTTCAGCCGTCTATCTTGCATAAGAGTCGAGAAAATCATAAAAACTTAAAAAATGTAGGAATCGATCTAGCACCCTAATCAATTGACGAATCTTAATGAAACTTGGTGAAAATATGAAGGATGTTAACTTATTTAATCCCTGAAAATTTCAAGCGTTTATCTTGAATAGGAGCCGAGAAAATCATGTTTCCCCCAAAACGTTTCAGACGGACGGACAGACGGACATTTCAAATTAAAGAGTAGCTTCGCTACTAAAAATATTTAATTTAAATAACATCAAATTGCTGCAAAATAGGATACCTAATATTAAGCTTGTATAGAAAATAGAGGAGTATGTTAACAGAAAATTTTCACTTATTTTCCAGAATCATGATCCATAGTCCTTGCAAAGTCTTTTTTTTATAAAAATTCTAACAACCATGCCTAGAATCAAGTAGTGGGTCATATTCATCAATAGTGTACACAACTCTTTTCTTTCCAGGCAGGGTTGGCAAAACAAGGGGCAGCTTTTCCTGGAATAATATTAGCAATTATTTGATTATGCTCTATGTCTATCTATAAAAACTGGTTAAAAACCCAGTGAAAAAAGGGATTTAATCCATTAAATTTTCTAGTATAGTTGTAAAGCTGTGTAAAATCTATACTAGAGTTTAGTAAAAGCATCTGATTATAATACATATCTGTACATTACAATGTGTATGAAACAATTTGTAACGCAAAAAAAACTTTATATCTAAATACTTGTGAGTTGATAATGAAATATACCTAATAGAAATAAATATTATCTTTGCCTATGTTGTTATGTTTATACATTTTTGTATGATTAACTGATAACTGTTACAATAATAATAACTGTGAATTTGGATAATTTCGAATTATAAGTGTTGTCTTAAATTCTTAATTAGGTACCTTAGTTGTAGAGCCCAAAAATCTATTTCTAGCATATTCTTCATCATGCATGGTTATAATCTGTCTGATTTTTGCCTCCAACATGTTTGGCTGAAATAAAAAAATGTAAAATAGTTGTGTTTCTTGTAATTCATTGGAAGGAAAAAGTTATGTAGATTAATCAACCCTTATACATTCTACTTTCCTGGTTGATTTATATGCTAGTAATTTTAATACCTGGGGCCCGGGGGGCCAGGGCTCCATCAGAATTTCTCATCATACCAATAGTATCACTAGTATACAGATCTATCTATCTTAATATCTGGAGGGCCAGGGCTCCATCAGAGTTGCGCATCATACCAATAGTACCACAAGTATACAGATCTATCTATCTATCTTAATACCTGGGGGGCCAGTGCTCCATCAGAGTTTCTCATCATACCAATATGTACCACTAGTATACAGATCTATCTATCTTAATACCTGGGGGGCCAGGGCTCCATCAGAGTTTCTCATCATACCAATAGTACCACTAGTATACAGATCTATCTATCTTAATACCTGGGGGGCCAGTGCTCCATCAGAGTTTCTCATCATACCAATAGTACCACTAGTATACAGATCTATCTATCTTAATACCTGGGGGGCCAGGGCTCCATCAGAGTTTCTCATCATACCAATTGTACCACCAGTATAAAGAACTAAAAAAATCAAGGTCTATTATTTCTTAAAATTTGTTTATCAAATTAAAAAAAAAGGATTATTTTGAAGCACTAAGTCTACCTAAGAAAATTCTTTAGACTAAAAAAGGGCATTTGATTGAAGTATTCATAGAAGCCAAAAAGAAGTGTATTTGAGGATATCCGGCAGATTACGGCAGAAGTAGAAATAGTTTTCTTCATAAAATGGTGTTTTATTATATAAAAAGGTGCTCCTTCGTCCGAGCAATTAATCCAATAAACTATTTCTACCAATTGACTTACTTTAATTTAAGAAATAATGCTTTTAACAGTTTGTTATCAGGGATTTTAATTGTATAATATAAAAGATTATATTGCTGGATATTAGGATAAATAGTTTCAATATCCGGTATCCGGCCATATATTGAATATGGACCAATTCTAGTATGAACAATCATACTTTAGATTTTGAGTAGCTAGTCTAAAAAAGAACACAACTTACCAAGCACAGTTGATTCATTTCTGGAGTCAAGCTCAAGAGTTTTGGGAAATTCTGAAGTAGAAATCATTCTTTAAAAGGTCGAATTTGTTAATAACTTTTTTTGGTTAAAGTAAAAGTAAAAAAGGATGAGAACATCCATAAGTAGCGAAGCTAAAAATTATGGATAGATATCGAGAAAAAAAATTTTTAATATAGTATTTCATAGAAAGAAACTGAAATAAAATCAATTCATGAAACTTTTTTAAAAAGTATAATGGTCTTTTGAAGCATTAGGCTAATAAGAAAATATGAAAATCTAGGAATCGATCTAGCACTCAAATCAATAGCAAGTCGAGAAAATTACGAAAACCTAAAAGTATAAAAATCGATCAAGCACCCCAATAAATAGACAGATGGACAAAACAATGTATATATTAGATGAGCATATGTCATAGGAATCTTCACTTAAAATTATTAAAACTATACCAAATACATATGGATTGAAAAAAACTTCCAACCCCCACTCCCAAGAATAAACATGGAAAAAGAACGTTCATATTAAAATAGTTTAATGCATAATAAGACTAACTCCTATGTTCAATTTACTAAGGAATGTTATTTTAAAATAAAACTTACCAAAACTTTTAGAATGTTTGAGTGTTCTGACAATTGAAGCATCGTCGATCAACTTTCTTCTTGTGCGAGGGGTCATTTCTGAACATAATACCTATATATTTCTTTAGTTGTGTTTTCTAAAGATATCTTCCTACTTAGCAAACTAGCGGCTACGGTGGTTGCAGGTTCTCTTCACAAAATAGTTTAGAAATTTCCCGGGAGCTTTACTTTTAATTCGACTCACAGACAGAAAGACACACATCCTGCTAGTACTCTTGTACAAGGATTATCTATCTAGCACTAGGTCTTTATTCTATTAGTAGCGGTTACGCCCCTAGAGGCATCTAGGGGCACTTTAGGAGGATCGGAGGTAGATCTTGGCAACACAAATTTTTTCGGGGAAGGGGGAGATTTCTCTTGAAAGGGTGATGGTATCCTCCCCCTAAATCGTTATAAACCTTCACAGGACCTATGAAAAGCTACCCTGTAAAGAAAAACCATATTGGTTCAGCGGTAAGCAATATCCAATGGTACAGACAAACAGACAGACAGAGATGCTGTTACTATAATACAAGGATATCTAATTTCTATGAATCTAAACCTGGAGCAATGGCGGGTGCTATTTCTGGAGCAAGATCTTGATCCACTAAAGGATTCATCTCTTTCTCTTCCTGAAAACATAAAAATTCACTTAGGATTTCTTTGTGCTTTGCCTCAAAGTGAAGAGCGAGCACATAAACCCCCACCACATTATCTTGTTAAATATAAAATTTGAAACATATTGAGGGGGTGGTGTTGGGTGGCTTATTTTGTTATCCATCTACCTAAACTCAAAGGGCTAGTTGACTTGACTGTGATTCTACACTTTAAGAAATGCGCCAATTGAACATTGAATTGTTAACTTAAACAAGATGATGTTAATTTCCAAGTTTAAGGTATCCCCTGACCAAGGGCGTACAAGCTTTTTCATTTAGGGGAGGCGGGGGGGGGGGGGGATAAAAAATCAAACTTAATTTTTTTGTGGTTTTTTACGTCCAGACAAATCTAGAAAAGACATAACAGTAATAAAACTTATTTATAGATTAGCTGCGCTTCTTAAAATAAGCTTACATAAGCCACAGTAACTTTCGGTAAGGTTATCATTATAGAAAGATTTAAATCTAACTAACTTAGTATTCTTATCTAATTTGCTGATTATAAGAAACGAAGCAACTCTATAGTCTCTGTATAGTATGTACGTTCGACCGTATGTCAGTTACTTAAGAGATACAAATGAAAGTAATAGAGTTTTATTAAACCGTCAAAATTAACTTCCCCCTGATAAAAAATAATCATTAATGAGGGGGGGGGGAAGGGGTGGAAGTATTTTTATGTTTGGGGGTCAAATTCCTTCCCCCCCTCCCCACACTATTCAAAATAGCCTAAAACATCCCCAGAATTAATACAACAAATATTAAGAAACCGTAAATATTGTTATTGCTTCGTTGCTACATAAGGATTTAATTTGGTCAATTTTTAGCTGATTAAGAAATTGATAAGTTGAGAAGATAATTTGTATGTACTTTAAATGATATCATGATTGTAATCTAATATTGTATTTTTAACAACAAAACTTTTCGACTTTCAAGGTTGGCCAGTATGTCTTTAAAGGTTGATCTTGATCGTCAATCGTCGTTTATCTTTTAATATTTGTGTGGTGATTCTTGTACGAAAAAGGTATAATGTAGAAAGCCTTAGCAACTCTACCCATTGCTAAAAAATGGAGATTTCTAGATCGATTTGGGTACAATGTTATAAGCAAACAGCAACAGTAGGAACTTAAACATCTTTAATATGACGCCGCTTGGACATAAATGTATCAATTCATGTAGACAACTAGCGCGTTTTCTAATTTATTTTAATACTTACGATGGAGGGAGAGGGAAGGAAAAATTTGGCCGTTCCCGCCATTTTGAATCTTCTGTCAATTAGATTAAGGTCCATGACTAATGTTAAAAAAAACATAGGATTATTTTAAACTTAAGGATTCAAGTCTGTCCGCCTGTCTGTCTGTCAGTTCGTACGTCCGTCCGTCAGTCTGTCTATCAGTCTGTAACATTATGGGGGAAATGTACTTTTTTCGGCTGCTATCTAAGCTAGAAGGCTGAAACTTTTTGTCCACATTCCGATCGTTATAGAGCATAATTAACTATCCATGGCGGTCGGACTGCTTAGTGGCTGTACAAAAATATAGGTTTTGTCCATTTTGATTTAATAACAAAATTTAGTAAGTAATAAAAGTATTTTTTTGTTATTTTGAAGTTTCAAGAAAAATCAACATTTTCTTTATTTTTATTCTGCCATTGTATGCTTTGTAAAAAGTTATACTTTAGATATGAAAACGTCCTAACCTGTTGAAATCTGGAGAAAAACTAAAAAAACAATAAAAACAACTTTAGTCAAATTACCATGTTAATTAGGCATCTCAATTTTAACTTCATTTGACCTTAATAAAAACCACCGAAAAAATGCCTCTATTTTTAAAGTGATTATTTTATACAAGATTTTACTAACGGATACGTCCCTAGACTCCCAGGACGGAATTAATACCATAAAAAAACCTAGTTTTTACCACTTTTATGGTAAAATTTTACCAGCCTATACGATTTAAAAGGTGGTAAAATTTTACCGTAACCGTGGTAAAAACACTTTTTGTGGTACTTTCTCACGCTTTTTACCATCGATTTTTACCACAATTATCGGTAAAATTTTACCAGATTTCCGGTAAAATATTACCATTTTAGGACGCAAATTTATACCAGATTTTGACCAATTTTTACCACTTTTTTGGTAAAATTTACCGCAAATTTCTGTAAGATTTTACCGAAAAAGTGGTAAAACTGTTCAACACCTGGTAATATTTTTGCCCTAAATTGGTAAAATTTTACCAGAAATAGGGTAAATATGGTAAAAATTTACCAAAAATTGTGGTAAAAACGGGTGGTAAAAATCACGAGAAAGTGGTAAAAAACGACCTTAATTATAGAAAAACATCGCTTGTACACAAATCGCAAAAATAAAAAAAAAATTGTTTTCATTTTTATCTTTATTGATTGAAACACTTAAACATATTTTTCTTGATTCTACTGCTCTGGCCGAAGAAAACTGTTGCGCAACCTCCTGGATTTGCTGGGCACCGGCCCCATTCGACCTCGTATCACTGATATTCAACCTGTAATAAAATTGCTCATTAGTTAATTAGATAAGTACAGGGATATAAAGGGATAAGACAATGGCTGATAAATTGATGTTCATCTCTAATGATGATACACATCGTTACCCCTTCTGTAGATTACAATAAGTGATTGAAATGTTAGGACACTCAACTTAATGAACCAACCAATAAAAAATCAATAAAAGTACCCAAGGTTGTTAGGCCAAAGAATAAGAAAATGTTATTTGAAAACTTTGGGGGCTAGTGTAATTTACAGCCCAATGTCCCATCCCTCCCTACTAAATATCTAATCTATAATACAAAGTAGAACGATGTCTGTCCGTCCGTCCGTCCGTCCCAAAGATAAAGCCTATACTCGCTGTTTACGCAAATGTGTCAGAACTTCCCCCCCCCCCCTTACTCTCACACCTAAATTTTTTCTTTTGAAAGCAAAAATAAAAGTGTGTAGGTTCGACTCCCCCTCTCCCCCCTCATTCATTTCCTACAGGCATCTTGACACGTGGCAAAAAAATCAGCAAACTTATCTAACTAAACATCTTTGAAAACGCAGAACGAGAAAAAATAAAGGGAAAGCTTACCTGGAAAACATAATCAGTAACAACATCCGTGGCTAACAAGAACAGGATAGTACTCGGCATTACTGATTATATGCTTCACGTGGCGTATGGAGTCGTGGAACGCGGGGTCCTAAGTTATGGAGGATTAAATGAAGGAAGGAAGTGGACTGTTTATTACACTAGTCCCCAAAGCTTTATTTTCTTCTTTGTTGCTTTAACAACTCTAGGGACTTTTATTGAATTTTGAATGGTTGATTAATCAAGTCTACAGAAACGTAAATTATTTTAGTACAATGTTTTTTTTAACTTAAACAATATTTTACTTCGTCTTAAATCATTTAATAACCCATTCCTGAATAGCCTTCTTTAAGAAGTTGAGCACAGATTTTAGCAAGGCAGCCCGCTGGGGTAGGCAGTGAAAACCAGGCTTGGGTACATCCTAAATAGAGATAGGTTGTTAGAAGATTTTAGCAAGGCAGTAAGAATGTTTGGAACTTTATACAAATGTCTAACTACGTTTTAAATCAACCATCTCTCTCCATAGGCATTAATCAAGTATAATTTCCCAGGGATATAAAGGGATAAGACAATGGCCGATAAATTGATATACATCCCCAATGATGATACACAAAATTGCCCCTTCTGAAGATTACAATTAGTGGTAGAAACGTTTTAGCAATCAACATAATGAAGCAACCAATTAAAATTAAATAAAAGTCTCAAAGGTTGTTAAGCAAACGAATAAGGAAACGTTATTATAACACTTTGGGGACTAGTGAAATAAAAAGCCCATGCGTTCCTGATAATTTCCCCTGGAACAAAACTGACCTGAACTTCTACGTGTCTGGGGTCAACAACAAACTTCTCCAGGAGCATCACTTCGTCACCGAAGGACTTCATCGCCTCGCGCTTGGCAGACTCCAGCTGGGCCTCGAACTCGCCAGCGGTCATGGCAATCCTCATACCCTTGCCACCCCCTCCGCGGACAGCCTATGACAATATCAAATAACAGTTTTCCACAGGTAGAAAAATAAAAACAATATAAAATTTAGCAGCTACTCTACAATAAGGTATGCCGTCACTCCGTCTGACTGTACTATATATCATTACACAATGGTAGAAAAATATAACACTACATTTCTTTACATACATATATATAATTTATATAACTTACATATTCCTTTTTTTTTTAACATTGATTCCCAGAATTATACCTAAGGTATAATGTTATAATCGAGCCTTGAAGTTGAAATATATTATGTCATTGTCCATATTAAACATCCTGTTTTATATTTATATTATTTACTATTTTATTGCGGTACATGTGGACATACTTGTCCTTGTTCCCACCTTGATCATAACAGGGAACCCGATCTTGTCTGCCTCCGCCTTCAAGGTGTCCAGGCTCTGGTCCTCTCCGTGGTAACCGTGGATTACAGGTACGTTAGCGGCTTCCATGATCATCTAAAAAACAGGTTAAATATTAGAAAAATTGTAACGACAGACTTCTTTTAAATACACAGTTGCTTTTCCTAGAGCCTACTTGTGTTTCGTCTTAAAAGAGGATGGTTGGAGGGTTTTTACCAATGAAAATATTCGAGGTCATTTTTCCAAGAAGCGGTGTCATACCCCCCCCCCCCCCCGCCAAAAAAACAGCATAAACATTCCCTGAAAATTATGGAAGACCAGAAGATTGAGATCGTAGAGGACAAATGAACAGACATCCTGTTACTCCGGTATAGTATAGAGTGTTATTTCTTTCTACTTGAAATCAACCAAAATAAGTTCCTGAGTAGCTACTCTATCATTTACCTTAGATGTAGACTTGATACCCATATCTCTAATGGCAGTGGACGGTGGACCAACAAATATAACTCCTTTCTCCTGATAAAAAAAAAATTTAAATTAAAAGGTAGGTATCATTCTTATTAATATAATATTACATTCTTGAAATTAACCAGAAAAAAACGTAAGCAGTACAGTGGCGTGCACAGGGTTTTTACGGGAAGGGATGTAATCTTAGAGGTTTTTAAAAAACGGGGGGGGGGGGGGAATCTACATAATTTTAATTTTAAGGGGTGTGTTGTCAACCCCATTCCTCACACTAATGACCGTGGACAAGATAATGAACGAAATATACATATATAAATCCCCAAATATATTGAACAAAACAACACCTTAGATTAGTTCAGACACTGCTAGTTTGAATGAACCAATCAAGATTTAAAGTTGTGAGCTAACGTGCTTATAAAACTTTGGGTACCAGTATAACTTCCAGTCTAATATCCACTCCCTCCCTGCAGTCAAATGGAAAATATTACCTGTCCAGGGATATAAAATACACGTGGATATTATTAATGACATATCATGGAAATTTGTTGTCATGAATTTAGGTTCCTAACATGGACTTCATATATTGGTCAGTTCGTTTACCCAGAAGGAGGTAAGGGGGTGTTGTAAGGGAGGAATAAGGGTGTATCTTTATTTTAGCCCGCTGTGAGTACCGCTTTATTAGAGTACATGAAAAACTGGTGTAACATCCAGGTAATAATATATCCATTTACCCAAGAATCTTAAGGGATAAGACAATGGTCGACAAATTGATGTACTGTACATGTACAACCCCATTGATGATACACAAAATTACCCCTTACATAGATTACCTTTTGTGGTTGATACGTTTGGACACTCAACTTAATGTACCAACCAATCAGAGATCACTTAATCCCCAAAGTTGTTAAGCCAACGAATAAGAATACGTTATTATAAAAGTTTGGGGACACGTGTAGTTAACAGCCCATTGTCCCCTCCCTCCCTGCATTTACCTGGCAAAGATTAGCAAACTCGACATTCTCGGAGAGAAATCCATAGCCAGGATGTACAGCATCGGAGCCGGTTTCCGCCGCAACCTAAGATAATACAGTGTATGGTCAATAGTAACTAAGCCCCTAGACTCAGGCCTCTAGGGGCACTTGAGTTAGTGGTGAGTTGAAATAGATCCCAACATTTTTTTATTTTAGTTTCAATAGAAAAAGTAAAAAATCCATCTTAAGGCTTAAATATGATCAGAAAATAGAATAAAACCAACTCAGGACCTATGTGATGCCTACCTAAAATAGAGAACCCAATCGGATCAGTAGTTATTTAGAAAAAAAGTCTTACTGCTTTATATAATAGGATGATGCATATAAGAGTTATTCTAAATCTTAATAGGTAGATTCTTCCAAGTTTCAATTTAAATTATCAATCACACCATTAAGCAAAAAACAACACCCATTTTTTTGCAATGTGAAAGGTATGGGGAGGGGGGGGGGGGCTGGGAAAGAGCCGACCCACTACCTTGAATTTTAATTTTTCAAAGTTTTTAAAAAATAAAATTTTTGGGGTAATTTTTCTTAGGCCTATAAAAAAATCCATGTATAAATTAAAACCTTTCCGAGACATACAATAAGCTTCAATGTAGAGGAGAGACGTGTACGTACGCTAGATATTTCGCTACAAACGAAGACAAACAAACATCCTGTTACTTTTATTTAAGGATTATTTTAATCAATCAATTCTTGTAATGTCCATCTAAAACTAATACCTAACAGTATAATGTCAGAGATATAAAGGGATAAGACAAAACAATGGTCGATAAATTGATGTAAATCCTCAATGATGATTAACAAAATTACCCCTTGGATTAATATTAGTGGTTGAAACGTTCGAACACTCAACCTATTGAGCTAACCAATCAAAATTCACTAAAGTCCTGATGTCGAAAGTTGTAAACCAACGAAAATGTAAACGTAATTATAAAACTTTTGGCACTAGTTTAATAAACAGTATCTCCTCTCTCTGGTATAATATACCTTTAAAATAGTATCTCCCCTGAGATAGCTCTGTTGTGAGGCAGCTGGACCAATTCTAACAGCTTCGTCCGCCATGGCTACATGCATAGAGTTTCTGTCGCTGTCACTGTAAACTACCACAGTTTTAATACCTATAATAAATTTTGACTAAAACACAATAAAATGTAGGTAACAAAGGAAGGGTTGGGGCGGAGGTGCCACTTTAGGAAACAAATAAAAATCGTCGGAAAAAGCCGTTTTTTAAGCAAACAAAAGCGCGTTTTGCTCTATCTGTGAGATATTATGAATAAGATAATGTTAAGATTTGATATTAAGATGAGAAAAATTTACGTTCACAGTCCCTTTAAAGACACAATACCTGTAATAATAATACCCTGGCCTTTCTCATTATAAGCCTAGGCAGAGCCATGCTGGTGAGTGATGCTAGCCCAAGCGTGGACCGTGGTGAACTGTACTTCTAACACCAATACCCAATTACAGGGTTACGAAAGTTTAAATTGATGTTTTTTTTTTTAATGTTAATATTAAATGTAATATAGTTTTGTAATGACATATAAAATATATATTCGATAGAATATAAAAAAATATAGTGCATTCAATATTAAAAAAAAATATTTAAATATATATATAGTTGTTAACCATATAGAATCTATTTCCGGCCGGGTTCTTAAAAGATATTGCCGCGTTTTTTCGACATTTTTTACGCTATGAATAACAAGCGCGACATTCGCGAAATCTAAAAGAGTATACAATGATTTATTTAATTATTTCGCTTTTGATGGTACGGCCTTCATAGAAAAAAAAAGATTATCTTCAATCCATTTTTGCTGCATATTAATTAATGCATCTTTTTAGAGCTGTGTTAGACATTAGAAAAATTGCTAAAAAAATAATTTAAAATTCAGTATTTTTATGTTATATACTCTGTTTGAAATTCTATCGTCAACGTTCAATCAATTAATGTCTAAAAAACGCCGAAAAAATGTGGCATTCATCTTTTAAAAACCCATCTCGGTGGTATTTCCGGTTGGCAAAGACAACATAAATATAGAAATCATGAAACATTGTTGTTCCACAATTTTGCCACATTTTTAAACATCTTGCTTAAAAAAAATCTTCCAAACAAATTGTAAATTCTACAAATTTAAATATTTAGAGAAAATTGAGTAGTAATTTACTTCTTGATTCAAAATATTTGATTAAATTGAATCAAAACTAATAATTATTTTTGGCACTCTATATTCAAATAATCATAAGCTTATCAATAGTGCGCATGCGTGCACAGAGGTGCCATAAATTTCAAAACTTAAAAATATAAGTTTTGTAGCGAAATTACTCTATAATTCGAAATCTCTGTCTTTCTTTTAGAAACATTCAGGGGAATATACGAAAGCTTATATTTATATTAAAGATGAAAAATCGATAAATTCAAATGCACACGGCACATCTGCGTAAACACACAGACCTGGATTTTTTTTCTTTTAATTTTAATTCGTATGAAGCTAGCTCAAATAAGTAAATATTAAATTTGATATATTTTTGACGATGCGGGAGGATGTTTTAAAAGAAATGATGAAATAATTTTCAAGGTTTTAAAAAAAAGTTAGCTTCTTTTATGCGAAAAAATTCAATAAAAAGTAAAAATTTTTACCAAAAAGTTGGTCAAATTTTACCAAGTTTTTTTTTTTGTTAAAGTCCAAAAATCTGGACTTAGCCTAAAAATTTACCTTGTCAATTTTTACCAAAAAGTTGGTCAAATTTTACCAAGTTTTTTTTTTTGGCAAAGTCCAAAAATTTGGACTTAGCCTAAAAATTTACCTTGTCAATTTTTACCAAAAAGTTGGTCAAATTTTACCAAGTTTTTTTTTTTGGCAAAGTCCAAAAATCTGGACTTAGCCTAAAAAAATACCTTGTCAAATTTTACCAACTTTTTGGTAAAAATTGACCAAATTGCGTTTTTTTGTCGAAGTCCGAAAATTCGGACTTAACCTGAAAAATATAGTTGTAAAATTGACCACATTTTTGGTAAAACTTCCAAAAGTGGTAAAATTAAAAAAAAAAAAAAAAAATTTAAATTTAGGCTTCATTGTATAGAAGTCATTATTTTAAAGTACTACAACTAATTATGAAGAGCTGTTTTTTATTTAAAACACAAAAAACGGGTTTTTTTGTTTCGTCAAATTTTACAAAAAAAATGGTAAAATTTGACTAATTTTTTGGCTAAAATTTTTGCTGGTAAAATTTACCACGAAACTGGTATATTTTACCAGGTTGACCAGCTTTACCACTTTTCTGGTAAAACGACTGTTTTTTTCTGGTATTTCGTAGAACCTGGGCTCTAGGGGCTTTGTATTCGAAAAGACCGAGAGAGCCTAGAAAAATAGCTTAAAACCCCTCCCTGGCTGCTAATAAATGAATGTTATATAAGCCTTTAAGAACACGTTTTGCGATTTTTTTTTAATGAACGGGGCATAAACCGTCTAATTCAAATTAACAAGGATTTCTAGGAGTTAAAGAGTAAGAGAGATTATATAAGAGTTCCAAAAGAAATCAACAAACACAATGATCAACTGAAAAATGATTGCCTATTTCTTCTCTAATTTCCGAAGTTGTACAGCAGATAACCCAACTATTGCAAAAGCTATTTTTAGCTACTCCGGTCAAAGGGAAAAGCGATAAAATATATAAACGATTTATACAATATATATTAAATTTAAAAGTTTTAATTTTTAAATTTAGATTTTTTTTAGAAGTTTGAAGCTTCTTAAGCTAGTCCTAATATATAAAGTAATACGCTTTTTTATGTCTGTAGCAAAGGATCTCGCTAACCACTGAACCGATATGGTTCTCCTTTACAGTAAAGCTACTTTTAGGTATCGGGATGGTTTTAGACTATTTTATTTTATAAAAAATCATGGTATGTATGGTTTTAGGCTATTTTTCTGTCCTACCATATTCTTTCGAATATATAGCCCCTAGATGCTAGGGGCGCCGTCGCTAGTAGTAAATATTGAGATAGGATGAGGGTGCTATGTACACAATCGGAAACTAGAATTCGGCTGACCTACACAATATACTTCTAGGTCGAGACTATAGGCTCTAGATTCTAAGGAGAAATTAAGGGTTTTCCAGTAATATAGATTCGAAAACTGCAAGAATCTATCCAAACTGAAGAATCATCTATCATATTAAATTTTCAATCTATTAAATTTTCATTTTACTATTCGCGGAAAGCTATCTATTTAAATATTTGCGGTATCCTTCAATGCCCCCTTTTTAAAAGTACTCACAGAATGAGTTTTCTAATGATAGGATTGAAGGCCCAAAAAGTAAAGGGACAGTCCTATCTATAATACAAAGTAGAACGATGTTTGTTTTTTGTTTTTTTGTTTGTTCGGGTTCTCCTTAACAGGGTAGCTTCTTATAGGTTTCGGAAAGGTTTATAACTACTTTGGGGGAAGGTACCACCATCCTCCCAAGATAAATCGCCCCTAGAAAAAAATTACCCCCCAAAAAACTCCCACCTCCTCAAAGGCCCCTAGAGGCCTCTAGGTGCGAAGCCTTTCTTCTACCCAATATTTAGCTGAAGTAACAGCCAAAAGTTTATTACAAAGAATTTGGATGAGGAATAATTTTTCATCCATTGTTCTATTCCTGTATATTCTTCACTAGAGGCACTTGAGAAGGGGGGAGTTGAATTTGATAACCCAACTTTTTATTTAAGATTAAAGAAAATTATAAAAAAAATTTAGGGGGGGAAGTGGATTTTTGGTAGAGGGGGGGGGGCTGGTACCTTCCCTTAAAATAGTTATAAACCCTCCCGGGACCCATGAGAAGCTACCCTGTTAAGACGAACCCGCTCGATTCAGCGTTAAGCGAGATTTTCGGTACAGACATCCTGTTACTTTATTGCAAGGATATTTAATGCCTTCCTTGACAGGTATACCCTACTGCCAATGTCCATTCACCTTAATCCCCCCTACCTATAATTAGGGTCGGTCCGTAAGTCCATCTGTCAGTAATGATTAGCTCTTTCCGTTAATTTAGACATGTTACAATTGTCCTATCGATTTCGAACTTTGCATGATAATTCTTATAGCAAATTAGGTATTTTTGAGGAAGCGTAGGGACTCTTTAATCTTTACCATAAAGTGAGTGTGCTTACAAAGGGATAGTTACATGAAGTGCATTTCAAAAAAATGATTGCAAGCATAAGTTACAAGAACACTGTCTAACATATTTATTTTTGTATTACAATAAATATTAAACTTGGTGGTAGAAAATTGAAATTCTATCAAATAAATGCCCTATAGATGTATTTTAAACCATTGAACTGGAAAAAATTTCGTGTTTAAATGCATTTCGTGCAACTACCCCTTTGCAAAAAATTAGAAAGCCTAATTTTCACCACATACTGTCTCTTTCAATTTCGACAACGATTGTTTTTTTTGTGTGGTAATTACGGATATCTTGTCAAATTGTTATCTATTTAATTCTGGTCCATCGTGAAACTAAGTCTACTTACATAGACTAATTATACATAAGAATGGTCAAATACACAGGGATTTTAAGAGATAAGACAATGGGCGATAAATTGGTCCACATTCTACATAATGATAACAAATATCATTTCTTCTATAAATTAAAATTAATGGTTGAAAAATTTGGACAATACTGACTTGGAAGTAAACAATTAAAATTCAATAAAAAATACCCAAAGTTTTGGAGCTAAACTTTGGGTACTATTGTAATAAACAGTCCAATATCCCCTCCCTCCATGATAAATACACCACTGCTGCAAGAAAATTAAATTGATTAAACAAGATTGTAATTTACCCTTCCTATTAAGTTTCTACCCCTTCTAAATATATAAAAGATTAATCCCCAATTATGTTAAACCAAATTACACCTTTTGGCAGATTAAAATTATTGGTTGAAAACATTGGACACTTTTGAAGTCCAAACAATCAAGATTTAATACCTAAAGAATTAAGCAAAAAATGAAAGAAGGGGTTTATAAAACTTTGAGTACCAGTGTAATTTACAGTCCAATGTTCCCTCTTTCCCCATCTTTTCGTTTATGAAAATTCTTGTAAAAGTTACTCCAAGAACAACTTTAAATGCCCATTATTAGGAAAAAACATGATGAAAAAATCTACAGAAACCCTTCATTAACACTTTAATTTTTATGCACATTTTAGAATAAAAATATTCATTATTATCCATTTCGTGACATCACTTGTAAGGGGCGTTTCCTCATATTTTCATTTTGATAGGTTATTTAGGTTAGGATAGGTGATTGCCCCGCAGAGATAAAGCCCCCCGCAGTTGCTAGAAATAGGAGAACCCGTGAAAATAAAAGGAAACGCCCCTTAAGAGGCGAGGTCACGAAAGGGACAATTCTTAATGTTCTTTTCTAAAAGCATCACACATATGTTTCAATTTATTAGGTTAAAAAGCTGCGCTTATTTTCAAAGAGTTGTTATTGATGTTTGTTGTATTCTTAAAAAAATAGGAAAATTCCTAAGTATAGTTTACAGTACAATGACAATTATTATGAAAATCAATTTGATAGAAATAATATTTGAATCGCAAGTGCTTTCACTTGAAGTGCCTAGCGAGCGGGGCCTATATCTTTAATTACCTAACCCAGCGGGGCTACCCTGCTACCCTGTAATTGTACCCAATTATATCCTAACCTAACCTGGCCTAAAATAAAACACAAACACACGAAAAACTACCCCCCACCCGGCCACCCCCCCACCCCTTGTTATTTTTAATTAATTTCAAAATAAAGAGCTTTGAGGAAAACCCCACGCAGCATTTCTATAATTTCGTTAGAAGTTTGAACGTTTATAGGAATAAATAACATAATGTACGATTGTTCTATAAGCAGGGCGACCACTCCAAAACAAAAAAAATATAGTATTTTTATAGTATATTTTTTAAATCCATATAGTATATATAGTATATTTTTTTGAACACATATAGTATGATATAGTATCGGACTTAGAATTATTTAGTAATACATAGTATATACATCATCATTAATAACTCAAAGCAAAGCTGTTATCAAAGCAATTTCACAAATAAGGGGCTTACTCTGTGATTATTAGGCTTGGTATTAATGTGAGACTATAGGTTATTTAGGAAGTTCACTTTTGGTTAGTATTTCACATATATTTAATCATCTTTTGGATAGGTCTCAGGTTAAGGTGCTACAGGCTAGCTGGAAGGTGGTTTCTGGACAAGTAAAAAAAATTAAAATTTCTGTTTGAAGGGTTAGAGATAAACTTATAAAACAAAATATGCATCTTTTTGGAGGTTATTAACGTAAATGAAGAAAAAATTTAAATAGGCCTCCAAGTTCTGGTCTTACAGGCCTGCAGGTCCACTCTGGACAGGTTATAGATAATTTTTTTAGTTGAAGAGTTAGAGGCCAACTTATAAAACAGAATATGCATCTTTTTGAATGCTCTTTACATATCTGAAAAAATCTAAAATCGGCCTCCAAGTTCTGGTCCTGTAGGCCTCCAGGTCCACTCTGTGGACAGGTAAAAATTCAAATTTCTTTTTTAAAGAGCTAGAGGTCAACTTATAAAACAGAATATGCATCTTTTTGGATGTTATTAACATAACTGAAGAAAAAAAATCGACCTCCAAGTTCTGGTGCTGCAGACTCTGCATGGAGAGTTGAACAACAAACTTCCCTTAATTGAATAGTTAATGGTATATATTTGTAAATAAAATGAGCTTATATTTGGATGTTATTTATATATTTGAAGAAAAAATAAAATTGGCCTTCAGGTTTAGGTGCTGCAGGCCTCCAGGTGGACTCTGGACACGAATAAAATAAAAATTTTAAATTTAAGGAGTTAGAGGTTAATTCATTAAATAACATAAGCATCTTTATAGATGCTATTTATATGTTTAAAGAAAAAAATGACAATCAAACTCCAGGTTTTGATGCTGCAGGCCTCCAGGTGGACTCTGGACAGGTAAAAATTTAAATTTCTTATTTATAGAGGTAAGTTTATAAAAAACCATAAGCATCTTTTTAGATGTTATTTACATATCTGGAGAAAAATACAATTGACCTCCAGGTCCAGGTGCTGCAGGCCTCCATGTAGACTCTGTCCAGGGAAGACCTGAAATTGATGGCGGATTTTAATTTTTTCTTCAGATATGTTAATAACATCCAAATAGATGCATATTCTGTTTTTAAGTTGACCTCTAACTTTTCAAATTATAAATTTGAATCTTTTACCTGTCCTGAATGAACCTGATCTTGGATCCCGATATGTTAATATTATCCAAATAAATGCATATTCTGTTATATAAATAGACCTCTAACTCTTCATCTAAGAAATTTTATTGTTTACCTGTTCAGAGTGGACCTAAGGCCTGCAGGACCTAAACTTGGAGGCCTATTCATATTGTATTTTCTTCAGATATGTTAATAATCCAAAAAAATACATATTCTGTTTCATAAGTTGACCTCAAAAAATAAGAAATTTGATTTTTTACCTGTCCAGAGGGGACCTGGAGGCCTACAGGGCTTGACCCTGGTTGCTAATTTTCAATTTTTTTCAGATATGTTAATAAAATCCAAAAAGATGCATATTCTGTTTTATAGGTTGAATTTTTACCTGTCCAAAGTGGACCTGGTGGCCTGTAAGACCAAGAATTGGAGGCCAATTTTAATTTTTTCTTCAGATAAGTTAATAACATCATAAAAGATGCATATTCTGTTTAATAAGTTGTTCTCTAAATTAAACAATTATTCTACCTGTCCAGAAACCATCTTTTAGCCTGCAGCACCTGAACCTGGAGACTTATCAAAAAAATTATTAAATATAAGAGAACTACTACCCAAAAGTAAACTATTGTCTCAAATAACCTATAGCCTCACATTAATACCTAGCCTAATAATCACAGAGTAAGCAAAAGTAGCAAAACTCCCCCCTCACCCTTAATTTAATTCTATGAAAAATAACTGATATTTATATCATAATCACAAACATAAATATATTTTAAAGGATTTTCTTCATCTCTTTCTTACTGTAGAGCTTTATGCATTTTTGTCGTATCACAGTATATAATAAGCCCCCCGCAGGTGCTAGAAATAGGAGAAAACCTACTGTGAAAATTAGACAAAACGCTCCTTAAGAGGCGTTGTCAAAAAACTGACAATATTCGTTTTTTGTTATATAAATGTAATATTATATAGTATATATAGTAAATTTTGTTCAATTAAGGTAATAATATATAGTATATATAGTAATTTTTTGTCATATAGTATGATATAGTATCCAAATTCATCCTATATAGTATAAATAGTATATATAGTATGCAGTGGTCGCCCTGTATAAGTATTTAAATTAGGGTTGGGCCGGACATCCGGTGTGGCCGGATATCCGGCCGGATAGTTTCAATATCCGGTATCCGGATATCCGGTGTGGCCAAATATCCGGCCGGATAGTTTCAATATCCGGTATCCGGATATCCGGTGTGGCCGGATTTCCGGCCGGATAGTTTCAATATCCGGTATCCGGCCACACCGGATATCCGGCCCAACCCTAATTTAAATCATTTGAGTAAAACACTTGAGGGAGAAAAGGGGTTAATTAACTGTATTTCAATATCACAATGACCTTGTACTGACTCTCAATTGGGTCTTTGAAACTAAACCAGTGTTGTCGGGAGTATAACCCCATCCAAGTAGCAGAAAACAAGGTGCTTGCTTACATGTGAAGACCGGAGCACCGAAAACCCCCCCCCCCGCTTAGTTTTGACAAAAATCAAAAATAAGGGGGGGGTAGTTTTTAACCCCCCCCTTAATTTTGAAGAAAATCAAAAATAAGGGGGGGGGTAGTTTTTTCACTGTACAACACGCCAGAAAGTTGAGTGAGGTAAATCAAGTAAATTCAGTATACCAGAGGGGAAACCTTATTACAGGGATATTCATGTTTTGGGGCATAATTTCCTTATTTATTGACTTTGGCCAGTAAAAGGTTTTAATTTTGCGCAAAATTAAAACCTTTTACTGGCCAAAGTCAATAAATAAGGAAATTATGCCCCAAAACATGAATATCCCTGTAATAAGGTTTCCCCTCTGGTATACTGGATTTTCTTGATTTACCTCACTCAACTTTCTGGCGTGTTGTACAGTGAAAAAACTACCCCCCCCTTATTTTTGATTTTCATCAAAATTAAGGGGGGGGTTAAGTCTTTGCCTTGCTGAGCACTTTGCCTCCTTGCCGTTTTCCAGACATTAAAAAACTACCCCCCCCTTATTTTTGATTTTTGTCAAAACTAAGCGGGGGGGGGGGGTTTTCGGTGCTCCAGTCTACCACATGTAAGCAAGTACCGAAAACAATTTGCTAGCAGACGAAAAAAGGTCATTGGAAAAGGAGGGGAGGTAGTTATCTGTATATACATCTATACTATAGATCTGTTTTTAAATCCATGCTCGTCTACAATTTTCTACATGTATGTTCGTTTGTCCAACACAAGTCTCTGTCCCAGATTTTATATGTTGGTTTATCTTAATCATTTGTTTACAGCCATGAAAGAAGACCTATTTTAAATACTGCGTCATATTCAAGTTTTTAAAAGCGAAGCTTTTCTATAATTAGGGTCGGTCCGTCCATACGTCCGTCCGTCACAGAGAGATAGTTTTTTTCGTTAATTGGCATGTTAAAATTGTCCTATCGATTTCAAACTTTGCATGGTGATTCCTTTAGTAGTTAGATACGATTTAGAAAGCGTAGCAACTCTATAATCATTACATGAATGTCCGTTCGTCCATTTTAAACATGTTGATTTTTATTTAGTTGTAGCACAGCTACTCTTCAAATTACAATGTACATCGTCTGTTTAGCCTTTTTTTGATTACCTTTTTATAAATCTTTCTCCATTTAAATTTATTTTTTTTAAACAAGATTTTTTTAAATCTTAGCTTCGCTCATTATATTAGACGTTGTTTATCGTTCTTGTTATAATGTATATTTGCTTTTAGTATATTTATAACCCCTCTATCTATATAATACAACTGCATAATTGTAGAAGGGGGGACCATTAAAATTAAAATAATTTATCTATTTGACGAAGAAAATTTTAAACAAAATAATATAATATCCTACCTATTTTATAACAAAATTTAAAAAATGATTGATAATATTAATTTAATCATAATTAAATAGAAGACAATTTAACAAGGATGACATCATCCATAAAAGCGAAGCTCTGTTATGGTACGAACATTAACTCTTGTAGGGTGTCAGAACTGAATAAAGATAATTGAAATATATGTAAAAGTTCAAACAAAATTTTAAATATATTTGTTGCAAAACTGCGTAAAAACAGGATATTTTTTATAAAGGACATGTCTAGTACTTGATTATAGAGATGCTTCGCTTATGGAATTGTACCTTATTGCAATAGGAATCTGTATTGGAAGTATAATAGTATGTTGCGTTTGTGAACTCGAACCTTTATCCTTTTTGTTTTCCTTATCATTATTGGCAGTTTAGAAAGCGCCTATTTTCAAAAAGTTCATAATTGAACACGGCATTCAAAACAACGCTTGCGCAACCAAACATAAACAAAGCTAGCGTAGCCATCTTAAATCTTTCTTTCAAGATGTGCGGAATATCTGTGTGATAAAAAACCATGTATAGTCAAAAATGTGGTGTTATCCGTACTGAAAAATACCTTTGAGTGCTTCCCGGCTTGACATGTTCAATGACCTCGGTAAGAATTCTTTCTTTAAGCATTTTTAATAGAGTGGAATGATTTTCTTAAAGACGGCAAATTAATCTTCTCATTTTCATTAAAATTAGACCAAGTAATTAATTTATTTTTGTATTAGAATATTTTAATAGTAGTCTATGATGATTTTATCTATGAATTACAAACTCGCATTTAGTTTTGATTAATTTTAAGCAAAAAATAAACCTAACTTCTTTTATACATTTTGAAACATAAATTCGAAATCACGAAACCTTTTATAAGGAAAAGACGATTATTCCCAAATAAAAAAGATTTATTTTCTTTTACAAGATTTATTTCTTATGATGTATTTAAGATTTTAATATTTGATTATTAATTTTGTTATTTTTTATTTCAGCATGACCGTTTTCATACAATAAATTGTATTAGTAACTATGCTGATTTTGATTCATGTGGGAAGTAGCAGGTTTAGTACGTCTGTACTAAAAGATCTTGTACACGGCCAGCCAAATGCCGTTGTACCGAAACAGAATCAGTCTTCCAAAAATCAGTTCAATTGGATGATTAAGTCACATAAAAAATTTGTTAAACATATTTAAAATGGACGCACGGACATTCTGGTAACGATTATAGAGTTGCAACGCTTTCTAAATTGTACCAAACTACTACAGGAATCATCATGCAAAGTTTGAAATCATAACATAATAACATGCCTAAATTAACGAAAAAATAACCGTTACGGATGGACGTACGGACCGACCCTAATTATAGAAAAGCTTCGTTTTTAAAAAAATCACTTTTTATCAAACCACGTTAACTGTCATAAGATCACAAAAGTGAACGTACTATTAGAACGTTTTTTTCTGCAAAAAACAACTTGGACAATACTCTACAATGTGTCTGCTACTATAGAGCAAATATATATTTTATTTACATCAGCAAATCAAATATATGCTTTCCTAAACTTTCTCTCGGAGTAAAACATTTTTACTACGATATTTACGCATTTTTGTCGACAGCGAAGCTTTTTCTATACAGAGGAGGAGTTTTACGTTCGTCTGTAAGTCGTAGCTCTGATACATATAGGCATGTTAATATTGTTCTATCAATTTAAACATGTTTTATTATCAACGGTATCCAATAATATAAAGTAAAAAGTTTTTTTGTCTGTAGATTAAGATTTCTATAACTAATAAACCGATCGGGTTTTCCATTTTAGGGAAGCTTTACATAGGTCCTAGAATGGTTTTATGCTAATTTGTATTTCAGATTCAAGTCTTGAATTGGTTTTGGCTTTTTTTAACCCTTCCCTCCTAGATGCTAGAAGCGGAACAGCTAGTTTTAATATTGTTGTTTTTGGCTATAACCGGATCGGAACCGTCATAAAAAAAACGGCAGCACTACATTGCCGATTGAAATTATAGGTTAGGCTTCTAAGTAATATTTAAAGTCTTTGTTATACTCGTTAATGTTTGTTGTCTGATTTGTAAAGCTTCGCTTTTAAAAATGTTGTCATCCTTGTTACTTCAGCAATTTCTTTGTACTTTCCCAATTTGTTTCTTTTTCTGTTTGCGCATTTTTATTTAAAGTTGCGCGATTTTCTGTTTTAAAATACTTTGTAATAACATGAAACATCAGTTTAAATATGGTAATTAAACTGTTTTTAACCTATTTTTGAATGGGGGGTCAAAAATATACTAGGACACCTATAGAATCAGACTGCAGAGCCCAAATTTGAATTAAGTCCCCAATAAACTTTTTTGGGGGGATTTTAAAATTAATTTTTAGTGTTGCTGTAATCATTTTGACCGAAGCAAAAGCTCTTTTTTTACTTCGGGTAATATTGTGGCTTACAGAACATTTTTATATAATTCACTTTATATTGATACAATAAAAAAAACATTACTCTGTTCATTGGAAATAATTTTTTTTCCCAAAACAATTAATTTCATTGAAAAATCTAACATTTACAATAAAACAAATAATTCTGAAATCTAACCAATAAAAAGTCTTGTTTTATTTCAATTCCTAACAATTCAAAAAAAGAGTGTTTTCACAAAGTGACTTATTTCCAATGTAGTTAAATAATTTTTAATTTAATTAAAATGAAAATAATGAAAACCATACACATAAAAGATACATTCTTTATAAAATTATTTTAAAAAATAAGTTTGAATAATCTTATTTTATAACGCATTTGTATATGTGACAAAAATAAATTTGTTGTATTGCATAAACATTTGTTGTCATTTAACCCTTTACAGCCATTTTTATGTTTTTAAAATAAGTGAGAGAACACAAACATGTTAATGTTAATTCGTTGATATATTATAAAGAATTAACTTTTTAGTGAATTTTTATAGTAAAATCATAAGGCCTAATTTTACTCTATACCAGAATACAATATTTATGAAGCAAAACACTCTAAAAGCTACGAATTTTACCCAAATAAAAAAAAACCTTTTGCTTCGGTCAAAATGATCACGGCAACAGTAAAAATTAATATTTAAATCCCCCCAAAAAAGTTTATTGGGGATTTAATTCAAATTTAGGCTCTGCAGTCTGATTCTACTGGTGTCATAGTATATTTTTATATACGTTTTAAAAATAGGTTAAAAACAGTTTAAGGTAAACTTGTTTTATTTTGGAAAAATGATGTTTTTTTCTGGTTATATCTGGATTTTACATTTATGATGAAATTTGGTTAATAATAACTAAGAATATAAGAATAAGCAAACAAGCTAAAAATAATAATTACAAAAAAGCAGAATGTGTGTCCATTTGGATCTCATAAACGAAAATGAACAATTATTTGACTATAAGTCGGGGTAAAAGGTGGAGAGGGGGGGGGTATAGACAGGGTGGAAAAAAACCCAGGGTTTTTTAAAAAAGCCCAACCCAACCCATAAAAACCCTTAAAACCCTGGGTTTTATTGGGTTTTTTCATTTAGGAGTCAAATACATTTGATATATTGATGAAATATTAATGTTTATGTTGTTGTAGGTAAAAGGTAAGCAAGATTTCACAATAAACAAGATAGATAATGAAGAAAGCTGGCATTCCGATCATTTATAAACCCTTATTAGCAATGCTGCACAAAATATTCTATAAGGGGGAGGGGAGGTTAAAAGCTTTAAAACATGAACCTCCTGCTCTATTCTTATGCTGTCAACACCCCCCCCCCCCTCCCAGAAATTATTAAGGTCTTCCCTTTTTTACATCCCCTTAATAAAACCCTCTGCACGCCACATTAACTATTTCCTTTCATAAATTGTTATGTTTTAGTTTAAAAAATCAATTATGATTATGTAATTTACACAATTTATATATCATCAATTTAGTAGCAAAGCGTTTTCTGAAATTAAGTTTTGAAAGAAAGTAATTTCATAAACATTTGAACAATAAGTAGAGCATCATTTATATAATTACTTTATATTTTTTTCCGTTTTTTAGGTAAAATTTGCTTTAAAATGTTATTAGATCCTAGTCTTTAAGTAAATAGATGTTTAATTTGTAAATTTTAACGTGAAATTTCAATGTTTTTTCAAAAACCCAAAAAACCTTGGGTTTTTTTCAGTGGGTTTTTTAAAAAACCCTGGGTGGGTTTTTTTGGGTGGGTTTTTTGTATGCCCACCCTGGGTATAGAACAACACTCTTTCATAATGTAAATAAATGACCATATATTAAAACATCTAACAGTGCTTTCCCTCAAATTGCCTATTGAGCACAGAAACTCCATCCCCTACTTATTTTAAAAATAAGAATGGGTTTCTTTTTTCCTATGACTACCCTCCCTTTCTCCCCTCCCTCTCCACAAGTTGGTGGGTTAAACTAGAACGAAATTTTAAAAATAAGGAACTATCCCTCGCCTTTTTTTTTCAATTTATATCAAAATAAGGCGGGTAGTTGTAGTTGGTTAAGGTGCTCGACTCTTGGAGCTTTCTGTAACTCCCGCCCCCCCCCCCCCCCCAAAAAAAAAAAGAAAATACAGGCTAGAGGCAAAGTCGCGAGTATGGTTTATGATAAAAGAAGGAAGACGAAGATCAAGCATAGAATCAAACAAACGCTTGATGGTGATATATGCATTGTATAGACATACATTGATTTAAGATACCTGAATACGTGTCTTACCTGTAGTTTTGAAAGCACTGAATCCATTATATTGGACATTTTTACCCTCCGCGACATTTTTTTAACTGAAAGCTAAGAGAACATTCATAAAATATTAAAAAAACATTTATAAAAACAGAGTAAGGTTTTTTTTATCTGTGTCTAAGATAGCGATAAATACTGAACAAGTCGAGTTCTCATTTTGCTTAAGCTTCACATAGGGCCCGGGGTGGGTTTAGGTTTTTTTCCCTGCGCTAGTGTATATATATAACTAGCGGCTACGACCCTAGAGGCCTCTAGGGGCAATTGAGGAGGGTAGAATCGAATTTGATAATCCAATTTCTTATTTTAGATTTTAAAAGAAAAAAGGAGATTTTTTCTAGGGGCGATTTCTCTTGGGAGGGTGGTGGTGCCCTCCCCCAAAATAGTTATTAACCTTCCCGGGACCTATGAGAAGCTACCCTGTTAAGAAGAACCCTATCGGTTCAGCGGTTAACGAGATCTTTCGGTACAGAAAGACAGACAAACATCCTTTTATTTTATTATAAGGATACTCTGCGCCCCTGGAGGCCACTGGTGTTGCTTTTGGGAAGAGGAAATCAACACTCCTTAGTTTTTAAGTATTTTTTTTGTATGGGGTCTTTTTTTCTAAGGCGATGAGTGGGAAGTAACCTCTACCAAAATTAGAGATGGCAATTCTTCAAATTTTTTGGACCGGATTCGGATTCTTACAAGAATCCCACAAGAAAATGGCGGATTCCGGATTCTAGCAATATTTTAAAAGGCTTTTGTAAAAAATTAAGAAAATTAAGTGCTACATATGTCCTAAAAATGTATGTTCTTGGTGTTCTCTGTAATTCACTACCGATAATCGAACCAGATTTTTTATGTAATGATGATAATCTTTGCCTTTAAAAATGGGGAGTTGAAAGAAAAAGCTCAAGATACTAACTTTAGCCTACCAATTAAGAATCCGAATCCGCTATTAAAAAACGGATTCCGGATTCGGATTGCCAACCCTAACCAAAATAGATATAAATTTTCCCTCGACTTATGACAACTTGAAAGATAATAAATAAGTGGGAAATATAAATCTATTATCAATTGCTAATCTCTGAATATCATCCTTGAAACATCTAAGAATGTTGCCAAAACTCGTTTAATTTTGGGATATATTTTTCTCGTATTCATTCGAATCCGGTGGATAGGAACCGGTTCTCATCTATACGAAAAAACTATGTCTAGCATCGTATTATATCCAGTTTTCTACGAATATAGAAATGTACAATCATAAGATTAAAACCAGTTTTTTTTAGCCGGTGACTCCGGCACCTCGGGGCTAAAAAAACTAGTTTTAATCTTATAATTGTACATTCTATATCCGCGGAAAGCCGTTTATAATACGATACGAGAAATAACTATTTTCGTATTCATTCGAATCCGGTGGATAGGAACCGGTTCTCATCTATACGAAAAAACTATGTCTAGCATCGAATTATATCCAGCTTTCTACGAATATAAAAATGTACAATCATAAGATTAAAACCCCGAAGGCACGGGCTAAAAAACTGGTTTTAATCTTATAATTGTACATTCTATATCCGCGGAAAGCCATTATAATACGATGCGAGAAATAACTATTCTCTCTATGGCTATTTCTTGTAAACATGCCCATGGCCAATATAAAGCTTCGCTAAAAAAGCTGAACACAAAGATATATTTTAAGAGACAAACAGACAATCAACGTTATACAGGGTGTTTTTTTAATAGGTTGAAAGTATTGCTTAATATAACCCACTTACCATTGGCAGAAATTAATAATCTATATCTTAATTTCTTCATTGGGTTGGGGCATTTTGTATAAGAAAAAAAAACTTGGCGATTTTCAACAAATTATGCCTTAAAAACCGGTTTTTCCAAAGTACCTATTTTTGGAAGACAACTGGACGATCAGACTTCTCGACAAACTGAATTATAGAGTTGCTTTGCTAAATTCAACTAATAAAAACAAACATTACATATATTTATTTTTCAAATAAGAAACATTAAAAACTCCACTACAATGAGATCTTTAAAAATTTGGCAAAAAGTATTAATTTATGAGGAATAAATAAGATACAAAGTTAAAACAATTTTCGAATTACAAAAATGTCAGTAGAATATAGCTAGAACAAAATTGCATTAAATAATAAGTTGAAATTCGGATGTTCTACACCTGGTTCTACCCTATTAGGTAAAAATCGTTCATATGCATATCTTTATTAGGAGCTGAGCAAATCTAAATATGTTTAGCAACTTGGTCCGACGGACAGATACATCCTATCTATTAGATAGCCCCATTCCCTAAAGAATGATTGGAAAATTAAATGGTGTATGATTATATGTTGAGTTTAAGTCTCAATCAAGCAATTTTGTATTTCGAATTTATTCAAATATCGGGAACAGTCCCTTTCATGGCAACGCCCCTTAAGGGGCGATTTGTCGTATTCTTAAAGTGGCTTTTGATAGGTTATTATAGGTTATATCGGGATAGGTAATTGCCCCATATTGTTAGGCAATTGGCCCCGCAGGGTTAGAGCCCCCAGCAGTGGCTAAAAAATAGGAGAAAAACTACAGTGAAAAAACGAAAAAACGCCCCTTACGGAGCGTTGCCACGAAAGGGACTATACCCCAAATATCTTTTCATTCCTATTTGTTAAAAGGTATGTCACGTGACAAAAATATAAATAAAATTGGTACAAATATGATAGGTAGATAGAAACATACAAATATTGTAAAAAAAAATCACAATGATAACTAGATAGAATAGAAATAGAAGAGTAGAAGAATATTCTGAACCCTTTTTTCGTCAAATCTAAGAGAGAACATTCCTAGCAGACAAAAGTATTGTTTACTTTCGACTCAAGCTGATGTGGATTCTTAAAAAATGATAGACTCGCTATTCGATAGTGAGGCAAAATTATTTTTTTGAAAAATCATCCAAAAGCACATTAAAAATCTACAAAAATTAAACAAAATCATATGTTAATAACCCTCTTAAGATTTTATTTCATTTTTGTAAATTTTTTTATTCGATTTTGAAGGATTTTTCACAAAAATAATTTTGCCTCACCAGCGAGTTGCCAGCCTAACTTTTTTTTTAAGAATCCAACTTTGTTTCAAGCTTTCAAATTGTAAACGAAATTTTTGGGCAATTAATTCTGATTCCGCAAAGCTTTCTACTAAGAAAATATACTGTTAACAGCTGACTTTTATGTATGTATGAAATGAAAAAAAACATGCCTTCGTAGGAAAATGTGTACATAATTTCAACCAATGAGATCCAATGTAAATTCCGATGCGATTCTCCTATTGGCTCAATCAGACATTCCCTCTCTTTCTTAGTACCTTTATTCTAGATAGGTTTATTTAATACGTAAATTGAGTCTGAAACAGGGGTAGCTGGATTAATGTAGAGAACCCGAAAATATTTGAATCCTTAAAAGCCAACGATTTATATAAAGCTTACTATAAAAAAAACAGGATTAAGAAAGCAATTTCCAGTATGGGTTTGAAACCGATTAATATCCGCTGGATTATAGCCGGTTCTTACATACTTAAAAATCATGTAAAGTATCGTATTACAGACCATTTTCAACGAATATTAAAATACAATCATAAAATCAATACCATTTTTTTTAAGCAAGGGCCTTGTTTTATTCTTATAATTTTTCATTTTAATATCAGCGGAAACCTGTCTATAACACGTTGCGATAAATAACTATTATCGCTAACATTAAACGCATTGAAAAGTCCAAAACTGTACAAATACGAAATCTCTACAAAAACCTGTTTAAATTTATAATCAGGCAGATGTTCAAAATTCATTGACTTTTAGTTACTAACAAAAGTGATGTTCATTACACGTGATGAAGGATTGTTGAAAACAAAGTAGAATTGCAGGTTTCGCAAAAGTTTGGGTCCCTTTTGTAAAGAAATATTAAAAAGTGTATCAATATTCTATCCGCTTTTGCAGAAAATTATGCCTAGCTACTTATAAATCAATAAATTAATCTTCAAGGACTTTATTTAGCTGCTATCTTAAACATACTGTTCTTAAGAAAGTAAAGGTGATTTTGTAAACAAAAATATGGTTTACTGTATTCAAATTAATTAAGGGACATCTTATTGAATAAAAATCCACAATAGAGTCATCATCAATATAAAAAACTATTCATATTTTTTTTGGTTTGTAGCTTTTTTTTAATGGTTAAATGCAATGTTTATTAAGTCTCTTACTTTATACTATGGCAGTTTACATCTTAATTTTTGAATGAAAATAATAAAAAAGCGGATTTTAATATTTTTAAAGATACAAATAACAGATCCTTTAAAATCAAATTCAAATAAAGTTAGTTTTATATCCACGTTTAGTATTTTGAAGCCAGTTATTGTTGAGTTTAAAACTGGTTTTCTCGGGGCAGCTGATTTCAGTACAATCCAGTTTTCTTCATGATTCTAAGAAAGTCATCTTGTGCAACTTCTCCTTTGCCCTCTCTGTCGGCTTCATCTATCATTTCCTGGATAAAAAGATTATTGTTAAGAACTTATTCTATATATACCTATTAAAATATATATATTAGGCATATCTTTAAGACTAATCTCAATTGAATTGAGTATGATTTGATTTTTAGGTTTGCTATTTCTTTACTAAAAGCTTTTAATACCTAGTAGGTATGCAAATATTTTTTTGTCTGTTTTAAAATAAACAAGGATGAAAACATCCGATAAAGCAAAGCTCTGAAACGGTAGGTCAAACGAACATTAAAACTTGTGAAGTGTCAGAACTGATTGTTCAGAATATAAATGTTTAACAGTCGAAACCAAATTGTAAGTAAATTTGTTGAAAAACTGCTTAAATACAGCCATACGTACGGCCATTCAGGAATCACCATGCAAAGTTTGAAACTCATGCAACTCATTACCATGCACAGTTGGGACTTCTCAGACAAAGGTCGTGCAATCAAAGGGTCAGTTGTCTGATGGATGTTGATATCCTAGGTGATGACGTGGAGATGACTTGTATTCGAAGCATCACCTCACCACACCCCTAAAGTCATGTAACCTCCCACAAAATAGTATTAAACTGGAATCTAAAAGAAGCTTCACTGTAGAGGAAAGATATATTCATATCCAATACTGTTAGCAAAGACAAACATCCTGTTAATTTATATAAGGACGAAGGAGCTGGTAAAAATTCAAACAGGATTTTAGATTCTTTGGGGGGAATGCCGCAATCTATTATGAAGTACCTGTAACTCCTCGTCTGTTAGATTTTCTCCCAACTCCACGGCCACCCGTTTCAAGTTTGTGAATGTGATTTTACCCGTCTCATCGTCGTCAAACAGTTTAAATGCCTACAGGAAAGAAACAATTATATGACAGCTACGCTTATTTAGATAACTGTATCAGAACATTAAATGTTTACCAGGCATAAGGTATAACCAACAAGTGAAATAAATCTTTAAAAATATTTGGGAGGCAAATGGAGAGGTCGTCAATTTTACTATACAAGAGTTGGCTCGATATAACTATCTCACTATTGGCTAGTTTCTATGAGTACATATCTATTTATCTATTTCTCAATGAATCAATTTTCCTCCCTCGCCATTACTATCTAAGAGAAAGAAGTAAATATTTAAAGATTTAAATGATTTTAAAAAGATTTTTTTTCAATTATATTTTTTTTCACATTACCATCACCAAAGGGTTAATATGATTAAAATTTCAGTTTTAATATTTGAACACACAAATGGAAGTGTCGCCACAATCGAATTCTTTTAAAACAGAGTTCTCTTAAATCTACTATATTAGGTAAAAATTTAAATTTTCTTTTATATGATTAGAAATTAAATACCTACTTCAATATAATGTAAAAAGCAACATGAAACGAAAAAATTGAATTTATTTTTTATTAAGTAAAATAATGGGTCTCATTGTTCTGGCCAATGAGAGTTTATTATGGATTATTGGAGCACTATGAGTTTTAAACATTTATTCCTTGGAAAACTTGAGCTCATATATAGACATTTATTTCCTATATAGATCTGACATGGATCTTGAAGTAATAAAGCAGGCTGTTTTGTAAATGTTAAAAATTGGAAGAATCTATTAAATAAAAGTTATCGCAAATATACTTAGTAAATGTTGCCCCAAACGACAGCTGAAAATCACATATAGGTTTCGTGATTTTTTTCCGAAATAATTTCGTTATAGGTATAAGCTAAAGCGTTACACAGTATAAAAACAAAAATGGACAGTCATTTGATATATAATCATTTTAATCAAGTATAAGTTCAATAAAGGTAGGGGATATTAGACTGTAAATGACAGTTGTACCCAAAGTTTTATAACCACATTATCCTATTCGTGGAATAAAAATCTTCGGGTAAATTTAACAAATTTTGAATGGTTGCTTTTAAACCAAAAGTGTCCAAACTTTTCAACCAACAAACTGACAATAATTTTAATCTACAGATGGCGTAGGTTATTTTGTTTGTCCTCATTGGGATTGTATATCAATTTATCTTTCATTGTCATATTCTGATAAAATTCAGAGAGAAGAAGAAAAATAATGAGTATGCATATGTAAAGATAAATTTTTCCTTCGTTGTCCTATCTCTGTGCCACTGACAGGAATGCTTAGGGTTGGGCTGGATACTGTTTTGACCGGATAACGGATACCGAATATCCGGCAGATTTTTAATGCCGGGTATCCGGCCGGATATCGGGCCAACGTTCGATATCCGACAAATTACCGGATATCCGGCATTATAAATCAGTCGGTTATCCGGTATCCGGATAGTCTTAATATCCGGTATCCGGCCGGATATTGAAAATGGCCGAATATCCGGCCAAACCGGATATCCGGCCCAACCCTAATGCTTACCTTTAATATTTCTTCTTTGGTATCTTTTTCTGACATTTTGTTGGCCATCAGAACGGTGAAATTTTCTAAGCTCAGTTTTCCTGTTGTGTCGGGTTCAACTTCCTGCAAAAAACAAAGGATTGAACAGGTATGAAGTATTCCATTACAACAATAAAACAAAAAATGGTTTTAACAGCGATACTTTTCTGTAATTAATCCACCGGATATTAAACGGTTTCAAATGAAAACGAGAAAATGTTATGAAAAACATACCTTCAACATTTTCTTAATTTCTTCTTTCCTAGGTTCGAATCCAAGTGCTCTCATTGCAACCTAGAATTTTTTATTCATTTAACTACTTCACAATTCCACATTTCTTATAAATCGTTACGTTAAGTGTAAGAATTTATTAAACTTTTTATAATTGCGTTAGGATTATCACATTTAAGGAGGGGGGGGGGGGATAAAAGGGTAATCCCCCCCCCCCAACCAAAAAATAAACTTTTTAATTTTAAATTGTGTATCCCCCCCCCCCCGCAAATAAAAAAGCTTGGACGTCCTTGATAACCAGTAAGTCTTTTTTTTTAACTGTAAGTTTACTAGTTATTTTTTAAGGAAGAACAAAAATAGCTAATATGAAAAGGAGGGGAGGGGGGGGGGGGGGAATTCAACCATTTCGTAATCAATGCGCAAATGGCACTTAGAATCTGAATTTCGTTATGAAACTTGGCATGAGTAATCCTTGGTAAGTCTATTTTCTCTAAATCAAACAAAAATTTGGAAAAGTAACGGCGCTCCATTTAAAGGCTTAACAAAATTTTCATGACAGCAGTACTTACTTTCAAGTCTTTAGAATCAATAAGACCGGACCCTTGTGTGTCAAAAAGAGCAAATGCTTCTTTTATATCAGCTTTCTGTTCCTCGCTAAGGTCAACCTATAAAAAAAAAATAATCCTTATTTGAAATAGAGGACAGAGTTAATGTTGGAGTTGGGAGGTTGAAGGCCCGGAGGGGTTTACCATCCATCACCCTTTCCCTGATTTGACAAGAATTATAGAGAATTGTTTTCCAGTATCATATTCTTAAATCCCAGGACTGTGCAAAAAAATGAGTAGATTATTTAAATTCCAATTGCGCGATTTGTTTTCATAGTAGAAAAACGTTACTCATACCGTTGGAACCGCTAGGAACTCTAATTTTTGGAAATATAAGAACGGTTCCTGTGCTACAAATAATCTAGGACCTAGGTGGTTAAATGTCCCAAACTTTACTCGCAAGTCAAGTTTTAAGTCAGTTAGGTCATTTTAACACGAAGCTCCCTAACTATACATAGCTAAAGAATCGTTCTTATATTTCCAAAAAATAAACTTCTTAGCGGTTCTAACGGTAAGCGTAATATTTTTCTACTATTGACACAAGCCGCGCAATTTGAATTTTAAAATATACGCATTTTTTGCAAACCCTTTACAATTATATGTCTTCTGGGAAGAGATTAAAAAAGCTGTACTTATAATGGATGTAGGTGGATATAATAATATTAAGAGATAAAATTTGGAGTTTTTTTAGCATGCAAATATGGACCAAATTTATTTCTCAGTTTGTTCCTCCAGTAGGAGGGGAAAGGATGGGGTAAATAGAGAGAATGGATGGGGGATATGGTAATATAAGCCCAGGGGTAGCTATTCTAACAATCAATTCTACAAAAAAAAAAATCATGAAACCGTTGAAAGTATGGTAGGTGTTATATTTTTTCTTCTTCATGTAACTGAAGAGGGGTGGGTAAGAGGGGAGTAAAAGGGGGTTGTGAGGAAATTTTCCTTTAGAATTGTTTTTCAGAATATCATTCCCTTTTCCATGATTTTAGCCAACTGCGAGCATAACTTTATCAGAGTATATAAAATCTGGTACAATATCCGAGTAATCATATATCGACGCGATTGTACTTTCATTTAAAATATAAAAAGAGAGAGAGAGAGAGAGAGAGAGAGAGAGGGGGGGGGGACAATGGGCTGTTTATTACACTAGTCTCCAAAGTTTTATAATAAGATTACTTATTCGTTGGGACTTTTGATTGGTTGATTCATTAAGTTAAGTGTTAAAGTTTCAACCACTAATTTAAATCTACATCAGGAATAATTTTGTGTATCATCATTGGGGATATACATAAATTCATCGGCCATTGTCTTATCCCTTTAGATCCTTTACCTTCATTGAATTCCCTTTCCGTTTGACTCCACTCGACATTTTTATATAATTTTATCAATAAATATCTGAAAAATTATCATATAAAAAGCAAAAATCACTCAATAATTAACACCACGTATTTTTTATATGTAACTTTTATTTTATTAAAAAATCCTTATGTCTTCAATAGGAATAAATACATATGTAGGTATAAAATTACAAAATTTTTATTCAACTACTAAAAGTAATATAACTTGAAGTTAGAATTGGGCCGGATATTCGGTTTGGTCGGGTATCCGGCCGGATACCAGATATCCGGCCGATTTCAAGTGCCGGATAACCGGGTTTCCGGCCGGATACCCGTTAATTTGCTGGATATCCGGAGTTAGCCAGATATCCGGCCAAAATAGTATCCGGTCTAACCCTAAATATAACTTGAAAGGGCTACTAAAAACCCCAACTACACGAATGTACATTAAATAAAATAATAATAATTAAATTAATTTATAATAATATTTCATAATTAAGAGACAGACTTTTCATAACATTTTACAAATAACATTAATGATTTTTTATATTTTCATAAATGCTGGTAATGCCATTTACTAAATATTAATATTTGTCATTTTTAAATTCATAAGTAGGTAATTAAAATTTCGATTAGTTTCAAACTTCTAAATTAAATGATAAATCATTTTTTATTTAATAAGCTTTAATAATCATCTTTCCACTAAACCGATTAATATCCGGTGGATTAGAACCGGTTATCAGCCATACTAAAAAATCAGGTATGTAGCTGGTTGAGGCTGACAAAACTGTTTGAATTTTAATATCTGCGGACAGCTGTCTATAATACGATGCGATAAATAACAATTCTTATTACAAAAATGACAAATACTATTCCCTGCTTTAAAGATATGGCTTTTTAAGTAACACCTTCTATAGTAAGTTTTTTAAAGATTGGATTGTTTATGGTTCATCCTTCTCCTTTAATTTAATAGTTTCATTCAATTTTGTAGGTTTTTTTTAAATTAATACCTTCGAAACTTATATGATAAAAATCACGAAACCTTCATTAAAATATCTTTATGTACTTTGTTGCATGACCGACGGACGGAAGGACGGACAGACAAAGAAGTTTGAATAGGGATTCTTCACAAAAAAAATCAGCAATCTATCTTAAATAGCAACACAAAACACCAGAAAAAAGCTACTTTTCCTTTAAACTAAAAAATATTGTTAGGCCGGATATCCGGCCATTTTAAATATCCGACCGGATACAAATATTGAAACTATCCGGATACCGGATATCCAGCTGATTTCTAATGCCGGATATCATGTTTTCCAGCTTGATATTTGGTAATTTGTCGGATATCTAGCCTTGGCCAGATATCCGACCCAACCCTAATAGAAATTACCTTTAACGATATTAACTCTAATAAATTAGCGTTACGGACGGTCAGACAGACATAGTAAATTATAGAGTAGCTTCGTAGTAGTAAACCGAACAAAAAGTTGTAGGTATTGTAGCTTATAAAAAATTTAACTAATATTAACATATAACAAAACTGTAGTAAAACACAACTAGAGAAGCAGTGAAATAGTTTGTAAACTTTTGTTTACTATAATTATCGATCAAACTGGTCCACAGCGGGTATTTTTTGAAAGGAGACAATTATAGAATTAATATTCCCCCAAAATAGGACAGGCGTGTGCACAGAGATTGATAGTTGGGGGGGAGGAGAGCAGGCTTTCCCGTCATTTTCACTGCATAAGGGGGGAGTACGACTCACCCTTTCCTCAAAGAGTTAAATTTTATAGGTAATTTTTCTTTCTTTTTGAAAAAAAGTAAATTACTTCAAAAATGTAACTTTTATGAACATAAATTTTCTTGCTAAATAATTTTAACCCAATTAAAATTACTTTTTCTTCAAGAGTTATTTCCAAAAAGCTCCTTTAATTATTCCAAAAGCGACTTTCTAAAACTTGTATCACATAGTTAACTATTGAAAGAGGTGTAGTATTTAAGTTTTTAGAAATTAGTTAAGGGGGGAATTTTAAGCAAACTATTACTGGAAATAAAAAAGGGAAACTTTACTTAATCATGGATTGTTAAAAGCGAAGCTTTCTATATTTAGGGTCGCGGTAAGTCCGTCAGTCCGTTTTTGCAACAAATTTACGTATAATTTTACACTCAACAAGAGTCAATGATCGTCTGTCATACCGTTTCAGAGCTTCGCTTTTATGGATGTTGTCATCCTTGTTTAATAATGATTTATTCATACTAAAAAGTCGTCTTTTTATTCAATTTATAAAAAAAAATCTTTAAGAGTAAGTGCCTACTTAAAAACAGTGATTTAATCCAATCTTTAGATCATTTTTCTAATGGGGAAGGGGACAGTGGACTGTAAATTATTCTTGTACCCAAAGTTTTTAAATTTCTCTCATTAATTATCATTAAAACTTTGGGTACTTTATAAAAATTTAATTGATTGGTTCAAACCAGCAATTCAGTGTCTAAACTTTTCAGCCAATGATATTCATCTATGGAAGATTTTACCTAAATAAAATTACGAAAAGTCAACGAATGTGAGACCTTCGTCATAAAACTTTGGGTACCAGAATAATTTCCGGTAGAATGTCCCCTCCCATCATGAAATTACCCTTTGATTTTAGTAGGAAAATTAAGCCCATAAACAAACATTACAAAAAGATTTTCTGCTATCCAAAAAGTCAATAAAACTCAAGTTACCGTGACGAACAGACCATCACCCTTAAATATAGAGTAGCTGCGCTACCAAAAAGGCGCAAAACTGAATGAAACTATTCCTTTGCTCCGTGCTTCAGGATACGGGTGAATTCAACATAGTCGAACATACCATTCTAGAAAAAAAATAAGTTAGGATATTTAATAGGTATTAAACCTTGTGTAGAGTAACACGTAATGTACCACTAGTTATTAGGAAGGTGTCAGGTTCGAGTCTCTTTAACATATGTAAAAAAAAATGGTCATCATAGACGTCCAAGGGGGGGGGGTAATGGGGCGATTACCCCCCCCCCCCCGACCAAACGATTTTGGGGGTGCCGTAGGCACCCCCAAAATTTTTTTCATTTTACCTCCCCCATCTAAAATTTACTCCTACCCCCAACCATTTAGGAGGGGGTATTTACCCCCCTCCTTCAAAAATTTTTACCCCCCCCAAAATAAAAAGCTTGGACGCCCCTGAACTTCTGCTAATATCAGGTTTTTTTTTATATTTATGTTAGCCTGCAGGCAACACTTATCAGTTTGGGTTTTCAGTTTAGGATAGTTTAATCAAATGGTTGGTTATCTGTCATACTGCACTACAATTCGTTTAGTCGCTTCTTTCAAGAAATTCGCCTTACTCCAAACATTTATTATTTAGCTGCACTATAAAAGTTAACGAAGAGGGAGGTAGGTTGTGCTAAAATTCCGTAAAGGTGTGAGTTTGAAGGATTAAAAACAGTTGTAGAACGATAATATTCACTAAATATAAATATTTATATAAAATTAAATTTTTTGTCTATGGTTTTTTCAATAGAAAATACACATATTTATTGAATATTATCGTTCTACTACTGTTTTTAATCCTTCAAACTCACACCTTAACGGAATTTCAGCACAACCTACCTTCCCTTTATCTATTTTTCCAACGAAAGTAAATGTTTTATTTTAATAGGGCATTAAAGTTTTTAAAATCTTTGTCTGCTGTGTTCTACAATTAGTTTGCTAACCTGAATGGGAGCTTCACGGTACATCTCATCAACCTCCTCATCAGTAAACCTGGCGAAAATTAGATTTATTAATTTATTTCAATTATATATTTATTAACACCTTTCAAAATGTTTTTTTAAGGAAGCAGGTATCAGAGGTGTATTTTCTGCACATGATTTTTCCCCGGCCCGGTTGCAAAATGTTTTATACCCCCCACCCCACCCCCCCTAGTTTTTCCCCCCGCCTCAAGGAGGGGGAAAATTAGAAAGTTTTCGGTAGGTACTCTTTATTTTGTTAATTTTTTACCCCCCCCCCCCCCTAGTTTTTTTTCCCAAAAATGGAAAAAAGGTTTTAAGAAATCTTTATTTCCTTATTCACCTTCCATTCCTCATATTTTTTTAGCAATTATGTTCCAACTATTTTTCTGTAAATCATATTTCTTTTCAAAATTGATTTGATGCATTTGTGTATTCAATGCATTTACCTAATTCCTTTTATAATGTTAACTTTTAATATAACACAGGGGTGTATATTCTGCACAAGATTTATTTTTTTTCCCCTGCTACAAATTTTTTTATTTTTTTTCCCCCTAGTTTTTTCTCACCAAGAAGGGGGGAAAATGGAAATTATTTAAAGAACTCTATATTTTATTTATTTTATCCCTCCTACCACACATTTTTTTTGGTTTTTTAACCAAGGAGGGTGGGGAAATGGAAAAAATGTTTTCAGTTTTCTTAATTTTTACATTTTTTTCCCTCACACCACTTATTTTTTATTTTTTCCCCCCCCCCCCTGAGCAGGGGATCCCATGTAGAATATACACCCCTGATATAACAACAATAATGCATAATTTACATATAGCAACAACTTTTCTATCTTCATAACCTCTTTGCAAAGTGAAAATACCTTATAAACCTTTTATTACAACGTTAGGTACTAATTAATCTTAAAAACCAATCTTTATAGCATAAAAAAGTTGGTGTATAGTCCCTTTCTTGATAACGCCTCTTGAGGGACGTTTCGTCGTATTTTCACAGTAGACTTCTCCTATTTCTAGCCCCTACGGGGCCAATTGCATAACCCTGCGGGGTAATCACATAACCTCACCTAAAATAACCTATCAAAAGCTACTGTGAAAATACGAAGAAAAGACCCTGAAGAGGCGTTGCCACGAACGGGACTGTACCCAAAAAATGACAAGAAAAGAAATGCATTATTAGTCCTTACCTATCACCCATGGTAGTAAGAAGTTCCCTAAGTTTGTCTTCGTGAATAACACCGCCATTCTCATCATCGAAACAGCCGAAGGCATTCTTGATAACTTCTTCAGGGTCAGTTCCCTAGAATAATTCTTATATAGTGGCGTAGAACCTTTTTAGTTACTCAGTAAGAGGCCTCTAGTGGCATTTAAATTTTTTTTGTATTTTTTTCTAGATTTCTCTTAGGAGGTTGATGGTGGTAGCCTCCCCCAAAATAGTTATAAACCCCTTCAGGACCTATGAGAAGCAACATTTTAAAAGAGTGTTTTTTAAAAGCATATACTGTAAACAAATAAAGATAATTTAATTTCAAGCAGGGTTAATATTCTATTTAGGTATACTTTTTTGTTTTAAAACTTTTAGTTTAATTTTCATAACATTAGATGTTTTATGCAACGTTTTCAAAAGCAAAAGTTACAAAATTGAATTTTTGTAAGTTGAACTTAAATAGAGCTGTATTACATTACCAAAGTATATTTATTTTACTTGAACTAGGTAAGAGAAAAAAATTTAGAAAATTTCTTTATTAACGTGTTTTGATGGGTACCTACCTAACTAACAAGTTTTAGAGCTGGCAATTTAAAAAAAAAATACATTAATCTAATTACTGTTCCAGTATAAAATGCTCTTTAAAAGGATATTTAGTTAACACTTTTTTTTCTTCTTAACTTTATTTGTAAATTAGCTTCATAAAGTACATACCTAATATATTTTTAAATACAACATATTTATAAAAACCAAGTACCAGACCAGAGGTGGAATCTTAAAAATTTTTCTGGCTCACTGCCTCACTATAATTAGTGAGACTCGCTAAAAATTTTGTGATAAATCCTCCAAAATCACATAAACAATCTACAAGAATTTCAAATTTTCATAAAAGGGTTACCTATTACCTAACATAAGATCTTGTTTAATTTTTGTAGATTTATAATTCGATTTTTTAGGATTTTTTGAGGATCTGTATTTTTATTGATGTTATTTTATGTGTTTCAGGATCCTGTCATTGTTATCAATAAAGAAACCGTAGTTTTATCATATTTAATAATTGATATATATGTGTTTTAGGTATATATTAAATATTTATGTGTTCAATAAAGAACAATCTGTTTCAATATGATTCTTATTAGTGTTTGTTATTTGCAGATACGTTTCTCTACAATTGAGGTTCTAAATATTATGTTTAATTAATCTTTGTATTTCAAATAAAATGGTAAAGATGGCGTGTGCGTACGGGGTTCGATCATCAACATAAATACCTGTTCATAGGTAGTGTTTCGTCCACTCTTTCATTTTTCACAAAAGTTTTAGCGAGCCTCACTAATTTTAGTGAGGCAGTGAGCCAAAAAGATTTTTAAGAATCCACCTCAGAATAAGGAGGATGTGCTTAAGGCCCATTTGGGCAGGGGTGGGGGGGTTTACTCGAGAACCCTTAGAGCTAGAGGGAGCTAATTTTGGATTTAAGCTTCTATGGGGCCAAAGTTACTTTTAAAATTATCGTCGACCCCCCACCCCCCCACCAAAAAAATTTTTTTGGGGGGTTGTGGGGATTTTTTTTATTGCATTTCTCGCCGAATTAGGCAATTTGGAATCATTTGAGACCATGTTATTTTTTTCAAAATTTTTCGCCTTACAAGCAACCCTGCGGGGGGACTTAGTCATTTTTTTCAAATTCTCGTTTATGAAGGTATATCTTAAATACAGTATGCTACTCTCTTAGTTTTAGAGATAATTTGATGAAATCTTTTTGATTGTGTCACAAATTACCCCAAGTTTTGGTATCTTTAAAAAAAACGGCGGCGGGACCGCCGCTCCCGCCGTCCGCCGCCGGTTTCCGCCGCCACCAAAAAAAATTTTTTTTATTGCATTTCTCGCCGAATTGGGCAATTTGGAATCATTTGAGACCATGTTATTTTTTTCAAAAATTTTTCCCCTTACAAGCAACCCTGCGGGGGGATCTTTAAAAAAAAACGGCGGTGGGACCGCCGCCGTTTTCCGTTTTGAAAAAAATAACATGGTCTCAAATGATTCCAAATTGCCCAATTCGGCGAGAAATGCAATAAAAAAAAATTTTTTGGTGGCGGCGGAAAAGATACCAAAACTTGGGGTAATTAGTGACACAATCAAAAAGATTTCATCCAATTATCTCTAAAACTAAGAGAGTAGGATACTGTATTTAAGATACACCTTCATAAACGAGAATTTGAAAAAAATGACCAAGTCCCCCCCGCAGGGTTGCTTGTTAGGGGAAAAATTTTTGAAAAAAATAACATGGTCTCAAATGATTCCAAATTGCCTAATTCGGCGAGAAATGCAAAGTAACTTTGGCCCCATAGAAGCTTAAATCCAAAATTAGCTCCCTCTAGCTCTAAGGGTTCTCGAGTAAACCCCCCCCCCCCCCCTGCCCAAATGGGCCTTAAGCACATCCTCCTTTAAAATGGTTTAACATATTCTGGTTGTAGATATAAGTAAGTTTTTACCTGCAATCTCTCTCCAAAGAGTGTCAAAAACATGGTAAAGTTGATAGGTCCTAAAAATATTTTAGTTAATTAAAATAAGAAGTTTTCTTTTATTTTGGTCTTTTAGTTTGTCCGACACGTATAATTCTGATCGTAGCATTATGTTAGAAATAGGAATTACTATGACAATTAAGCAAAATGTTAACTCGAGTAGCAACTATGTGTATTAACATGTCTCAATAGGTAAGTACGTCCATATTAAGCATCAAAGAACAGCAAATATTGGTATAAAATAATAAGGAAATATTCTACTATGTGTTGCCCCCCCTCCACGACATCTGAAACTACCTATAGGTTTCGTGATTTTTTTCGAATTCATTTCATTGTTGGTAGGTATAAGCTGGTTTAGTTTACCTGGAGCCTCATTCATCATATCCTCAAGATATTCATCAGTGGGGTCTTTACCAAGGGAAGCAAGCATATCATGAAGGTCTTCTTTGTCAATAAATCCATCCCTACGAAGATTCATTTTTGTTATTCTTCTGTTGACTTAGGTGTTTTTATATATAGGGTTAAATTTCAGCCATTGGGTAAGGCAGGTATGTACTTTTTACAGGGGTGTATATTCTGCACAAGATTTTTTTCCCTTGCTGCAAATTTTCAATTTTTTTGCCCTGCTGCAAAAATTTATATTTTTTTTCCCTCCTTGTTCTTCCAGCCATGAAAGGTAAAAAATCGATAACATTTTTAGAACTCATTATTTTATGCATATTATCCCCCCTCCCAAATATTATTTTAGTTTTTTTTCACCAAGGAGGGGAAAAAAATGGAAAAAATGTTTCAGTTCTCTTAATTTTTACATTTTTTCCCCCCAACCTCGTAGATTTTTTCCTCTTTATTTTGTGGATTTTTCATCATTACACCATAAAATGGTCAGTAGTAGGGTGCCAAATACTTTTTATTTACTAAGAAAGCTCAAATTTTAAGGGAGTAATAAGCGTTTCAAAAAAACAGTTTATGAGGGACACCCTGTACAACCCTTCCATCCTCCAATAATCACCTGTTATGGTCGATCATGTTGAACGCCTCCTTGAACTCCTGGATCTGGTCCTGGTTGAACATGGCGAACACATTACTGGTGGCTCTCTGGGCCCTCTTCTTGGTTGTTCCCCTGCGGGTGGCGGTCTTGCGGGAGGACATTTTAGATGATTTTTTGGGGGGTTAGTCTGAAAATGTACCTATAAGTAATTTTTTTTCAAAATTTTAACAAAAAATTATCATGTAATTTATATTTCTAGTTTTAGGAAATAAGGTAGGTAGGTACTATTTAATTTAGATTATGCTTTAACTTTTTCTCATATTAAAATGAAAGATTTTCTCTGTAGCTAAATATCTCGGAAATTGCTGGCCCGTATTGAATGCGCACTTTTCAGCTATACTTTTTATGGGTGGATTCATGCTATTTTCTTAAGAAAATAAATTATTACCTACTAAGAAACATAAATTTAAATAAAAAATATAAAAATTTTATTCTGAGTTAAAAAAAAAGCATTGTTTAACAGAGTTCCTACCTAAACAACAGAAAAAATTTATATTTCTTGTTCAGCTGATTATTTTGCAGAATATTATATGTATCCCTACTTTGAAACCTGTTTTTGCGCGGATGAGTTCTTTTGCAATGTTTTTTAGCTAACTAACTAAGGTCACTTTTTATCCACATTCCATAATAATACAACAAAAAAAGCTAATTATCAAAAATAAATCATTAATTACTATTGTAAATTAAGCAATAAAATTAATATTACTAAATATTAATTAGAGATAAAGAAATTAGTCATATTTTATAACAATAACATAGACTAGTATATCCAAAATAAGGAAGTTGCCTATGCAAAAATTAACGAATAAACAAAAAAATTTTAATTAAAAAATAACATTAAAGTGTAGTCCTCGTAAGATTCCCGTTATCTACTTATAAAATGAATAAAAAATGTAAAAATTCTGCTAAAAATACTCTTTTATCACTCTCTTACATTAAAATATACTTCAATCACATTAAAAGTACAATTATAATAAAAAGAGAAAGGTAGGTATGTATGGAACATCATGTATAATAAAATTAACATTCACAATACATGTAAAAAATGATATAAATCTACAACATTCTAAACTAACTGAGCGAGCTCAAGCTGGCTAAAAGTGAGCGAGTTACAGTCAGGGAGGGAGGGCGAGAGAGAGAGAGTATGAGCGAGAGAAAGAGAGAGAGGGAGATGGGATAGCCTTGCACAGTTTAGGGCTAGAACTAAACATAAAAATTTCAATAGGCTAGTCTCAAAAAACGCCCATAGATCAAATTTTATTTCTATCAAAAATTACATTATTTTTATTATTTGGATAACTTTTTTTTATTAAAACACAAATTAAATTTTTAGGGCGTTTTTTAAGACAAACCTTACCATATAAAAATGAGCTGGTTTAATATGGGGACGTACATACATTATTAAGCGAACCTTCCCCCATGTTTATGAAACGCTCACTTCAAGCACCTGCACCCTCCCTCGCTCAAAACGCGCTCGCTCGTACACGTACATTCACCCATTCTATTTTACATACATATTAAAAATTAAAATATGTACGTACGTCCGGACGCACGTATGAGTAAGAGAGAGGTAGAAGAAAAACAAAATTGATAAAAATTTGACAGGGGTACCAGATAAAATTGATTGATTGATAAAATACAAAGGGGTAGTTTCACGAAAGGCATTTGAACTTAATTTAGTGAACCGCATATTTTTTCCTGGTTAATTGGTTAAACTACATTTATATGGCATATATTTGAGAGAATTTCAATTTTTTACCACGTAGTTTTTAAAATATCAAGACTTGAAAATCGTCTTTTTAAATTGCATATATCACAAAAAGACGATTTTCAAGTCTTGATATTTTCATAACTACGTGATAGAAAATTGAAATTCTTTCAAATATATGCCATTTAAATATAGTTTAACCCATTAACTAGCAAAAAATATGCGGTTCACTAAATTAAGTTCAAATGCATTTCGCGAAACTACCCCTTTAAATAAAAAAAAAAAACAACAAACAAATGCCAAATTATCAAAATAGCAAATAAAATTGTTAAGAATTAGTAAATAATTAATAATATTTCTTATATTTCATACGACACCTCTGTTTCTATACTTGACTGCCTATAAAAACTGTCTTGGCCCTACACACACACACACACACACACACGATCACACACATAGGCAGTGCGTTTAAGGCATACAAATAATTCTTCAAGTATATTTATACAGGGAGGGACAAAATTATGCCTATCTCTCTCCCTCTCTAATTCTTTCTTTTGTGTACACTACAAGCTAGGTCACTTTTTATTTTATTTCTAATTAAGGAGCATTTTAAGGAATTCTTTCAAATACAAACTAAAATTAAATTAAAATCCGCGAAATTACATTCAAAATCACAAAAAAAATCTACGAAATAAAATAATATTCTGAAAAATCCGCAAACGACTCCTGTCAATATGTAAACAAAAATCAGCTGTGTGTGGACTGTAGTGTTTTTGTCTGCTAACAGTTATAAGAACCTTCCCTTTTTGAGATATGAGTAAGCGTACTTCCCCAATCCTTATACCACTTTCCTAATAAGGGCAAATTTATTTCTTCTCTTCTTAATTTTATAAATAAAACTATTGTTGCGAAATATTAATTTTATTAAAGGAAAAAATTAAATAATATTCAAAATATATTTAAAAAACAAAAAACAATAAAATTGATGTATTTTAAAGAGGTGTTTCATCGTTCAGGAGCGGGTTAGAATTTTGGTGAGTCATACATCTGAAGACATAATTAAAATTTATGTTGATTAAATTACAATACAATTAACCAAGCACTACACACATCAGCCTTCCGTATAGGATTGACTTTGTCGTTAATTTAGGTAGTAAGAATTTCATATTTGACATGGTGATTCCTGTAACAGTTAGGTATAATTCATTTAAAGCGTAGCATCTCTAAAATAACCACCGGAATGTACCCGTATGTCCACATAAAACAAAGCTAATGATTTTTAGCTATTTGAAAACACGTTGTAAGGGGTTCATCTAATTTTTGGAATATATTGGTTCCTAGAACAATGAAGTACAATGAGAGTATGTGATTTGGAAAGGACATTTCTCGAAATTTTGTTGGGACTTAGTTTTAATTTAATAGGAAACAAGGATGAAAACATCCATAAAAGCGAAGCTCTGAAACGGTAGGACAAACGAACATCAACACTTGTATAGTGTCAGAACTGAATGATCATAATATTAAACTGTACAAAAGTCATAAAAGTCGAACAAAACAAAATTGTAAGTAAATCTGCTGAAAAACTGCTTAAATACAGGATATTGTTCCAAGGACATACTTACATTTTTATGACTTAATTATAGAGATGCTTCGCAGTTCGCTTATATCAATGTACTTTGCTGTCCAGGAATCTGTATTCCAAAAACCAGACTAATCGATTAATTTTATCACATAAAAAATTGATGTTAAAAGTTCAAAAGCAACAAGTTTCAAATGGACGTACGGACTTTCTGGTAACGATTATAGAGTTGCTTCCTAACTCGTATAGGAATCATCATGCAAAGTTCGAAATCGATAGGACAATTCTAACATGCCTAAATTAACGAAAAGAGCTATCCGTTACGTACGGACGGACCGACCCTAACTATAGAAAAGCTTCGCTTTTAAGAAGGATGGAAATATTATATTTACAAATATAAGAATAACTATAAAGTCCTCAAATAGCAACTAAAAAGAATTTTCGAGAAAAACATCTACCTAATAAATTAAAGAATGACATTAAGCACCTTTCTATGAAGAAATAAGTAAACTCATGTCATATTAAAAATCTAAATCTAATCACATTCCACGACCCAAGGATCTAAAGGGAAAAGACATTGGCCTATAAATTGATGTACATTTCCAAAATTGCCCCTTCCTTAAATTACAATTAGTGGATCAACCGTTTAGACACTAAACTTAATGAACCAACCAATCAAAATTAAAGATAAACCCCCAATGTTGTTAATCCAACGAATACATAACTCTGGGGAATTCTGTAATAAAACGCCCAATGTCCCCTCCCTCCCTGCAGACATGAGAATATGAAAAACATTTTCATTTTTAATTACATCTGAAAGAAAAATGTCATGTAAATTATTTTAAAACAAAAAAGGTTAGTTATTAGTTAAAATTATAAAATTAGATTTATTTTTAAGGCACTTTGATTTAATTTAGTTCTTCAATTTAATAATAATGAACAATGATAATATATAATACAAAAATGATTCATGATTTTGCGTTTCATAAAAATTGTAAAAATTTAAAATCTTTTTTATTTTTTGTATATATAAAAATAAAAATTATATATTTTATATTTATGCAATTAATTTCGGACTGCTTAGCTTTCCTCAGTCTTAGGGGTTTCAGAAGAGGTTTCCGTTGTAGAATTGTTTGTAGCCGAATCCAATTTTCGGAACATTATCTCATTCCTAAATAATATCAAATTAACCCATAAAACTAAAAAACATGATGTTATCTTGTCTACTGTACTAAGTACTAGCGGCTACGCCACTAGCACCTAGAGGCAAAGAATTTAGGGACGAATGGATAGGCAGAAAAATGGTGCAAAGCCACCCTAAGAATTAAATAGCCTAAAATCATCCAAACCAATTGGATTATCAAAGACCAATTAAGAGCCCTTTTAGCCAAAGTCTTGCTGAAATGAAAAATCTGCCTTCCTTTTGTAACAAACCTTTTTACTTTATTCATGTTTCAACCCTTCTTTTTAGAACACCAATTCATCTCCTTTTTAAAATTAATTTGAGTGTATAACAGATCAATAGTATAGATGTATATACAGACAACTACCTCCCTTCCTTTTTCAAAGACCTCTTTTGTCTGCTTCTAAATTATTTTCTGCTACTTGGATGTGTTAATATAAGCGACACCATTAGTTGATTTTCATGACCCAATAGAAAGGTTGCACATTCACAAGGTGGTTGCGATCATGCGATGGGATGATACAGTTATTTAACCCTTTCTCCCTCTAGTGTTTTACTTTAAAGGGTGTATAAATGACTTATTAGTCCGTACATTAAGAATCAAGCAACCAACAAATAAACCTTAGAAAGTGTTACCTTCTGTTTAAAAGCTTGAACGGAGCATCCCAGCCAGCTGAGTAGAATACAGAGAAATCAGCATCAGTCTATATATCAAGCAAGATATTAAATTTGGCCTGCTGGTCTTTTTGTAATAAAAAATGGTAATGGGGAGTTGTTAAATAATGGGTATTCAAACATTTGTCCTTCATTTAGTTTGGTTGTATGCATTCGCACTTAGCGGCCACAACAAAAGTTTTGCACCACCTGCAGTCTCAGCCGCAAAGTGCTGCAGATTTAAAACGCAATTCAAGTTTTAAAATACTTACATGACCATTTTTCTCCAACTCTCCTTGAAACTTTTTGGCTTCTTCTTCAAAGTTGGGAAAACTGAAATTTTTAAAAATTTTATTAACTCTTTATTGATTTACTTTGATTAACTGTCATGGTAGCCTAGCTAAGCTAACTTAAAGGAGTAGTTTCACGAAAGCATTTGAACTTAATTTAGTGAACCGCATATTTTTTTCTGGTTAATTTGTTAAACTACATTTATATGGCATATATATGAAAGAATTTCAATTTTCTACCACGTAGTTTTTAAAATATCAAGACTTGAAAATCGTCTTTTTAAATTGCATATATCACAACTAGAGTTAAAATACAGAGATTTTAGCCTACATGTTCACAGCAACTATACTAGAATATACATGACTGGCACATCGTAAGAATTTGCTTATTTTCATGAATCTCAGCTAAATATCATAGTAATAACTATAATGCCTAATGTTAACGACTATTTATAATACAAATGGTTAACGGATTGATCTTGAATTTTACCAGTACAACATAATTCTGGTGGCAATCAGGACCAAAACATAGAACTAGAGTCACCAATAAAAATTGCTGATAAATTCCTTACCCTGACAGGAACTTGGAGTACATGATCATAGGAGGCCTGGTCACTATTGATAGGTCCGGGTCTGCAGGGTCAGGTGGATTCTCCTAGAAAAAATTCAATTAAGCATAGAAAGGAAAATTTAGCAGGGATCCTAAGGGATAAGACAATTATCGTTAAATGGATGGACATCTCCAATTATAAAATACCATTTCTGATATACATATCATTATCCAAATATGATAAACAAAACTATCCCTCCTGTAGATCTTGGACGCTAATAGTTTGTTACCAACCAATCACAATTCAAAAAAATGTCCACAGTTTTTCAGGCAACGAATGTGATGAAATGCTTATAAAACTTTGGGTATCAATATAATTTACTGTACTACCTCCTCCCTGTAAAAAATTGTATAAAAATAATGAATACTTGTGAGATAAACATAATTAATCAATATATTACAACCCTAGCTCCGGTGCATGCAAGCTCTGCAACCTAGAGAAGGTGAAGATTATGTTCAACAATGATATCAACATGGTCAACAAGAGGTCTGGGATCAACAGCAAGTGCAGACATAGAGACAAGTTCCTTCTGATTGAACACCTGGCTGCTAATGATACCTGAAACTGCCGTTCCAAGATAGTTTTTTTTTTAAATTATGTTTATTTAGAATTTCAATATTTTAAAAATCCTCTAAATTTGATTGAAAAAATCTATGAATGCTAATATCATTGTCAGTATTAAAAGATAATTGTAACTGAAGATTGCTTAATGCATGAAACATGATGTACAAATAATCTTTTGTTATTCATTATATGTGGACTATATGAATCAATATACATGATTATACATATATATAATATATATGGATTGGACAATGAACCATCATATATGTATTTATAAATCTAGCAGATGAAGAAATGAGAAAATGGGAGGAAATTTTGATAGATGAATCAAATACACTAAAAAACTTAAAATGAGTTTTAAGCTGACAAATAATGATGCTTTAGTTTTACCTGAAACTTCAGTGGAATGTAAAACTGCATTTCTCTTGTCATATCTTCTTCCTGAATATTAATATTTTATTATTATTTACTTGGAGATCAATAAAAGTTGATATACCCCGGCCCCCTTCCTTTAAATGCCCTTTATCCTTATAATAAAGTAACAGTATGTTTGTTTGTTTGTCTGTACCGAAGGATCTCGCTAACCGCTAAACCGATCGGGTTCTCCGTAACTAGGTAGCCTCTCATAGGTCCCGGGAATGTTTATAATTATTCTGGGGGAGGGTACCACCACCCTCCCAAGAGAAATCACACAAAAAAATTTACGTAGAGACTTGAACGAAACATAGAAATGTTATGTATTATTTTTTTTTAAAAACATTTAATATGCCACTTAGGCCGCTAGTTCTTAAATAAAGAAAGTGGCTTCGCTACTTTTAAGTAACCATACCTCTTTCTGGTTAGAAATCATTACAGGAACCGTCATGCTAATCTTGTCACCTGGATTATAAAAATTGTGTGCTATCTAGGGTTGGCAATCCGTCCAATTTTTGGACATGTTCGGATTCTTACAAAAATCGGCCCAAAAATGAAACGGATTGATCCATGGATTCCGAATTCTTATTTTTGTTACGGATTGCGGATTCTAGCAATTGTTTAAAGGCCTTTTTTTTGAAAATAAATGAAGGGATTAAATTTTATCGGGTACTGGGAAGAATCTAAAGCTGAGTTTTTTTTTATATTTGCACAGTAGCTTTTCTCATATTTCTAGACCCTACAGCGGCCATTTTCCAACCCTTACTCAACCTAACCTAACTATGTTATGTTAAAGTATATATTTGGACCATAAAAACTCAAGACGCTAATTTAACCCTAACAATTAACAATCCGAATCCTCTATTAAAATAACGGATTGCGGAATCGGATTCTGAATTCAAAAATTGTCCGAAAGACACAATAAATAATAAATTAGATTGTGTTTATTGATGAAATTAAAGAGAAGGGGGCAGTTTGTGCTGTTATAAATAATAATATGCAGTTCTTGAATTGTAGTTTGATAGGCCTGATAAAGAAAATACAATATATACTTTCAGCCGAGTTTTTGGTACCATTTTAATAAAAAAAGGTAATTTCCAGTGAATTAAAACTGCTGGGTTTATCATCATTGTAAAACCAAAGGAAAAAAAAATATTTTATAAAAAGAAAAGAAAAAATCATTTACCAACCTCTCGCATTTTTGCCATCAATGTATCCAAATAGCTTCATGAACATGGAGTTATTTTTGGAATTATTTTTGGGTGCCGTTGACTTTGTAGATATCCATTTCTGTTCAGGCCACTCGATAAGTTCATAGCCCTATAAAATTTTTTATAAGAATTTAACATAACTTTTATTCTAGTATGGAAGCAGGGTGTGAGAGTGTGCTAAATTAGATCATGTAGGTTTTAGGCTATGTGGAGGAAGGGGTAGCGAGTAGTCCCCCACCCCTATCCTCTAAAAGAAAAAAGGTGGTGACGGTGGGTTACTCAAACCAACAAAGAGACGAAAGAACTAGCACTAAACAAACAAAGTATAAAATATTAAAAAACCTTTAACTTTTTGAATTTCAAATCTTGCAACAATTTAAGGACTTTTAACGGAAATGAGAGTTTATTATTCCAACATGATTTACATGAAATATTATTTCGTTGTAAATAGAATTTATCAGAAACAAGGAAAATTAATACAGGAACGATCAGGATTCGCTGAAGAGTAGAGGTGGTTACCGAGATCTTAACCTTCAGAAGGACAAACATCATTCTACTTTGTATTATAAATAAAATGGACGTTTGAAAGCAAATACTTAAAAAGAAAGTAGGTATTTATTTGTTACCTCAAACTTTTGTAGAACATTGTACGGTGCTATTTCATTGTTGTGCACCTCTCCTGGTGGTCCAAATCCAAAGTAACTTTTAACAACACTGAAACAAAATAATATAATAAGTAAAAATTAATGGATTTTATAAAACTAGCGGCTACGCTCCTAAAGGCCTCTAGGGACACATAAAATTGATTCTTTTCAATCTATTTTAAAATCAGCTAATTAACAAAAATATTTTTTTCGCCGATAGGTGGTGTTGGTTATTTTTTTAGCTAATTTCAAAATTTTTGTTTATTTCATTTTTGTCGATTTATCTGGGGAGGGTGGTTGTACCCTCCCCCGTAATAGTTATAAACATTCCAAGGACATATGAGAAGCTACCCTGTTAAGGGGAACCTGATCGGTTCAGCGGTTAGCGAGATCCCTTGGTACAAACATACAAACACCCTGTTACTTTATTATAATCGGTTCAGCGGTTAGCAAGATCCTTCGGTACAAACATACAAACACCCTGTTACTTTGTTATGAGGATTCTCATTTTCATAAGGTTTGTCATAAAATTGAAGAACGCATTTGTTGCAACACCTTGTATTCGACACAATAACAACTCTTTAGATATTTAACTATGTAGTTTTATCAGGGAGGTGGCGGGTTCTAGTCTGTTATACATCGCGTCACACTAGAGACGTTGGTAAATGACACTAATAGTGAGAGAATGGAGGAATGCCTTGGCCCATAAACAGATGCAACTTATTACCATACGTTACACAGTGGGGACTTCCACACAAAAGTCGTGTAATATAAGGGTTGGTTTAATAATCTATAATATTCAAAAAAAAAAACTTACTTAAACATTGTTCTATTTTGTCTCAACAGAGTCTTCGATACCTCCACTATTCTATCTTTAACAATGATTCTGAAAAACAAAGAGTATGTGAAACAAGGATAACAGATCTATAGTATAGATGTATATACAGACAACTACCTCCCTTCATTTTTCAAAGACCTCTTTCGTCTGCTTCTAAATTATTTTCTGCTACTTGGCTGTTTAATATAAGCGATACCATTGGTTGTTTTTCAATGACCCAATAGAAAGGTTGCACAAGACGGTTGTGATGGGGAGATACAGTTATTTAACCCTTTCTCCCTCTAGTGTTTTACTCTAATGCAAGGATGACATCCTTAGGTGGCAAAGCACAAAAGTACAGAACAAATACTTACTAGACTTATATTCTAAGGAAGCTTTAATTTAAATTTTAGGGCCTATCTCAAATAGTCATACTCTTATAATTAAGGACAAACAGACAAAATAAGAATTTTCCTCAGGGAATTTTTTCGTTTATGGAAGGCACTGAGGCAGCCATATAAATCCTTGATGATTTATCTAATCTACAGCCCTTTCTTCCATTTCACATTTACTAGCTTCTAAAAGAAGAATTATACACTTAATGCTTGAGGGAAGATTATTTATTAGTTTTTTTTTAAAGCAAAGCTTTTATATAATTCGGGTCGGTCGGTCGGTCCGTCCGGAAGGGATAGCTCTTTTCATTAATTTAGGCATGTTAAATTTGTCCTGTCGATTTCAAACTTTGCATGATGATCAGGGGCGTCCAAGCTTTTTTATTTGGGGGGGGGGGGGGGAGGGTAAAATGGCGCGCAAAGCGCCGCAAATTCTTTTTACCCCCCCCAAAATTTTTACCCCAGAGGTAAAATTTGCTTGAGGGAGGGGTAATTACCCCCAGTGAAATCTGTTGGCAGGGGTAAATTTTGTTTACCCCCCCAAAATTTAATTTGATAATGTATTAATATTTAGTAGTAAAAATGCGCGCGAAGCGCGCCAAAATTTTTTTTGTTAGGGATTTTTTATTTTGGGGGGGGTATTTCCCCCCTTAAAACTGTTTAGGGGGTAAATACCCCCTCCTAAATGGTTGGGGGTGCCTAGTGGGGGGGGGGGGAATCACCCCATTACCCCCCCCCCCTTGGACGTCTATGATGATGATTCCTATAGGAGTTAAGTACAAGTTAGAAAGTTAAGCAACTCTTTAATCGTTACCAGAAATTCCGTACGTCCATTTCAAACATGTTGCTTTATAACTTTTTTAACAAAAATTTTTTATGTGATAAAATTATCCGATTAGTCTGATTTTTGGAATACTGATTCCTAGGACAACTAAGTACATTGTTATAAGCGAAGCATCTTTATAATCAAGTCCTAAAAATGTAAGTATTTCCCTAAACAATATCCTGTATTTAAGCAGTTTTTCAGCAGATTTACGTACAATTTTGTTTCGTTCGACTTTTATACATTTATATTCTGATTATTCAGTTCTGACACTACAAGTGCAAATGTTCGTTTGTCCTGCCGTTTCAGAGCTTCGCTTTTATGGATGTTGTCGTCCTTGTTTTTTTGCGTTTATTCAATTACATGAATCACTATGAATGTACTTATTAGAGAACTGTCAAATCTATTACTAAGCTTACACACATAGTTGTCAGATTTTTTTCAGATCAAAGTGTACTAAAAAGGCATGTACAACAGGCCTTTGACGTGTACATTTGTGGGGGAGGGGAAAGGAAAAAGGGAAGGGGAAAAGATAAAAGGGTGAGAGGGGTGGGGGGATTTTAGCTCCGCTACCTTAACTATAAGCGTCCGTTTGCCTTAGATGTAAATTTTCAAATAATAGGTTTAAAGAGCATACATTACGCGCAAAAAGGGTACATGTGTCACCATTGTTACAACATTACAAAATTATATAATTTACCACAATTCACACATCAAGGGATATGTATTACGTGTATGAATTAAGAATGATCAACTTTTATGTTAGAATTGTCCTATCAATTTCAAACTTTGCATGATGATTCCTATTACAGTTAGGTACGAATTAGAAAGGGTAGCAACTCTATAATCGTTATCAGAAAGTCCGTACGTCTATTTAAAAATTCTATTTTTTTTTAACTTTTTCACAACATTTTATTTACTAAGTATATTTGCGATTACTTTTATTTAATGAAATCTTCCAATTTTTAACATGTACAAAACGGCCTGCTTAATTGCTTCAAGATCCATGTCAGATCTATATAGGAAATAAATGTCTATAAACGAGCTCAAGTTTTCCAAGGAATATATGATTAAAACTCATAGTGCTCCAATAATCCATAATAAACTCTCATTGCCCAGAACGATAGGACCCATTATTTTACTTTATTAAAAATAAATTCATTTTTTTCATTTCATGTTGCTATTTACCTTATATTGATGTATTTAATTTCTAATCATAAAAAAGAAAATTTAAATTTATAATATGATAAATTTAAGAAAACTATGTTTTAAAAGAATTCGATTGTGGCGACATTTTGTGTGTTCAAATATTAAACTAAAATTGTAATCATCATCATTAACCCTTTGGTGATGGTAATGTAAAGAAAAAAATATAATTTTAAAAAATCTTTTAAAAATCATTTGAATTATTAAATATTTACTTTCTTTTAGATAGTAATGCCGGGTGAGGAAAATAGATTTATTGAGAAATAGATATGCATATAGAAAACTAGCTAATAGGGAGATAATTATATCGAGCCAACTCTAGTTATATGATATGATTATCCTATTCATCTGATTTTTGGAATAGTGAGTCTTAGGACATCAAGGTAAAGTATTATAAGCGAGGCAACTCTATAATCAAATCCTGATGAGAGTATGCAGGCATTTCCCTTTTAAATTCATTATATAGTTATAAAAAACCGTATATTGCACCAATTTTCAAATCTGGTCTAGACTGTTTAGACTACAATTCTGCAAATAACATGTGACAGAACAACACATGGATAAATTCTTGTTAATAAGTAGCTGGTAGCTGCTCTAATTAATATCAATGGATACATTGTCACTTGGATCTTATACCAGATTTTCATATTCTCTAATAAAGTGAAACTTACAGAGGGCTAAAATAACGACTCCCGCTACCACCCACTTTACCCCATACAATCCACTCCTACTGGATAAACGAACTGACCAATACACGAGTTCAATGTTAGGAAGCTAATATGATTGGACCGGATATCCAGCTGATTTCTAATGCCGGATATTTAGTAATTTGTCGGATATCCGGTGTTGTCCAGATGTCCGGCCGGATACCGGATATCTGACATTAGAAATCAGCCGGATATCCGTTATCTGGCCAAAAAAGTATCCGGCCCAACCCTAGGGGATAAATTGACGACAATATTACATCCGTAGCTAATTTACTTAAACTTTACTTTAGTCACAAAAATAGAAAAGTATCATAAAATCCTTGCAAATATCTCATTCGCAAAGCTACTACTCAGATATTGCTAACATTGTGAGACATTTTAAATCTGAAATTTCACAATTCAATGAATTATTAACTACAACTACATGTTTTGTAATGTGGTGTGCTTTCACTGATTCCATGACAAAGGCAGGAGTCCCAAACGTCTGAGTGGACAAACGCAGGTGTGTTAAAATATTAACTCAATTAGGTATTTCTATACAAATTAGGTTAAGTTAAGATATGAATGTACAAATAAGCACACCGCAGGGTTTAGGCATTTAAAAAAACCTATAAGTTAGATAGTCTAAAATAGGTTAGGTTAAGTATTCACTCCGACGTTTGGCCGCTCAAATGTTTGGGTCTCCTGCGTTTGTCCTAGGACCCTTTCACCTACGCATATTATCACACCTGCATAATAGGCGCAAATCAAAACCAATCATGATTTGTGTAATTGTGTACCAAAGGATCTCGCTAACCGCTGTACCGAAATGGTTCTCCTTTACAATGTAGCTTCTCATAGGCCCTGGGAAGGTTTATAACTATTAGGGGAGAGGGCAAACCAGCCCCCCCCCCCCTCCAAAAAATACCTACTCCATTTTTTTTCTTTTTCAAAAATTCCAATGTCACTAGAGGCCTCTAGGGGCGTATCCTGAAGTAGCAAATAAATAAGAAAGGGTGTTTTCATACAAAGGGAAAGAAAAGATTGTTTTAGTTAAATAATATGCAGTTCTAATAATTTGATAGTATGATACATCTGTGGAAGTGAAAGAACGCCATTTTGTAATGCGTAAATAGTTTCAATTTCAATATCAGGCATATAGGAATTATAGGACAGAAAATATATAAACCAATTTCTATGGATTTAAATATTCATTTTATTTTTTTAAAAGTTGCGCAACAATAGCTCTTATCATTCCTGTACATACAATTTTCTCATCAAATGTTTGGATCAGGTGCAGTTCACGGTAAATTGTTCCTGGGATCGATTTTCTCCAAAAATCTATCAACGTTAAAGGCAGCTAGCGTCAAAACGGATATAATATAATGCACAAAATTCTAACCGTCAAAAGAAGGCCTGCAAATAATCTGGAATAGCCACGTTTTAATAAATTCATAACATGTACGTTCAGCCGTTTGACAGCTAGCAGCCTTTAAACTACATAAATTTTTGAAGATAATATAAAAATCCATAACATGTACGTTTAGCCGTTTGACAGCTAGCAGCCTTTAAACTACATAAATTTATGAAGATAATCTATAAATCCATAACATGTACGTTCAGCCGTTTGACAGCTAGCAGCCTTTAAAGTACACAATTTTTTGGAGATATTCTATCGAAGGAACATTTTACCGTAAACTGCACTAGATCCGTATATTTCATATAGCTATCTTTACATAACAATTTTAAAATTATTACATTCAATGTTTTCAATGATAAGACAATTTGAGTTTTTAGGAAAACTATTCTATTTTCTATTTATTGAGTATCATATTTTGAGAAAATTTGTCACAAGACAGAATGATAATCTACCTTGCATAATACTTTGATAAGATCTATAAAATTGTTTTTGTATTCTTAAGTAGGGTTGGGCCAGAAATCCGGCCATTTCAATATCCGGCCGGATACCGGATATTGAAACTATCTGGATAAAGGATATCCGGCTGGTTTATAATGCCGGATATCCGGTAATTTGCTGGATATCGAACGTTTGCCAGATATCCGGAGGGTTACCGGATATTCAGCATAAGAAATCAGCCGGATATCTGGTATCCGGCTAAAAAAGTATCCGGCCCAACCCTATTCTTAAGATAGTAAAATGTCCTACAAAAAGGAAAATAGGAAAATCAAAATACATAAGACGTTTGATTGAGTATTAGAGAACAAGTTACTCGAAAATTAAGCCTATACGAGGAGGGTAGCGCAGCTGATACAAATATCTGCGGGGATTTTTAGGGATTAGACAAAGGACTGAAAATTAAAGTATTACACAATTACGATCAACAAAATTACCCGTTGTGTTGATCATAATTGTTAGTGGAAGAGTTTGGATAATTTTCATTAAAAGTCCACAAGTTTTTGAGCCAGCGAATAACAGATCTAGTTTTTAAAACTTTGGGGAACAGTGAAATTTACAGTCCAATGTCCCATCCCTCCCTGGATATCTTTTACAAAATCAGTCAATTTTCTAAAGTTAAAGAATTGCGCTACTACAGAGGTGGATTCTTTAAAAAAAATTGCCCCACTAAGCGATTAGTTAAGCAATTTTTTTAAGAATCCACCTCAGTACAATTATCATATTATACAATCTATCAATAGAGAACAAGTTCAGTGACGATTTTTCATAATTACAGTAAATTGAAAATTTATTTTTAATAAAGCTTGAAAATCAAAATTATTTATCTAAAAGAGATCAGTTGTCCATTTGTAATTTAAAATTCAGCTTCAAAAGTAAATGTAAAATTTTCTAAAAAAATTAAAATAAGAAGACACGATAATTTCATAATTCAGTCGATTTAACAAACAAACCAAAAATCATACAGCAGATATTTACAATAAAAAATCATATAAAATAAATTTAAGCTAATTTTACTACAAAAACTAAAAAGTATTTTTACATCAAGATACCTATTTATAATACGATGAAACATAGTTAATTTTTGCTATTTAAATTTTGTTACTAATATAACTAATTGTGATTTTAAAATAACAGAATAAAGGCACCATTAAAAAAAACTATTTTGCCCCCGAAAGCAAAAAAATATACCTAATTGAATAAACTTGCATTTTTTAATGATAACATTTACATTATTCTATTGTATAATTATATTATTATGCAGAAAATTTTATCCTTACCTATAATAAAATGTTTTAATTGTGAAGAGCAAAATTTAAAAATATTTCAATAATTTCGTAGATTTCATTTCTGGCAACCAGAAATCTAGTTTAGGATAAAATTAAGGTTGAAAATTTTAAGTTCCCGCACAATCACGAGAAAAAAAATCAATTCAAAATCCTGAACAAGTTTGCTTTAATAAAATTCTTCATAAAATATAGGAAGTAAATTCATGGATATTTTTATTAACTGCTTTGCTAAGGTCACGTGAATTCAGAATTTGATAAATCATAGCAGGGTGGTTTTATGAATACTTTAGGAAAAAAGCAAACTTGTTAATATCATAATGTAAAATATTTGTGTTATCATGAATAAGTGTGGGCTCCTAGGGGATGTAGGATTTTCTTGTTGTCAGAAATGAAATCTACACAGTGCACATCTTGATGTGCCTATCCGACGCCCTCCTAACAGCAACAGCCACCCCATATTCTACAGACCCCCCAGAGACAACACCCACAGCAGAATCCTGTGAACGCTCTTCTCTCCCAGGTCATAGGCTAGACCTCTGAACATACAGATTTTTCTTCAAATATTTTTTTTAATGACTGATTTTTAATGTTAATTTTGTAGTAACATATATATCCCCGAAACCAGAAAGAAAGACTTATTGATAATTGAAAACATCACACTTTATCTTTTAATCAAAGAAGAAAAATTCCTGAAAAGTTTGTATGTTTAGTGGACATAGCGTGTGACTGAGCCTCTTTCTGTCCCTTCATCTTATGGCCACAAACAAGACACCTGAATATATTCCTTTTTGAAAACTACGTAAATTGCATATTGAATATACAGTGTACTGTAGAATTAGATGGTAAAATTAAATTAAAAAATGGAGATATTGAATACTTTATTTTATAACTTTCTTTCATCCTATCTTGCAAAATCTTACTGAAATAATTCTCGAACACGACAATCTATAATATAAAGTAGAACGATGTCTGTTTGTCTGTCTGTCTGTTTGTTTGTAGCGAAGGATCTCGCTAACCGCTGAACCGATCGGGTTCTCCTTTACAGGGTAGATTCTCATAGGTCCCGGGAAGGTTTATAACTATTTTCTTGGGGGATGGGACACCCCCAACCCCCAAAAAAATAAAAATACCCCCCCCCAAATTTTTTTTTAAAATTTTCCTTTAAATCTAAAATACGAAAAATTGGTTTGATCAAACCTCTTGGGGCACAGCCGCTAGTATATATTAAAGAGTTACAAATTTGATATTTGTTTACTTACTTGAGGGTAAAGCCAGTTGTATCTGTGTAGTTATGTGCTTTTCTTTCTGTCTCACCCAATATACGAGCTGTATCTAACACTCTGAAATATAGAATAATTATTTCTCGCATCGTGTTATAAACAGCTTTCCGCGGATATAAAATGGATTTAATCTTAAGATTGTACATTTTTTATTCGTAAAACTGGATATAATACGATGCTAGACAATAGACATAGTTTTTTTCTCGTATGGATAAAAACCAGTTCTAATCCACCGGTTTTGAATGAATACGAGAAAAAACATACCAATGGTCAGGAAGTATAAATAATACAATGGTTTTCATAAACTTTTAAAGAGATACTATCTGATAATATTTCTTATACTGATGCGTTCATAAGAGAATGTGGAAAAATTTTGCCACATAAAAAGGTCAACTCAAACACGGGTGGCTGAAAAATTTAAGTACTTGAATTATTGAATTTTGGTTAGTTTATTTCAAACTAACTATTTGTGTCTATGATTTTCAAGCAATATTTTGAATGTTCATTAATAAGGATGTATAACAATTTATCATCCATTATCTTATCCCTTAAGATCCCTGATCTTGGAAAATATGTATATTTCTAAGTTTTGATAGTTTTAAAAGCTATTGATCCATCTCAACCCAAGACTACTTTATCAAACTAACATCTTTGTACAGGCCATATATATATTTCAATAACTAAGGTTATCATTCTCAATCGTCCTGTAAAGGAAAAAACACAAATCAGTAAATAATACATACAAAAAGTCTATTTTTGAAGAATCTGAATAAGATATTTAACGTTTCTTTTTTTCTTTTTGATTTGAAGAATTGTAGAGATGCAATATTTCAGATAGATAACTTATTTTCTCTCCCTTAATCAATACGGGCAACTGAAAATTTTTGCAATCGATATTTCATTCCTTGGATGTTGCACTAGATTTTCAGGTACTCTAATGAAGTGATGCTTGCAGCTGGCGGAAATATCGATACCTCCCCTCTCATCGCCTCCTACTGGATGAATGAACTGACCAATAAATGAGGTCCATGTTAGCAACAATTTTTCCCCGGTCAATATATCCACGTTTATTCAATATCCATTATTATTGTACAGTGCATAGAAATATACCTTTCATCTTTGGAGGAGAAAATAGATTTCCTTGTTGGGCTTTGCTGGCACAGAGCATCATAGTGTATACCATCATAAATTAACATCATCATCTAAACAAAGATATATTTCTCAATTAATTCATACCTACATGTAGGAAAATATTTGATCTAAATAGGTATTAAAGTAAAAGAATAGAGAGGACATGAGCTATATGTATCTCTGCCTAGAGGGAGGCGAACCTGTGCCGATTTTGTATTGGGTCTTTTAAATTAGCCAATAGCGTCGGAAAATATACACAGCCGAGTCCCTAAAAAGAACAGAATGCAATTTGCTTGCAGACGAAAAGGGTCTACGATACTTAAGGACCAGGTAGTTTTCTGGAATATACAATACATCTATTCAAAATAGTTTTTCTCGCCAAACAATTTTAGGTACAAAGTACAGAAACAATTTTAAAGTTAAAGGGGGGGGGGGGGGGGAAATGTGGTGACTCGTGCCACGACATACCAGCAATTTTATTTTGGGTGCTACTCCCTTAGTTTTAGAGATAATTGGATGAAATCTTTTGGGCTGGGTCAGTAATTACCCCAACTATTGGTATCTTTCAAAAAAAAGGCGGCGGGACCGCCGCTCCCGCCGCCCGCCGCCGTTTTCCGCCGCCACCAAAAAAAATTTTTTTTTTGCATTTCTCGCCGAATTAGGCAATTTGGAATCATTTGAGACCATGTTATTTTTTTCAAAAATTTTTCTCCTTACAAGCAACCTTGCGGGGGGACTTAGTCATTTTTTTCATATTCTCGTATATCAAGGTATATCTTAAATACAGTACTTCTCCTGTGATTTTGAAGATATTGAAACAAAATCTTTTTAGGTTGGTAAGTAAAAAATATTTGAATTAAGAAAACGGCGGCGGGACCGGCGGGACCGCCGCTCCCGCCGCCGCCAACAAAATTTTTTTTTTGCATTTCTCGCCGAATTAGGCAATTTGGAATCATTAAAGACCATGTTATTTTTTTCAAAAATTTTTCCCCTTACAAGCAACCCTGCGGGGAACGGCGACGGGACCGCCGCTCCCGCCGTCCGCCGCCGTTTTCCGCCGCCAACAAAAAAAATTTTTTTTCATTTCTCGCCGAATTAGGCAATTTGGAATCATTTGAGACCATGTTATTTTTTTCAAAAATTTTTCCCCTTGCAAGCAGCCCTGCCGCCAATTTTATATTTGCATTTCCCGCCGCCGTTTTCCGCAGCCGTACCTCTGCCATTAGAAACTGACCTACCTAAAAATATTTTGTTTCAATATCTTTTAAATCACAGGAGTACCTACCACTGAATTTAAGATATAACTTAATGTACAAAAATTGTACATTTTTTGTAAGGGGAAAAATTTTTGAAAAAAATAACATGGTCTCAAATGATTCCAAATTGCCTAATTCGGCGAGAAATGAAAAAAAAATTTTTGTTGGCGGCGGAAAACGGCGGCGGACGGCGGGAGCGGCGGTCCCGCCGCCGTTTTCTTAATTCAAATATTTTTTACTTACCAACCTAAAAAGATTTTGTTTCAATATCTTCAAAATCACAGGAGAAGTACTGTATTTAAGATATACCTTGATATACGAGAATTTGAAAAAAATGACTAAGTCCTCCCGCAGGGTTGCTTGTAAGGGGAAAAATTGTTGAAAAAAATAACATCATATGGTCTCAAATGATTCCAAATTGCCTAATTCGGCGAGAAATGCAAAAAAAAATTTTGTTTTGGTGGCGGCGGAAAACGGCGGCGGGCGGCGGGAGCGGCGGTCCCGCCGCCGTTTTTTTGAAAGATACCAATAGTTGGGGTAATTACTGACCCAGCCCAAAAGATTTCATCCAATTATCTCTAAAACTAAGGGAGTAGCACCCAAAATAAAATTGCTGGTATGTCGTGGCACGAGTCACCACATTCCCCCCCCCCCCTTTTAAAGCATACATAATCATAATAACTTCTTAACATAATAAACGTGAATTGCAATTTTATTTCTTTTGATACTTTATTAATGCTTTATTACCAAATGACTTTAAAATTTTGAATAAGCACAAATAAAAGTATAAAAGGGATTCTAAGACTTTATTACTGATGTTGTTTCTATGATAATTCCTTACTAACAGCAGATGAATAAACTAACAAGATTATTATAATATAAAACGAATAAGATAGTATTCTATAATAAAATAATCACCTAATCTTTTCTTATTCAAACTATGTAGTAAATTACAGAGTAGCTGCACTCGCTACTAAAACTTGCATACCTGATCAAAATTTCCAAATTCTCCAAACTTTGTTAAGCTAACAGACTGTGTGTCCACCACGACTATCATTACTTGGAAATATTCTAAACACAGATCTATAGTATAGATGTATATACAGATAACTACCTCCCTGCCTTTTTCAATAACCTTCTGCGTCTACTACCAAATTGTGTTCTGATACTTAGCTGTGTAACCGACGCCATTGGTTGATTTTCAATGAACAATTTGAGAGTCGGCACAAGGACACTGCGAAGGAAAGATACAGTTATTTAACCCCGTCCCCCTAATATTTACAAAAGCATCAAGAGGGGGGGGGGGGGGGGTGTAGAAAATTGTTATGGAAGATTGGCAACTAATTTGGCTAAGCCTTACTAAGACCATAAAATTTTAGATAATACGGGAAGACATCATTAATTAAACTGATCTTAAAAATATATTTTATTTTGTTTTACCCTCCTAGATAGTCAAACTGACGAAATAATCTGTTTACTTAAAAAGGAATTTCTAGCAGACGAATATTTTTGCTTCTATTCAGTCACGTATGATTCAATCCCATAGTACTAGCATTTGAATTTTTAGACAGTCTTAATTTGTCCAAGCAAAGCTTTGTCCTAAAAAATCAAGGGGGGGGGGGGGGAAGTTTTGACACATTTGCGTAAACCTGGCACCTAGGCTTTATCTTTGGACTGAGAGGATAAGTTATTAGTGATAAAATCATTCTTATATGATGAATTTCACGAAGTTTTACCACCTGGAGGCCTGGAGCTCCGAAACCTGGAGGCCTAACCAAAAAATCTTAAAACTTCGTGAAATTCATTTTATAAGAATGATTTTATCATTAATAATCTATCCTCTCCGTCCAAAGATAAAGCCTAGGTGCCAGGTTTACGCAAATGTGTCAAAACTCCCCCCCCCCCCCCCTTGTTAATAGCTAGCTTGCTATTTGTATGAAATGGAGAAGAAAAACCTACAATTTCATGTAAAATGTGTAAACTTTCTAGCCAATAATGCGGATTCCTTTTACTATTGATCTTGTTCATGGAATGTTCATCTAGATTTTTATTTATTAAATTTTGAAATATTGAATTTACCTGCTAATATTTGAACCTCAATGGCCCCACCCCAGGCATCCTTGGTTTGAATCCAGGAACAATATCTGCAAGCAATCTAATTGTAAGACTTGTTTATAATATTATAAGACTAAGATTAAAAGATTGTTCTTGTCAAATAAGAAGCTATTAGACACACCTTCCTATATCTAACTTATTCCTTTTAACATAAAATAAATGCAAAGTGCTTTTGGGAAATCCAGTATGAAAGATGAAAGTACCCAAAGTTAAATAAAACACTATCTGTTTCTTTGGTTTAAAAACTTTAGGTACTTTTATCAAATTCTGATAGGTTAGCACAAACTATTAATGTCTAAACGTTTCAACCAATGATTTTAGTTCACAGAACGTGACTAGTAATTATTTATCATAATTCAGAATGAACACCAATTTCATGTTCATTGTCTTATCCCTTTAGATCCCTGAGTAAAACATAATTCACTAAAAAATATAGGAACAAAATAAAAAACAGAGGTATCCAGACAATTTCAAAAGCTTACTTCTCGTTTGATTTACCCAGGAATGCTTCTGAGTATTTTTCTTGGTCCGAAGAAACTGTTGCAGAAATAATCTCTCTCATAAACTGTATGTGCTCGCTTTGTACTACCTAAAAAGAATACTTTCTGCATTTGTTTTTCTTTCACGTGGATTCTTGTATTTAATTATCTTATTTCATTTCATCCCAAAAAGAACAGATAATCCTTAAAGAATACACGCTGTGTGTTAAACACTTAAACATAATCGTTATCTAATAAACAAGGATGACAACATCCATTAAAGCGAAGCTCTGAAACGGTAAGACAAACGAACATTAACACTTGCAGAGTGTAATATCTGAATAATCAGAATATAGATGTGTAAAAATCGAAACAATTTGTAAGTAAATTTGTTTTTAAAAACTGCTTAAATACAGGATATTGTTTAAAGGACGGACGGACTGACCAACCCTAATTAAAGAAAAGCTTCGCTTTTAAAAATTTCTGACATGGGCAAATGGCAATAAGAATCATCGTGCGTTGATAGAAGCTTGTTTTTTTTTATATTTTATATTACAAATTTTTCTAATGCTCTAAGGTTTTTTTTAGCACGATCTATCATTCATTGGCTTTCGAACTTTGAAGACTTTATATAAAAAATTTTAGAAACACGTGTACAGAAATCTAGTTGTTATCCTGGTCATTTCACTTAACAATCGTTACCGGAGGTCACACTAGACTAAGACATACAACATTAGTTATAGAGAAGATGTGCTATTATGTGAAAAAAACTAACCTCTCCGCACATACAATAATTGATGGAAGTGAACAGGCAACTATTATCTGCCGGTACAACAACCCTAAAATTGTGAATGCTTGTCTAGAAGTGGATTCTTAAAAAAAACTTTTTGGCTCACTAATTATAGTGAGGCTCGCTAAAAAGTTTTGTGAAAAATCATCCAAAATCGCATTAAAAATCTACAAAAATTAAACAAAATCTTACTATGTTAATATTAAAACCCTTTTATGATTTTATTTAAGTAATTTTTTTAGATTTTTTATGCGATTTAATTTTGGAGGATTTTTCACAACATTTTTTAGCGAGCCTCACTAATTTTAGTGAGGCAGTGAGCCAAAAAGTTTTTTTTTAGGATCCATCTCTGGTTATCTACTACCCTCTCAGAAAACTATTTATTTAAAATTTTAAACAATAAAAATAAATATTGTAGTTTGTTTGTAAACCTAGCGCAATAAATTATCTAACTCGACTTACAATCTTCCATTATATAAAGCAAAACTTTTAATACTCATAAAATGTATTATTCATGTTAATAAGTAGAATGTTTTACCTTTTAAGAACTATATCACTAGAGTTTGTTTTCAGTCTTTTGTTTAAACTTTCTTCGCTATTTTCAAGCACTCTGTGTCATTGTCCATAATAATATTTTTTCATTCTCAGTAGAAAAAAGAATATTTTCTTCTCCTACGGCATATTCGTCAAATCGTAAATTTAGGCATCTTAAAATCAACCTAGTAATCATGTAAAATCTATAAGCATCAGGGGTGTATATTCTGCACAAGATTAATTTTATTTCCCCGGCTACAAATTTTTTTTATTTTATTTCCCCCCCTAGTTTTTTTCTCACCAAGTAGGGGGGAAAATGGAAAAATATTTAAAGAACTCTATATTTTATTTATTTTATCCCTCCTACCACACATTTTTTTAGTTTTTTTTCACCAATGAGGGGGGGGGGGGAATGGAAAAAATGTTTTCAGTATTCTTAATTTTTATATTTTTTTCCCCACCAACCACTTATTTTATAATTCCCCCCCCCCCCCCCCCATGAGCAGGGTCAATTTTGAAAATATACACCCCTGATAAGCATTGATACAAAGTCCTCACGTCCATTTAAACCCCACTTTTGACATTTTCTTCTAAATAATACTTTGTTTCATTATAACATGCGTGGAAACTTTATAAGTTTACCAATGTTCTTTGTCCCTATTACGTCTAATTTATTTTAAAGAATGTATCTGCGTCGTCCTAGCTACTAGGAAGTGCTGAGAAAAATTATATTAAAATGCCTGTTTGTGTCATTGGTAATAATGCCATTGGTTTCGCTATTTGATGGAGCAGCGGTTTCTACCCCATTTTGTGCAGGGGTAGAGGGGTTTGTCCTAAAAAATAATGTAATAAAATGTATTCGAATTAAGATTACAATAAACAAAAAAAGTACCTACCTACGTTACAATAATTTAATGACGAAAAAGACCATGGTTACATCATTCGCCATGTAGATAGAATCTAAATACCTAATGTTATTGCCGTTTCAATGTTATTGAATATACAACACGAACAAAATCACAGCCTCAAATTGCAAGGAGCAAAATAAGCCTATCAATTAAAAAATATCATTTATCTACTTACCCAAAAACCTGGCCACTTGGAAGAGAACTAGTTTTATCACTAAGCTAAAAACAAACAATCATAATTAATTTTTTGATACCTTGTTATTTTGCACAACACCTACTCCAACTAAGTAATGTTTATTTATAGCTTAAGAGTCTAACTTTTTGTAATATTTTTACTTAATACACATATAATTATAATATATATTAAATACCTATATAGGTATCTAGTAGTTTTTTTAGACAGGAAGAAATATTTTCAGGTAGGTAATATAAAAGTTTACCTTAAAAATTAAAGTATCACCAGATTTAAGACCTAAGGATTCTAAAATAAAATAAAGAATATTTCATTAAGAAGCAAAGCAAAACTATTATTTATAGGTAGAAAGATTTGAAATGCATAAAGAACAGAAAAACAGATAATGTAAGTCAGGACAAATCCCATTTACAAAGCTAAAGAATAGGTTTTTATCACTCAGATAATTTCAGGAAACATATGAATCAGCCGAATAAATCCCATGTTTGAAATGTTTGATATAAATTAAGGAAGGGGGGGAAGTTTTGACACATTTGCGTAAACAGGGAGTATAGGCTTTATCTTTGGACTGAGAGGATAGGTTATTTGGGATAAAATCATTCTTATATGATGAATTTTCCCAAGTTTTAAGATTTTTTGGACAGGCCTCCAGGTTCCGGAGCTCCAGGCCTCCAGGTCCTCTCTGTACAGGTAAAAATTAAAAAAATAATTTTTTTTTTAAGAGTTAGAAGTCAACCTATGAAACAAAATATGCATATTTTTGAATGTTATTCACATATTTGAAGAAAAAAACGCATATTTTGTTTCATAAGTTGACTTCTAACTCTTCAAAAAAATTTTTTTTTTTTTTCATTTTTACCTGTACAGAGAGGACCTGGAGGCCTGGAGCTCCGGAACCTGGAGGCCTATCCAAAAAATCTTAAAACTTGGGAAAATTCATCATATAAGAATGATTTTATCCCTAATAACCTATACTCTCAGTCCAAAGATAAAGCCTATACTCCCTGTTTACGCAAATGTGTCAAAACTTCCCCCCCCCCCCCTTCACGTACCTATAGTAACTGATTTATCTGTCATGTCTAAGGGTTTAGGTGGAAATCCTGAATAAAATATAAAAATAATCTAAAGTAATAAAGTTTTCTGTCTGTACGTAGGTATATGAGTATGTATCGTACAAAAAATCGGATCATGGATCATGATCCAAAAATTCTAAAAAAGCTCAATATTGGTCCTGGTTATTTAATGTTACACCTAGCTATTTAGTGGAGATAAGTCATCCCCATAATTTGGGAGAAAAATCATCTAAAATCCCTTCCAAACTTTGTGTTATTTCACTCATTATATAACAACAAAAAAAAACAATTAGTTGCATGTTAGTGGGAGTTTCTTTAAAAACTTACAGACTTTAAGGTTCAAAATTAATTACACCTAAATCATTAAAAGTTACATTAAAAGTTTTACCTGACAGAATTTGAGAGCATTCTTTTACATCTTGTTTTACATTCATTGTGTCTAGACTAAAATAATTAAAGGTTGATGAGCAATGTATAAAATACGAGTGGTTAAAGCCTCTCCACGTATGTTGAAAAAAACTCCCTCCATCCCTATATTATTTTCAATCTAATTTTTAAATTAGGATGGGGGGTGGTGATTATGAACTTTGAGGGAATTAGAGCGTACCCCTCTCTAGGTTTTATTAAACTAGCTATATAGAGTTTAATCAATTCTCTAGAAAATGCCAAGAAACATGTAGCTTACTTCTATGCGCGCGCATACTTAGTGAGATTTGACCTCAAAATTGGTTCTAATGTTGGCTACAACTAAAACGCATATAATACCCCTTAGCTATTAAAGATTCCAGCGTAGTTGAACCCTCGATCCCTTTCAGGACCCCTTGGCCATCCGGGAATCTTATCCTCAGATTTAGTCCAGTCATTTTGATTTTTGTTTCCAGTCTGAAATAAATCATAAAATATTTTTTTTAACATGGAATATACATCGTTTTTATTAAAAATGGTAGATTTCAAATGGAGGGATAAAATAAAGAGTTTTTTTTAAATATTTTTCCATTTTCCCCCCTACTTGGTGAGAAAAAACTAGGGGGGTAGAGGAGAAATAAAAAAAATTGTAGCCGGGGAAAAAAAAAATCTTGTGCAGAATATACACCCCTGCTTGTAGATTAAAATTAGTAATACCGTTTGCGTCGCATCCAACGAGCTTTTTATTTGTGGGAGGGAAGGGGGCAGTGAACAAACACCATTTTACTCCTATTAAACCAATGCTTAAGGCTAAAACAATTCGACGGCTTGAGTTAACAAACTGAAGATAAATATAGGATTAAAATCTATTTCAAGATAAGGAATAGTAAAAATTAAGTAATTACCTATAACATCTGTACTTTTACAATAAAATTACATTTTTATATTAATTACATAATTTAATTATTATATATGAGATAAAGATTGTTACTATACGTTCCCACAACTAGCAGCTGCACCCCTAGAATCTAGGGATCGGAAGGACATTAAATAGCCTAAAACTAGGTATTCAGACTGTTTGTAAAATGTGGAAAAATAATCTGATCAAAATCATAAGCTACAGACAGAAAAAATGAACAAAGAAAAAAGACGTATTTCAATTACAATTTCAGTTTGTATAGTAATTTCTTGATTGCTTGAATAACCTCCATTCTACCATCCTGACTTGTTGTCTCCTTCCAAACTATCATATCCTTGTTATATTTATTCAAAGATTCATAATAGGGTTCTTTCTCTGCAGCACTCAAGTTTTTCCACTGCTTATTACATTCTTGCAATTTATTTTGATTTGTTGATCCTTTAAACGATTTGCAATTTTGCTGTAAATAACAAGCATGTGGAGGTGTGAATCTTTTAGGTTTATCAAACTGTAAACTTTTCAATCTTTCACTTAAATTAGATTCAAGATCTTTCATAAGTTTAGCTCTGCCGTCTTTTTTTACTTTTTGTTTCCATTTTTCAAAATCTTGTTGGGTTTCCTCAAACTTTTTCTCAAGAATACTTCTTTCCTTCTCATTCATTGCCTTAAATTCTTTAGAAGCTTTTTTCAAGGACACATCCACGGAAACCTTATTATTTTTCATAGCATCTATAAAATAAACATGCGAGCTATATCTATATTTAACTGGTCGATCATGCAATATTTCTTCTATTTCCTTTCTCATACTTTCTATTTCTTGTTTCACATCATCAGCCTCGTATTCTATCATTTTATATTTGCATATTTTTCTGTATTCCTCCTTCTCTGCCTCGCTTAATTGGTTCCATTCTTCAGCGGCGAATTTGGTTATTTCATGTACTCCAAGGTTAGGATGTTTGTCTTTCAGTCTTGGATACATCATTTTGAAGTACATTGCGTATGGACGAGTTGTCGGCCGCAGACTAAAGGATAAAGACTTCCCAAAGTATATGCTGGATAGGCTAAACCATTTGATATCACAAGTGCGTGCAGGAAAAACCAGGAGTAATTGGTTGCTTAACATAAATGGTCTCAGCAAGCTTTTAAACATTTTAATTTTCTCTTTAAAAAAATGTAACAAATGTAATAATTTTAAATAAAGAATAAAGAGAGGGGGCGGTTGTGACACTTTTTGAAACCAAAACTACAGGAATTCAACTTATAAAAGAGTTACAGCACTGCAATTTGAGATGCCAGTTGCTTTAAAGAGATACAATATGGAAAAGTTAAGAAAAGTCGGTGAAACCACCGCTACCGCCGGCGTTTCCCGCCAAAAAACAATTCGGCGATAACGGCGGTCCCACCGCCGTTTCTTCACAGTTCCATATTGTACCTATTTAAAGCAACTGCCATACCAAATTTCTGGGCTATGACTCATTTTTTAGTTGAGTTCCTTTGACTTTTAGTTTTGGTTTCAAAAAGTTTCACAGCAGCCTCTCCCCTTGGAAATGTTTAAGCTTTCTGACATTTGACAGAATCATGGTCAAACAAGAGATTTTCAGGAAGGTCGAATTTTATATTAAGGGGGGGGGGGGAAGTTCTGACACATTTGCGTAAACCTGGTGTATAGGCTTCATCTTTAGACTGAGAGGATAGGTTATTAGGGATAAAATCATTCTTATATGATGAATTTCCCCCAGATTTAAGATTTTTTGGATAGGCCTCCAGGTTCCGGAGCTCCAGGCCTCCAAGTGGTCTCTCTACAGGTAAAAATGAAAAAAAAAAATTTTTTTTTAAGAGTTAGATGTCAGCTTATGAGACAAAATATGTATGTTTTTTCTTCAAATATGTGAATAACAATCAAAAAGAAGCATATTTTGTTTTATAAGTTAACCTCTAACTATTCAAAAAAAAATCTTATTTTTTATTTTTACCTGTACAGAGACCACCTGGAGGCCTGGAGCTCCGGAACCTGGAGGCCTATCCAAAAAAGCTTAAATCTGGGGGAAATTTATCATATAAGAATGATTTTATCCCTAATAACCTATCCTCTCAGTCCAAAGATAAAGCCTATACACCAGGTTTACGCAAATGTGTCAGAACTTCCCCCCCCCCCCTTGCCCTGCTCTACAAATTCATATAATGGAATTTCAAGTATCACTTCCAAACTGATTAATATGATATCCGGTGGATTAGAACCGGTTCTCAGCCATACGTACTAAAAATCATGTGTAGCATCGTATTAGATCCAGTTTTCGATGAATATAAAAAATGTACAATATCATAAGATTAATAAATAACTTTTATAGATATAGTTTAACATATTTTAAACGATTTGGATAAATCTAAATTAATTTGTCTATCATCATTGGGGATGCGCATATATATCAATTTAATTATCGGCCCTTTAGATTCCTGACGTTTTAATTAATTATAAATAGAATGATTAACTTTTCAACTTTATAAGTTTTATACATATAAAAATCTGTATTATTACAACATTTTACCTTTTGTACTTAGAAAAAAAATATAGAAACTTTTAACCGTAATTTTGAATATTTAAGGCATGCATTTTAGAGGTTTAAATTTATCCAATTTAAAATTCCATTACAAGCAAAAAAAATGTTTGTTTATGTTTACATTAACATTAGCAGAAAGAAAGAAAGGAAAGGCTGATCCCATTTTTTATTTTATTATAAAAGAACAATACAATACCAGTATTAATTTTCTCTTCAAGTTGCTGTTATTCCATAATCTGACATCCTTAGAAATCAACTTTGATCAGCTGACTTTTAACAGTGTTGACGGATTTTTTAAAAAAGTTTTCCCAGATTTTTAAAAAATATGTTCCTAGGTTTAAAAAAAAGATTTTTATTGCATTTAATATATTTATTCAGCATATGGCTTCGAAACCGATTAATTTCTGCTTTAATAACCGGTTCTGGATAAAACTGAAAAATCATGTATAGCCACTGTGGTCCTCAAGGCGACAGAAGTATGACAAAACCCACCATAAAAACGGACTATGTGGCCATCAAATATACCCATTGGTACACCAGGAACTGATTTTCTTTCAATCATAGCTGTTCCTTCTTGGGGTTTATTAGATTTTAAAGTTAATAGACCAAATTCCTTAAAAAATCAAGGTTGTTTGTCACGATTTTTTTGCTTTGGTTTCAAACCCTTATAAAATTAGCTGTATGAAAGACTCATGAAAGCTCTCATGAAAACTAAACCTACCATTGGAAAACTTATTGAATGACAATTTCAGACATAGCTTTAAATTTTTATGTAGCCTTCTTACTTTTTGCTCTACAAGGAAAATTGTAACCAAAGGGAGAAAATTTATTGATTAATCTATTTTAAGAAAGGCTTACACTAGGGTATTTTGATGTAAATTTTTCAGGATTTTTATTATGTTTAGTGATTCTTTTGATGACAAATGCAAAAACTACACTTTCATACATTTAATTTGGTATATTAGCATTTTTTCTGTCTTGTGCCAAATATTTTTTATAAAAATTAGAAGCTGGTGTATATTTTTTTGTTCTAAATTGTACATAAATTTCAGGAATAAATATTAAAAACCATCAATTGTTAAATTTTACATGTGTAGTTTTAAATAACCTATATCTATGGCTGTGTATGAGCCTCACAAATGCTAATCCTACCATTGTCGAGCTTATGAACACTATCCAGATAAAGCTTTGACTTTGAAAAGAGAATGATTAAAAAGGCATGCACTGGATTTATGTTTGGTGTAATAAATTTCGCCCAAAAGTTTTCTTACTTTTGGTGTAGAAGGGAGGTTACAAAGCAGAATTAGTAATCACATGTCCTATTTCAGCACCAATCTATGAAGGGGGTGTGCCACCCCCCCAAAAAAGGGAGGGGGGGAATATTTTGATAGCTGAATATTATGCAAAATTAAGAAATTTTTCAAAATATTTTTTTTTAAAAACTCGACAAGGTAAAACATATCCCTCCCTCCCCCCCTAACCCATGTCAATGAGAAATAATTCACAGTTGAGGGGAGGGGGGGTGGAGGTTGAGCAATGTAAAACATAACTGGTAATATCCTCTTAGAAATTTTTTTTTCAATTTTGAAAATTTGAGTACCTCCCCTCCCCCAATTGGAACTATGAACTCTGTCTGTTTCTGTAGTCATTCAAATATCTGCTGAAACCAGACTGAAGACTGGTTAGTTCTGTTCTAACTTTTCTAGGAAGACTTTCTTCTTCTTTATTTAGAGGTGGTGCTTTCTGCTTTAGGACTCTGTTATCAACATAATTGGCAATGGTTCTGTTTACTGCCAACTATGTGGCTGGATTTATCAATGACAGGAAGGCATTGTTGAATATCATCTTAGTAGTGAAGGATGGTTTTCTTCATATTAAGGGGTGGTGGTGGTCTGTCGAGATGTTTTTTCCAGGTGGCCTGGTAGATGATTGGTGAGCAAGAATTGTTTAGTCAGAAGCATAGCATGGAGTTGAACGGTTAGAACCTTGGTCTCATGGTGGATGTGGGCTAAACTTGCAATTTTAAAGCATCCAGTGGCAATTTTTAGGGCTTGGTGTTGAATTGTTTGCAGTTTATTTCAAAGATGGGGAGAAATTATAGGTGCCCATATTTGGCATCCATATTCAAAGACACTTCTGCATATTGATTTGTAGGTGTTGATTATTGTCTTTGTCTTTGCCTTAGTTGGTGCCAGCTAAGCATTTTAAATGTTGATTTTTTTCTTAGCATTATCAATTGCATTTTAAAATGAGTCAAAAGTAACTCCTATTAGCTTTGGTTTGTTTTCTAATCTGACAATTTGGTTTCTGAGAAAGACTTGAGGTTGAGTTTTATAATCTTTGGTGTTGGCGAGAATAATGATACAGTGGATTTTTCTGGTGAGACAAGCAGTTCCCTTTCTTCCAGAAAATTCTTCTGTTGGGGGGGGGGGGGGGTACTCAAATTTTCAAAATTGAAAAAAAATTCTAAGAGGAAAACACCACATAACTAAAAGTAGAATTTTTAAAAATCTATCCTTTACTTAGAAAAAAAATTTAGGTACTAAAAATTTAGTTTGTCTAAATCTTATAATTAATACATATTCTAGTAAATTCTATACTATATAACTATTTTAAACATTTTAGAATTTTATTTCAAAATAACTTAAGCTCTCACAGTTAACATATTACAATTTTTAGGTTAAAGGACTAGAACAATTTTTTTCTCTAATAGACAAAATAAATAACCTTACTATTCACAATAATTTTTACTTTTAGACCAGATTTTATTTATGTTTGCTCGTAAATTCTACACAGGCTTTCAGCAAACAATCTGAAAACCTGGGGTTAATAAGAGATTCAACCTTGTATTTCAACCAAAATTTGTCACAAACCTCCCTGTGACTACTCTCAACTGCCTGGACTGAAATGAGGCCTAGCACAAGGCCATAGCTCCTAGCTAACATTTCTTGTACTTGATTAAATACAACATGAACTCTCAGAGTTATAGTAATCTATAGGGGGAGATAATTTTCCACTGCTGTGTTCAAAAGTTTTCTTATTAGACATGCAAACTTTGGATGATGAGAAAAGGTTTGCTACCAAATCATTGTATGCAGTAAAGGCATTGTAATAATTGCTTAAAATGGCTTCATATGCATTAACCTCTAAAATTTCGTTGGCATTGTTTAAGAGCTTTCGTCAGGCATTGCCTTAAAAAATTTGGCCATGGTAGCCTTTGCTGATCAGATTTAAATTTTCAGGCCATAATTTAGCTTTGTCAATACCAATTTCCTTAACTGAGCCATCCCAAAAAAACATGATTTTCAAAGCCTTGAAGAAAATGTAGTTCATCAAAATAACACTTATCCAAAAATTTTTTGTCTGCTTCAGCCTAAATTAATAAATATCATTATGCAAAGAGATTATTTTATAAAAAAAAACCAGGATGAAAACATTCATAAAAAGCAGAGCCCTAAAATTCAAAGGACAGACAATATCTCTTGTAGAGAGTCAGAACTTACTAAGCTGAACATTAATTTGCAAATCTAAACAAAATAGTACATAAGGATAGTGTATAATGAAATACTTAATTTTTGTAAAGATTTAATTATAGAGAAGCTTTGCTTATAATATCAAAACTTTTTGTCCAAGAAAATATTATTCCAAAAATCAGATTAAAGGATAATAGTATCATAAAAAAGTTGTTGTCAAAAGAGAAAAATTTAGCCCCTTTTAAGCCCCTGTTATTGCATACTCTGTTATCCTTAGAAAGCACAATTTATCAGCTGATTCTTGATATTGTTGACAATTTTTAAAGAAATATGTTCCCAGAGATGGGTTTTTATAAGTGAATGCCACGTTGTTTCATTATCATTATTAGACCATTTCAAGAATTAGAGGAACCCTGCAAGAAATACCCCGCTTAATCTGCTTAAAGCCTGCCATGAGTAGACCCAATACCCAAAATTTGAAGCCTCCAGCTTTGATAACAAAAAAGTTACAGACATTTCAAAATAATTCTTTTTGTACAATTAAAATTTTGAAAGATTTTCATTGTACTAAAATAAAATTTCAATATTAAAGGAAGCCTGCAAGAAATAACACGCTTTAACTGCTGAAAGACTGCCACAAGAAGATCCAATACCCCAAATTTAAAGCCTTAAGCTTCAATAACAAAAAAGTTCTAGGCATTTCAAAATAGCATTTTATGTACAATGGAATTTTTGAAAGATTTCCAATGCTCATAAAAGAAAAAACAATATTAAATTACGTCGCCTAGACACAAAATTATAACCTTATCTTTGTCAGAAACTTAGATTGCCTGTAACCAATTACATTTTTACAATAAAAACACAACATTTCATAGTCAAAATCTATGAAAAAAATTCGATTTAAATTGCATTTTTTAACAAAAATCATAGCGGAAACAAAGGGGTAAACTAATACAAGCTTAGCTGTGATTGGTTGTTAAGCTGATTCAGCCTTCTGATTGGCTACAGTACATTCGGTACAACGCAAGTAAAACTTAATTTTTTTTAATGATTTTGACTATAAAAATGGGTATTTTTATTGTAAAAATATAATTAGTTACTGGAAACCTAAATTTATGACAAAAATAAGCTTATAATTTTGTTTCTAGGCCACGTAGTTTAATTTCAAAGTTTTCAACATGAGCATTGCAATTCTTTCAAAATTTTCATTGTACATAAAATGTCATTTTAAAATGCCTAGAACTTTTTTGTTATAGAAGCTGAAGGCTTCAAATTTGGGGTATTTGCTCTACTTGTGGCAGTCTTTGTGGATTCCTTTAAATTACATCATCTGGAAGCAAAATTAAAAGCTTATCTTTATCAGAAACTTAGACTGCCAGTAACTGATAACATTTTTACAATAAAAACACCCCTTTTTATCTTCAAAAGGTCTTTGAAAAATTCCGTTTAAATTGTGTTCGAAAGCATAAAATCATAGCGGGAAAAAATTAAACTAATCATGCTTCGTTTTTTATTAAATGAATAAGTTGGGGTACAATGTTTGGCACTTTCGATATAAGTAAATGATAATAAAAAACCCATAGAATGCGATAATAACTTCAGAAAAATCGAAGAAAATAGTTTTCATACTTAATTAACGTTTTTAAGTTTTTCTTCAAAAAGTTTAGATAAGATGCCTTTAAATGTCGTCTATGATTTTGTCAGGGATAAAAATGTAACTTTAAAATAAGAATTACAACATATTTTTTTCAATTAGTACAAAGTAAAATTTTGAACATTTTATTGATCAGTATATTTTTTAAAATGTGAAGTAGAAACCTGAATATTTTATCATGAAAATTGTGTTATGATTTGATTGTCTGCTAGATTACAAGAAAAAAGATACTGACAGTACTTGTTGGTTCTTTTAAAAAAATTAGGTAGATTACTTTCAGTCTTAGTGTACTCAATATCTAGACAGCCAACCATTGTTTTAGAATTGTTCAATTTTTTTAACTTCTGATAAAAACAGAATTAATGGTATTTTTGTAAATATTATACCTCCAAGAAATGACTATACTTCCCAATCATATGTTGTGTGATATTTAAGAGGAATTATTTTGATATAATGTTATTAAAATATTCGTTGAAAAAAGTGCTATTCTAGCTTATACTTCACATTTTAATGTGTATGATAATTCAAATAAAAGATTATGAAGATTTATATTATATTTAATTGTTATAATTATAAAGAAAAACCTGGAAACAGTAAAAAACTGACTTTATTTTATTGACGTAGGGAAAACTTTGTCAAATATTTGAATAAAAAAACAATATAAAACAAAATAAACTATTTTTAATATAGTCACAAAAAGGCTTAATGAGTTTAGGAAATATTTCATTCACTAATCATGTCATTTAAACTCTATTACACAGAATACAGTGTAAAAAGATGTTCTTGTTTTAATATTAAGTAATTTCAAATGCATTTTAATACCTTTTAATGATTTATTTTTTGAAACATCTTTTTATAAAATATTATTGATTTTTGAAGTTATATATTAGAATGTTTTTAAATTTTGTTAACATTTTGTTTTAAATGTAGAAAATTAGTAATTATAAACATTCAAAAAATGATTTTATTAAATTTTCATCACTTAAATTGCATGTTTGATGAAATTTTCAACTGATAATTAAAAAAAAATCGTTTAAGTTTTATTATATTTTACTTTGAATTGTTAAAAAAATATATTATTGTCAAAAAAGGAGAAGTTATGTTTTCCTCAAAAAAAGACCAAAAACATGAAAATTAACATGTGTAATGAGAATTTTTTTCTTTCAGGTTTAATTTTAAGTAATTATTGATATTTTTTGTAAAAAGGATTTTATATAAAAAGTTTTAAAACTTGAGTTAAACTGTTTTTAACCTATTTTTAAAACGTATTAAAGAAATATACTATGACACCAGTAGAATGAGACTGCAGAGCCTAAATTTGAATTAAGTCCCCAATAAACTTTTTTGAGGGGATTTAAATATTAATTTTTACTGTTGCCATGATCATTTTGACCGAAGCAAAAGGTCTTTTTTTTATTTGGGTAAAATTCGTAGCTTTTAGAGTGTTTTGCTTCATAAATATTGTATTTTGGTATAGAGTAAAATTAGGATTTTACTATAAAAATTCACTAAAAAGTTAATTCTTTTTAATATATCAACGAATTAACATTAACATGTTTGTGTTCCCTCACTTATTTTAAAAACATAAAAAATGGCTGTAAAGGGTTAAATGACAACAAATGTTTATGCAATACAACAAATTTATTTTTGTCACATATAAAAATGTGTTATAAAATAAGATTATTCAAATTTATCTTTTTTAAATAATTTTAAAAAGTATGTATCTTTTATGTGTGTGGTTTTCATTCTTTTCATTTTAATTAAATAAAAAATATTTAACTACATTGGAAATAGGTCACTTTGTGAAAACACTCTTTTTTTTAATTGTAAAGAATTATATAAAACAAGACTTCTTATTGGTTAGATTTCAGAATTATTTGTTTTATTGTAAATGTCAGATTTTTCAATGAAATTAATTGTTTTGGGAAAAAAAATTATTTCCAATGAACAGAGTAATGTTTTTTTATTGTATCAATATAAAGTGAATTATATAAAAATGTTCTGTAAGCCACAATATTACCCAAAGTAAAAAAAGAGCTTTTGCTTCGGTCAAAATGATTACAGCAACACTAAAAATAAATTTTTAAATCTCCCAAAAAAAGTTTATTGGGGACTTATTCAAATTTGGGCTCTGCAGTCTGATTCTATAGGTGTCCTAATATATTTTTGACCCCCCATTCAAAAATAGGGTAAAAACAGTTTAAGTAGTTGTGCTAAAAAAAGGTTGCGAATTTATGCAATTTTCTTGCAAAAAAAATTTTCTAGGATTTTAAAAATAGCAAAGGGTGTTATTAGACGTACTTACAGATACAATTGCTAAAGTTTTTACATCTGAGGGTCCACCCGTGTAATGTAAGTAATACAGATGCTCAGCTGTGATTGGTTGTTTAGCGGCCTTAGCGCGCACTCAGACTTCTGATTGGCTGGAAATCCTAAAGGCTGGCATTTTCATGCTACAGTACTATCAATACAACGCAAATTAAACTGAATTTTTTTTTAATGATTTTGACTATAAAGAAGAGTGTTTTTATTGTAAAAATGTTATCAGTTACTGGCATCCAAAGTTTCTGCCAAAAATAAGCTTATAATTTTTTTCTATGTGATGTATTTTAATAATGAAGATTCCTTTATTAGCAATTAAAAACTTTCAAAATTTTCATTGTACTAAAAATTTGATTTTGAAATGTCTATAACCTTTTTGTTTTTGAAGCTGGAGGCTTCAAATTTTGGGTATTGGGTCTACTCATGGCAGTCTTTCAGCAGTTAAAGCAGTATATTTCTTGCATGGTTCCTTTAAACTTAGTATACAACTATTTATTTAATTATTTTGCTTTTGTTGCTTCATAGAAGAAAAACAAATTTTCTTAAATCCATTTTTGCTGCATATTAACCCATTAGTGCCGAGCGCCACTTTTATGGGCCGATCGAGCTGTAAGTTTCAGGGAAGCTTTATAATGGTCAAAACGGAATTCGTATTTTTTTGTTTTGCTCTAGTGGCGTGCACAGGAAAGTTGCAAAAAAACCCGGTTCGGCTTGGCCATAAATACCAACCAGGCATTAACACCCGTTTTTGGTGCTTTCCCCCAGTTTTAAAACCCGGTTGACCTGTATAAACCCGGTTATTTTGACCAAAAATCGAAAAATGTAATTTTTGAACGCCAAAAGTGAGATGAACACTTTTTAGAACTTTGATACGATCCGTAATTGAAAACTACACAACCTCATGTAATCTAAAGAGCTACAAGTATAATACGAAGCGATTTATTTCAAATTTAGTGTTTCGGCTATAGGTGCCGCCGTTTTCGGGTAAAAAAACCCGTTGCTTGAAGTTTTAAAAGACACACACTACAAAAAAAGAACATATAAAATTTGGGTGTTACATATCAGAAAACGATCATAAAACTATTGGGTGACACCTATAGAGATTACTAGGGTTATTATGGTGGCTCAAACCCTTACTAATGACGTTAATTGTTATTTTTATTGGTTGAAAAGTTAAAACCGGGTAATAAAAACCGAAACCGAGCCGGGTTTCGAAATTTTCGGGTATGTATGGCCAAGCCGAACCGGGTCATAATAGGGCGTAAAAAAACGATAAAAAAATCATATAAAATATAATAATTTGAATAAAACGAATTCACATATAGATGTACTTGTCAATAAACATTAGATTTCACGAAAAAAATCAGCGACTTTACTATAAAAACAAAAAAGTTAGAAGGGGTATTTTGAATTTCATGATTTTCAAATTTTGTTGAGCTATACCATAAAACGGAAGTAAGCTAAACTGCCTGCTCCAGGGGGAAATGAAAGCCAGGGTAGTAGAGGAGGGATTCATACTGAGAATGATGCAATTATGGAGCCGGAAACCGGTTTTTTTCCATTTTTCGGAACCGGGTTTTAATGTCCGGTTCGGCACTAATGGGTTAATTAAGCATCTTTTTAGAGCTGTATTAGACATTATACAAATGGCTAAAATAATAATTTTAAAATTTTGAATTTTTAAGTTGTATATTCTGTTGAAATTCTACAGGGCATTTTCATAATAATGATTGATTGAATGAAAATGATGTGCCTAAAAAATGTTGAAAAAACACGGCATTCCCTTATAAAAACCCAACTCAGATTTTTGTATTGCTTTTCATATGTTTATTCAGTATATGGCTTGGAAACCGATTAATATCCGCTTGACCTTATAATCAGTTCTCAACATAACTGAAAAATCATGTCTAGTGTTGTATTATAGACAGCTTTTTGCGGATATTACAATGAAAATTATGAGAGTAAAACCAGTTTTATTGGAAATGGAATAATTAAAAACTGCTTTTAAGTGAAAATATATTGGCACCCTCCCAGTTGAAGAGTGAGATTCTACCCCATGTGAAAAAATAACCCCCCCCCCCCCCCCGTCCGCAGCATCATGTGATTTTGTACCCCATCTTAAATTTTGGTCCCTGTATTTTTAATGTATAAAACCTTTATACTAAAGTAACAGGATGTTTGTCTGTGTGTCTGTCTGTGTGTCTGTACCGAAGGATCTCGCTAACTGCTGAACCGATCGGGTTCTCCTTAACTGGGTAGCTTCTCATAGATCCCGGGAAGGTTTATAACTTTTTTCTTGGGGGGTGGGACAACCCCAACCACCCCCGCCAAAATGAAAAATACCCCCCCCAAAAAAAAAAAAATTTCCACCCCCAAAATTTTTTTTTACTTTTTCTTATAAAATCTAAAATAAGAAATTGGGTTATCAAATTCGACTCCCCCCTCCTCAAGTGCCCCTAGAGGCCTCTAGGGGCGTAGCAGCTAGTTTAATGTATAAAACAAAGCTTGGTGGTAATAAAATATGAGTTATAGAAGCACAATAAAAAAAATGGGAAGCAAAAATCAAACATGGGGGGTCATTTAATTGTGATGGTGATACAAAAATTAATATGGGGTAATTTTTTCATGACAGGGGTAGGTTCAAGTGTTTATATCTGGAGAACCATGAGAGATAGAAGCCTAGTTGCTTTATTGTGGTAACTCAGCTTTACATAAGGAAGCCATTTATGCACATGGGGTACCAAAATTTGACGTGGGGTAAATTTTTCATGATGGAGGTAGGTTCAAGTGCTTATATCTGGAAAACCAAAAGAGATAGAGGCCTATTTGCTTGACTGTGGTAACTCAGATCTACAGATATAAGCACTCGAACCTACCCCATCATGAAAAAATGACTTTATTAATTTTTTAACCTCCATGTGTAAGTGTTAACTCCTTACTTCAATTTTAATATCTCAGCAATTTTTTAAAATTATAAAGTAAAGGAAAGTATTAGAAAATGTTGTTGTTAATTATAAAAAATTCCTTAAAATCATTATTAAAATTAAAAAATATATTTACTGTATTTAAGTGCTTATGATCTGTAAACCCCCCCCCCCCCTTCCCCATCAATTTTGGTACTCCATATACCAAAAATGGCCTCTCTTAATGAATTTGAAAATTGAAGTATCTGATTTTAAGAGAGGGTCAAAAATACATGATGGGGTATGAATCATGTGATGGGGTACAAAATTACAGGATGCCGGAGGGGGGAGGTTAACTTTTAATATGGTCTTGAGTTCACTCCTCAACTGGGAAATTAAAATTAAGTTACTTACATTATATTTTTCCTATCCTGAAAATGGCCATGTTCGTATAGATTTCTGGCAACATTTTCTTTGTCGAGACAAATACTTCTTAAACTTTTTTCCCCAAAAGGTTAATTAAGCTAGCTGCTAGAATCTGAAAAATCAACATTTAAATTTTGTTCAAATACAATTTTCTGTTACATTATCAATGTTGACTTACCGGTTTATAAATTTAAAAAAGAATTATTCAATATGATGCATTTTTTTATAAAACATAGAGGGGAAAAATAACAGGAAAAAATCGTCCAACAACCTTGTATTTTGAACCAAAATGGCAACCGCCAATTTTGAAAACATTAAACTTTTGTCAGCTGTCAGAATTTTGTGTTATTTAGGTGAAAGTGAAAATTTTGAATGGTTTTGTGATGATTTATGTTATTTTTTACCCATTTTTAACGTTAGGAAAAATGTAATTCTTTAATCTGAAGCCTTTTTAGTTTTCTTAAAGGGTCATTTTTATAAATATTTCGTGTTTTTTCACCTTTGTTAGTTTTAACTAGAATTATTATGATAGTGGTTGTATACTTAAAGATTAAAGCCAACGTTATTATAAAACCTAAAATCAGGATCTACGTAACTATAATATCCATTCCATTGTAAAATCATAATGTGTACATATTTGTGTTGGCAATCCGAAATTCGGTATCAGTCCATTTTTTGGACAATTTTGGAATACGGAATCCATTATTTTATAGCGGATTCGGATTCTTAATTGTTAGGCTAAAATTGGCGACTTGATTTTTTTCTTTTAACCCCGTACCCCCCCCCCCCCCCCCCCCATCTCCGCGTAGAATCCGTTTTATTTTTTGACGGATTCTTGTAAGTTGTAAGAATCCGAATCCGGTCTAAAAATTAGACGGATTGCCAACCACAATATTTTGACACACAATATTTATATATAGGTATATATATATGCTTTTTTTAATCCCCTTGCTTATTTTTTTTTTCAGATAATTGGCAGGTCAATTCCGGATGACCCTGCGAAAAGGCAAATGGGCGTCGCCTGGTAAGAAAGGGACGCCCTCAAAGACTAGGAGGCGGTCTTTAAATAAATCTTCATTATCAAGGTTAATTTTAAAATATTTTTCAGGAAAAGATAGTAAAAAAGACTTTTCCTACGTAAATATTATTTAAAATACGTAGCATGTTTTATTTTATCTGTCCTTAATTGTTTTTTAACACTGTAATCATTGATTTATCTTTTTTACTGGAGATTCACATTGCAGCCGCTAATGCCCTTAGTTTAGACTTTTCTGTGTCTGTTTCTTATTTTGTTGTTTTTACTTAAGATCTTACCAACCGGAGATTTGATATAAGGTTTCCCTTTATTGCATGCTGTTAGCTTTATTTTATTTCTTGGTAGGTTTCTCCTATTTTCTGGAATGTATCATATGTCACTTTCCGTCCCAATAATAAATATTTATTTTTGAAAACAAATTGTTCTTGTGAGATTTGGAGGGAATTGGGTGTTATATTACTATAAATACGTTAGGGGCTTCTTTTTAAGATTTCTATAAATATGATTTATTTTAGTGTGAGTCGAACCCAAAGTACATCAGCAGTTAAGAAGCCACTAGCTGCCAACATTAAAGTTGCCGTCAGAGTCAGGTGGATATTATGACAAGGGGCTGATATGTGGATTTCGCGTTATTCCTACTATTATCAATAGGGGATGGGAGGGTGGTTGTACACTTTGAAAATGGCTTGTTTTTATAGTTATCAATATAATTCTTTTTGTAAAATCTCTTATATGACCGGATCTGCCTGTAAAACTAAAAATTGAATATTGGCACTTACCTTTTAGGGGCTAGTTAGGTAAGTGAAAGTGAGCTTTGTGAAAGACGCATTAAAAGTTCCTTTTTTGTTTAGATGTTTAAGATTTTTATATCTTGATATTTTTAAATCATTTATCTTAAAATGTTAGATGAACAAGGATGACAACATCCTTAAAAGCGATGCTCTGAAATGGACGAACATTAACTCTGGTAAAGTGTCTGAACTGAAAAATCAAAGCATAAATGTATAAATGTCAAATGTATCAAAATTGTAAGTAAATCTGTTGAAAAACTGCTTAAATACAAGATTTTGTTTAAGGTCATATTTACATTTTAAGGACTTTATTATAGAGATGCTTCGCCTTTAAGTATAACAATGTACTTTGTTGTCCTAGGAATCAGTATTTCAAAAATCAGATCAAATGGATGATTATATCACATAAACAATTGCTGTTAAAAATCAACATGACAAAAATTGACGTTCGGACAGACGATTATACGTTGCTACGTTTTCTAAATCGTATCGAACTACTACAGGAATCACCATACAAATAATGAAATCGATAGTATAATTCCTACATGACTAAATTAACGTACGTAAAAAGCTTTTTGTTCCGAACGGTTGTACGGACCGACCCTAAGGGGGGGGGTTTTTAATGCAACCATCTCGTAATCAGTGAGCAAATGGCACTTAGAATTCGAATTTCGATCTGAAATTTTGCACGAGTAATCCTTGATAGGTCTATTTTCCCTAAATCGAACAAAAAGTTGGAAAAGTAACGGCTAGCGGCTGGCAGCTCAGCCGTTTAGCCGTTTTTTGCCTATTTTTAGGGCAAATTCATCATTAATTACGTAGGAATCAACTTTTTAAAACATATTTCTGGTTTAATTCATGTTAAATGATAACAATAACCATTTTTTTAAAATTTTTAGTACCAGCTGCTAAACGGCTAGAACCGGCTGAAAACGGCTGGGAGCCGCCAAGAGTATAAAGGGTAGATAGGGCTTGTGACATGGCTAGGGGTAGGTTTCTATGGGTGCTGAGCTCAAAAATGCTACTAAAAATAGTGACGGCCAATCCATATGGCAGCTGAGTAACAGCTGCAGCTCAGCTGCGAGCGGCCAAAAGTAGAATGAGTAGATAGGGCTTGTGACGTGTCTAGGGGTAGGTTTTTATAGGTGCTGAGCTCAAAATGCTAACAAAAATAGTGGAGGCCCATCCACATGGCAGCTGGGTAATGGACGCAGCTTAGTTGGGTAACGGCCGCAGCTCTGACGAGATAGGCCAAGAGTAGAATGAGTACATGAGGCATGTGACGTGTCCAGGATTAGGTTTTTATGGGTGAGAACTCAAAAATGCTTCTTAAAATAGTTTCGGCCAATCCCTACGGCAGTTAAGTAATAGCTGCTGCTTAGCTGCGAGCGGCTAAGAGTAGAATGATTAGATAGGGCTTGTGACGTGTCTAGATGTAGGTTTTTATGGGTGCTGAGCTCAAAAATGGTACTAAAAATAGTGGCAGCCCATCCATATGGCAGCTGGGTAAGGACCGAAGCTCAACTGGTAGAGGCCAAGAGTAGAATGAGTACATAGGGCATGTGACATGTTTAGGGGTAGGTTTTCATGGGTGCTGAGCTCAAAAATGCTACCAAAAATAGTGGTGACCCATCCTTATGGCAGCTGAGTAACAGCTGCAGCTCAGCTGCGAGTGGCCAAGAGTAGAATGAGTAGATAAGGCTTGTGATGTGTCTAGGGGTAGGTTTTCATGGGTGCTGAGCTCAAAAATGGTACCAAAAATAGTGGCGACCCGTCCACATTGCAGCTGGGTAACAGCTGCAGCTCAGCTGCGCGCCATTAAGAGTATAATGAGTAGATAGAGCTTGAAACGTGTCTCGGGGTAGGTTTTTATGGGTGTTGAGCTCAAATATGCTACTAAAAATAGTGGCGACCAATCCATATATGGCAGCTGAGTAACAGCTACAGATCAGCTAGGAGCAGCCAAGAGTAGAATGAGTAGATAGGGCTTGTGATGTGTCTTAGGGTAGGTTTTTATGAGTGCTGAGCTCAAAATGCTACCAAAAATAGTGGTGACCCATCCATGTGACAGCTGGGTAACGGCGGCAGCTCAGCTGGGAGCGGCCGAAAGTAGAATGAGTACATAGGGCTTGTGACGTGTCCAGGGGTAGGTATTTATGAGTGCTGAGCTCAAAAATACTACCAAAAATAGTGGCGGCTCATCCATATGGCAGCTGGGTAACAGCTACAGCCCACAAGCCCTATCTACTCATTCTACTCTTAGCCTCCCCCAGCTGAGCTGCAGCCGTTACCCAGCTGCCATATGGATGGGTCGCCACTATTTTTGGGAGCATTTTTGAGCTCAATACCCATAAAAACTTACCCCAAGACACGTCACAAGCCCTATGTACTCATTTTACTCTTGGCCGCTCCCATCTGAGCTGCAGCTGTTGAGCTCAGCACCCATTAAAACCTACCCCTAGACACGTCATAAGCCCTCACACAGCTGAGCTGCGGCCGTTACCCAGCTGCCATATGGATGGACCGCCACTATTTTTGGTACCCTTTTTGAGCTCAGCACTTATAAAAACCTACCCCTAGACACGTCACAAGCCCTATCTAATCATTCTACTCTTGGCCGCTCGCAGCTGAGCAGCAGCTATTACTCAACTGCCACATGGATTGGCCATCACTATTTTTGGTATTATTTTTGAGCTCAGCACCCATAAAAACCTAACCCTGGACATGTCATATGCCCTATGTACTCATTCTACTCTTGGCCTCTCCCAGCTGAGCTGCCGCCGTTACCCAGCTGCCACATGGATGGGCCGCCACTATTTTTGGTAGCATTTTTGAGCTCAGCACCCATAAAAACCTACCCATAGACACGTCACAAGCCCTATCTACTCATTCTACTCTTGGCCGCTCGCAGCTGAGCTCCAGCTGTTACCCAGCTGCCATAAGGATTGGCCGTCACTATTTTTAGTAGTATTTTTGAGCTCAGCACCCATAAAAACCTACCCCTAGACATGTCACAAGCCCTATCTACTCTTCATACTCTTGGCCGCTCCCAGCCGTTTTCAGCCGGTTCTAGCCGTTTAGCAGCTGGTACTAGAAATTTAAAAAATGGTTATTGCTATCATTTAATATGAATTAAACCAAAACTATGTTTTAAAAAGTTGATTCCTACGTAAATAATGATGAATTTGCCCTAAAAATAGGCCAAAAACGGCTAAACGGCTGAGCTGCAGCCGCCAGCCGTTACTTTTCCAACCTTTTGTTCGATTTAGGGAAAATAGACCTACCAAGGATTACCCATGCAAAATTTCAGCTCGAAATTCGAATTCTAAGTGCCATTTGCTCAATGATTACGAGATGGTTGCATTAAACCCCCCCCCCCCCTTATAGAAAAGCTTCGTTTTTAATAAACAAGTAATGTTGAGTGTGTGTAATTCCTGAGCTGGATCTTTAAATGTGTAGTTGTTGCTGCTGCCAGAGGTACAGCCACTAACCTAATAGCGATCTTTAAATCAAATTGGCTACGGCTTTAAATCTTTAAATCACAACCACTTTTTAAGTTTTCAGTAAAAATATGAAGAAGAAAAAATAATAATACCTAATACGTAAAAACTTCAAACATTAAATAATACATGTTTTATTGGCAGTTGCGACGGTTACGACTATGGCCACGGCTACGGCAACGGCTACACATATTTAAAAATCCAGCTCTGATAATTTTCTAGGCCTGAAAATGAGCGGGAACAGGCCGGAAGTTACGACAATATTATCAATGTTGTCGACAAAAATATGCTGGTATTCGACCCCAAGGACTGTGACGACACTTTCTTTTTCAAGGCATGGATAATAGATATGTTATGGCAAAATATTTTTTTTTTAATTAATCCATTAAACTTTCAAGGGTGATAAACAATATGTACCTACCTAAATTGTCGTGAATATTACAAAAGGGATAGTTGCACGAAATGCATTTCAACCTGAATTTGGTGAACTGCATATTTTTTTTGTTCATGAGTTTAAACTACATCTAAAGGACAAAATTTGATATAATTTTAATTTTCTACCAGGTAGTTTTAAAAATAACAAGGCTTTTGAATTTTATTTTTTGGATGTATGTAACTTATATGGCTGCCCTCTTTTCAAACATACAGCATGATAACTATTTTAGTGGTGCCTAATAGACTGCTTTAAATTATAATACAAAATTATATATGTTAGATGGTATTCTTGTAACTTTTGCTTGCAATCAAACTCATTAAATGCACTTCATGCAACTATCCCTTTTAAAGTTTGGACCTTAATGGACTATAAAACGCAATTCTTAAATGAAATTTTCCTAATTATATATAATAATACATATCTTTTTATCCTATTTTTCAAGGGTAAAACCCATAAAATGAGAGATCTCAACAAGAAACAGAAAAAAGACAAAAATTTTACTTTTGACAACGTATATGACGAAGATTCAACCAATCAAGAAGTCTTTGAGGGGACAACTAAGGTTTGGTTTCAATTTCTATTTTTAATTGTGATATGTATGTTTTTTCAACAACCAAAAATTCTTAATATTTACACTTAACATTTTTTTCAAGTGTCAAAAGAATATATATGGGAAATTTTATGGAAAAAAAATAAAATTGTTTCAGATCAGATGATTCCCAATTGTTTAATTTGGCAAGAAAAGGCAAAAAAATCGGCGGGAAACTTCGGTTCCGCTGCCTTTCTTCACAGTTCCATATTGTACCTCTTTAAAGCAACTGCCATGCCAAATCTCTAACTCTTTAATTAGTTGAGTTCTTTTGACTTTTAGTTTTTGTTTTAAAATTCCACCCCCTCCCTTTCTTTCCTACAATTTTACCTATTTATGTTACCCTGTTTAATTAATCTATGTTTTAGGGTATAGTGGACACGTTATTTGACGGATACAACTGTTGTGTTTTTGCCTACGGTGCAACCGGAGCGGGAAAAACTCATACAATGTTGGGGAATCAGGTAGGACACTGTTCCATCACGGCTGGATACAAACTAAGGTGGATTCTTTATTAAAAATTAGGGTCACTTACTGAGGTTAAATTATTTTTGTGAAAAATCCTCCAAAATCACAAAAAAAATCTACAAAAATTAAACAAAATCTTATGTTAATACCTAACCCTTTTATAATATTATTTAACTTTTATAGATTTTTTATGCGATTTTGGAGGATTTTTCACAAAAATAATTTTGCCTCACTAATTTTTTTTAAGAATCCACCTCTGGTTTTGAACTATGATATAATTCATCGATACAAGTTTTGGCGAAACCTATTTAAAACAAGAAAATGGCTTTAAATAAGTAGTTTACAAACATAAATCATAATCATAACATCTGCTTCAAAGTTATTGGTCTTTGACATCAAACGTGAAGGACAACGTAGCCAGAATTTGGTGTTTGTGTGTCTTGTTTGTTCAGTAAGATCTCGAGCATACATGCAGTACTTTTCAGCTCCTCAGTTCCACTAGGTGGCCCCTCTCCTCCTTATAGAAAAATATCCTCTTATAGGTCTGCATTTAGGTGTTAAAAAAATTTTTTGGCGCTACGCGCCAAAAAATCACTAAAAACAATTTTTGACGCTTCACGCCATAGTAACACTAATACAATGGTAATTAATATTTATTAGAATTAGATATTATGCTGAAGACAGTCAAAGAATCCCCTTCTTAACAATCTTAAAGCAATTTTATAGTTTTTTGTGAAAAAGAAATATTTACAATTTTTTTTAAAAACTGAATTTTGATCAATTTGATTGGTTAATTAAAATAATTGATATTTTTTACTTATTATTACTTAGGTAGTTATTTTTTAGACTTCAAGAAATATTTTTGTATAATGAATATTAAAGGGGGACGTACTGAAGCTTTTTTGATGCAGGGGGGGGGGGGGTTTCTCAGGAACCACTTGATGAACCGTGTAAATTTTTTGGACTTAAGCTTTTATGGGTATGAACATCTTATGGTTTCAAAGTCTTTTAGTTTTGTAGTTACCCCCCTGCCGCCAACCACTAGTCCTCCCGGGATCAAAAAAAACCCATAAAAATGAACCTAACCTTTATTTTCTCAGAAACCATTTAATCAATAGAGATGATTTCTTAAACTTTAGCTTTTATGCTTATAAACTAACTTTTAGTATAGAAGTCACCCCACCTGCGCCAACCCCTAGCCCTCCGGGGCTCAAAAAACCCTAAAAATTGACCTAACCTTATTTTTTTCAGAAACTATTTAATCAAGAGAGATGATTTCTTAAACTTAAGCTTTTATGCTTATAAACTAACTTATAGTTAGGAAGTCACTCCCCTGCCGCAAACCCCTAGCCCTCCGGGGCTCAAATAACCCTACAAATGAACTTCATTTTCTCAGAAACCATTTGATCAATAGAGTTGATTTCTTAAACTTATGCTTTTATGCTTATAAACTTACTTTTAGTTTAGAAGTCACCCCCCTGCCGCCAACCCTTAGCCCTCCGGGGCTCAAAAACCCTAAAAATGAACCTAACTTTAATTTTCTCAGAAACTATTTGATCAAAAGAGATGATTTCTTAAACTTAAGCTTTTATGCTTATAAACTACCTTATAGTTTAGAAGTCACCCCACTGCCGCCAACCCTAGCCCTGCGGGGCTCCAAAAAAACCCTAAAAATAACCTAACCTTAATTTTAAGAATCAGCATGTTTTAAATGGACATTTGGACTTTCTGTTAATGATTATAGAGTAGCTACGTTTTTTAAATTGTACCTAAATGCTATACAAATTATCATGCAAAGTTTAAAATCAATAGGACAATTATAATATGTCTAAATTAACGAAAAAAAGCTAACCCTCACAGACCAAACCTTATTAAAGAAAAGCTTTTCTTTAACAAAATTTTTAATTAACAAAGTATAGAGTCCCAACTCTTTTTCCCATAACAGCTGAAGTCCAAAATATCTGCATTTAATAATGCGGTTCCTGAGATAACTGAGGTTAGGTTATTCTTCTGAAAGCCTACTAAAAAAAATTTACTAGAAATTTAAGCTAAAGTATATTTTTTAGGGGGTTTTTGAGCCCAGGGTGGCTATGGGGTGGGTGACTTCTAAAATAAAATTAAGTTCATAACCATATTTCTGCCAAACAAAGTAGTTTATACACATAAAAATTTATCTCTATTGATCAAATGGTTTCTGAGAAATTAAGGTTAGGTTCATTTTTAGGGTTTTTGAGCCCCGGAGGGTTAAGGGTTGGCGGCAGGGGGGTGACTTCTAAACTAAAAGTTAATTTATCAGCATAAAAGCTTAAGTTTAAGAAATCATATCTATTGATCAAATGGTTTCTGAGAAAATTAAGGTTAGGTTCAATTTAGGGTTTTTTGAGCCCTGGAGGGCTAGGGATTGGCGGCAGGGAGGTGACCAACTAAACTAGAAGTTAATTTATTTGCATTATAGCTTAAGTTTAAGCAATAATCTCTCTTGATTAAATAGTTTACGAAAAAATTAAGGTTAGGTCAATTTTTAGGGTTTTTGAGCCCCAAAGGGCTAGGGGTCGGAGGCAGGCTGGTGACTTCTAAACTATAAGTTAGTTTGTAAGCATAAAAGTTTCAGTTTAAACTTTAAGAAATCTGAGAATCTGAGAAAATAAAGGTTAGGTTCATTTATGGTTTTTTTTGATCCCCGGAGGGCTAGGTGTTGGCGGCAGGGGGGTAGCTTTGCTTTAACAAAATTTTTAATTCACAAAGTATAGAGTCCCAACTCTTTTTTCCCATAACACCTGAAGTCCAAAATATCTGCACATTTAATAATGCTGTTCCTGAGAAAACTGAGGTTATGTTATTCCTCTGAAAGCCTACTAAAAAAATTTACTAGGAATTTAAGCTAAAGTATATTTTTTAGGGGGTTTTTGAGCCCAGGGTGGCTATGGGGTGGGTGACTTCTAAAATAAAATTTAGTTTATAACCATATATCTGCCAAACAAAGTAGTTTATACACATAAAAAATCATCGCCATTGATCAAATGGTTTCTGAGAAAATTAAGGTTAGGTTCATTTTTAGGGTTTTTGAGCCCCGGAGGGCTAAGGGTTGGCAGCAGGGGGGTGACTTCTAAACCAAAAGTTAGTTTATGACCATGAAAGCTTAAGTTTGAAAAATCATCTCTATTGATCAAATGGTTTCTGAGAAAATTAAGGTTAGGTTCATTTTTAGGGTTTTTTTGGAGCCCCGCAGGGCTAGGGGTTGGCGGCAGTGGGGTGACTTCTAAACTAGAAGTTAGTTTATTCGCTTTATAGATTAAGTTTAAGCAATTATCTCTATTGATCAAATGGTTTCTGAGAAAATTAAGGTCAGGTTCATTTTTAGGGTTTTTTTGGAGCCCCGGAGGGCTAGGGGTTGGCAGCAGTGGGGTGACTTCTAAACTAGAAGTTAGTTTATTAGCTTTTTAGATTAAGTTTAAGCAATTATCTCTATTGATCAAATGGTTTCTGAGAAAATTAAGGTTAGGTTCAATTTAGGGTTTTTTGGAGCCCCGGAGAGCTAGGGGAGTGACCTATAAACTATAAGTTAGTTTATAAGCATAAAAGCTTAAGTTTAAGAAATCATCTCTATTGATCAAATAGTTTCTGAGAAAATAAAGGTTAGGTTCATTTTATAGGTTTTTTTATCCCCGGAGGGCTAGGGGTTGGCGGCAGGGGGGTGACTTCTAGACCAAAAGGGATAGTTCTATGAAGTGTATTTAAAGAGTTAAGGTACTTAGAGTAGTGAACTTTTATATGTCTTAGTAGAATATATTAGGCATTGGATAGATATGATTATATGTTAAAGAATTTTTAACATTGACCAGACCAAACTTTTTTTATTTGACAATATCGAAAAAAGTTAAAGAGATTTGCCACATAAATTACATGAGAATGGTCTATTTTTTTCCAAATATGTATAGCCAAAACACCAATTTTAGATAATCTTTTTTCACATATTTCACAAGAGTTATAAAAAAATTGAACAGGGGTTCCCCTTGGGACAAGTTACTTAAAAAACATAAAAAATAACGTCCGGTTCACTATAGGACAGGTTTTCTATAGATTCTTTTTAAAAAAATAAAGAAAACCGTCCGGTTTACTTACAATATACACATTATCTCACGCGGAAATACCAACTAACCATACAACATATATATATATAAAAAGACCATTCTCATGTAATTTATGTTGCAAATCACTAACTCTTTTAGATATTGTCAAATAAAAAAAGTTTGGTCAGGTCAAAGTTAAAATTCTTTATCACAATCATATCTATCAAATGCCTAATATATTCTACTAAGACATATAAAAAGATCACTACTCTAAGTACCATGCTGAATATTTTATTGGTCATTCTTTGTTGTTATGTGTATTTTGTTGTATAAAAAGTTTAAAGTTCTATTAACTAGTAAATGCTATCTAAAGTTGTATTTATGACAAAAAAGTTTTTGCCATATATAACACGCAACGAAGTTGAAAATAAAAAACTCATTTTTTAAGGAAAATCCCTGGTAAAATCTTTTAATTTTAATCAATAACTTTATATTATGCACTACTACGTTATTCAAAATAGAAAAAACTTACAGTTCACTATTTTTTTTTTAAATGCACTTCGTGAAACTATCCCTTTAGTTTATAACCATAAAAGCTTAAGTTTAAGAAATCCAGGGTGGCCACAATGTACGGATGTACGGAAATGTACGGAAATGTACGGATTTTTAAAAAAGTGCTAAAAAAATGTACGGATTGTACGGATTTTTCATTTTGGTGTACGGAATTTCCGAGCATGGTGTTATAATTAGTGTATTATCTTTAAAAATTAAGTAAAATGTATCATTTTTTGGGATCATGAAAAGAAAACGAAGTTTCCGGTTTCGTCGTTTTTTTCACAGTAGCCTTTCTCCTATTTCTAGCCCCAGTGGGGGGCTCTAGCCCTGCGGGGCATATTTTCTAACCCTGCGGGGCAATCATTGACATTTAATTAACCTAACCTAACCTAAAATAACCCTTCAAAAGCTGCTGTGAAAAAATACGATGAAACCGGCAACTTCGTTTTCTTTCCATGATCCATTTTTTGTTCTGTATCATTATAATATTTGTAAGTTACATTTAGATTTCACGGGAACCAGTTTGGACAAGAATGGTGTACCAGAAGTTGAATTATTCAAACTATTCAAGATTTGTCTTCAAAGTTTCTATTCAAGGGGGGGGGGGGGAAGTTCTGACACTTTTGCGTAAACAGTGATTATAGGCTTTGTCTTTGGAGTGAGAGGATAGGTTATTTGACAAAAAAGTTTCCTTTTGGGATGTAGTTTTCCTATTTTTAAAAAAATTTTGGATTCGGCCTCCAGGTTCCGGTACTCCAGGCCTCCAGGTGGATTCTGGACAAGTAAAAAAAAATTTCAAGTAAGAACAAAACTTATTTAACAAAAGTAGCTTCTTTATAGATGGTATTAACTAATTTGAAGAAAATTTTGAAATCGGGCTCCAGGTTCAGGTACTGCAGGCCTCCAGGTGGATCCTGGACAGGTAAAAATTGAAAATTTTTACTTTAAAAGTTAGAACAAAACTTATTTAACAAAAGTAGCTTCTTTATAGATGGTATTGACTAATTTTAAAAAAAATTTGAAATCGGGCTCCAGGTTCAGGTGCTGCAGGCCTCCAGGTAGATCCTGGACAGGTAAAAATTGAATTTTTTTACTTTAAAAGTTAGAACAAAACTTATTTAACAAAAGTGGCTTCTTTATGGATGGTAGGAACTAATTTGAAGAAAATTTTGAAATCGGGCTCCAGGTCAAGGTACTGCAGGCCTCCAGATGGATCCTGGACAGGTAAAAACTGACATTTTTTTCTATTAAAGTTAGAACAAAACTTATTTAACAAAAGTTGATACTTGATGGATGGTAGGAACTAATTTAAAGAAAATTTTGAAATTGGGCTCCAGGTTCAGGTACTGCAGGCATCCAGGTAGATCCTGGACGGGTAAAAATTGAAAATTTTTACTTTAAAAGTTAGAACAAAACTTATTTAACAAAAGTAGCTTCTTTATAGATGGTATTATCTAATTTAAAGAATATTTTGAAATCGGGCTCCAGGTTCAGGTTCTGCAGGCCTCCAGGTAAATCCAGGACAGGTAAAAATTGAATTTTTTACTTTAAAAGTTAGAACAAAACTTATTTAACAAAAGTGGTTTCTTTATAGATGGTATTAACTAATTTGAAGAAAATTTTAAAATCGGGCCCCAGGTCAAGGTACTGGTAGGATCAAGGTAGGATCAAGGAACAGGTAAAAACGGAAATTATTTACTATTTAAGTTAGGAAAAAATTTATTTAACAAAAGTTGTTACTTTTTAGCTAGTTTTACCTAATTTGAAGAAAAAGACGAAATCAAGTTTTGTTCTAACTTTATTAGGAAAAATTTTCAGTTTTTATCAGTCCAGGATCCACCTGGAGGCCTGCAGTACCTGAACCTGAAGCCCGATTTTAAAATTTTCTTCAAATGAGTTCCTACCATCCATAAAGTATCAACTTTTGTTAAATAAGTTTTGTTCTAACTTTTAAACTAAAAAATTTCAATTTTTACCTGTCCAGGATCTACCTGGAGGCCTGTAGTACCTAAACCTGGAGCCCAACTTAAAAATTTGCTTTAAATTAGTTAATACCATCCATAAAGTATCAACTTTTGTTAAATAAGTTTTGTTCTAACTTTTAAAGTAAAAAAATTCAATTTTTACCTGTCCTGGATCCACCTGGAGGCCTGCAGTACCTGGACCTGGAGCCCTATTTCAAAATTTTCTTCAAATTAGTTCCTACCATCCATAAAGTATCAACTTTTGGTTAATAAGTTTTGTTCTAACTTTAATAGAAAAATTTTTCAGTTTTTACCTGTCTGGGATCCACCTGGAGACCTGCAGTTCCTGGACCTGGAGCCCTATTTCAATATTTTCTCCAAATTTGTTCCTACCATCCATAAAGAAACAACTTTTGTTAAATAAGTTTTGTTCTGGAGGCCTGCTGCAGTACCTGAACCTGGAGCCCGATTTCAAAATTTTCTTCAAATTAGTTAATACTATCTATAAAGAAGCTACTTTAGTTAAATAAGTTTTGTTCTAACTTTTTAAGTAAAAAATTTCAATTTTTACCTTTCTAGGATCTACCTGGAGGCCTGCAGTACCTGAACCTGGAGCCCAATTTCAAAATTTTCTTTAGATTAGTTAATACCATCCATAAAGTATCAACTTTTGTTAAATAAGTTTTGTTCTAACTTTAATAGAAAAATTGATCTTGATCAGTACCTAGTATGAAACCAATTTTACTAAATAATATATTTACTACATAGTAGAAAAATGTACGGAAATGTACGGAAAAATGTACGGATTTTTTTTTAGCATGCACGGAAATGTACGGATTTTTTTTAAAAACCTTGTGGCCACCCTGGAAATCATCTCAATTGGTCGAATGGTTTCTGAGAAAATAAAGGTTAGGTTAATTTTTAGGGTTTTTTTTGAGTCCCTTAGGGCTAGGGGTTGGCGGCATGGGAGTAACTTTTAAACTAGAAGTTAGATTATAACCATAAGAGCTTAAGTTTAAGAAATCATCTCTATTGGTCAATGGTTTCTTTTTCCCATAACAGCTGAAGTCCAAAATATCTGCATTTAATAATGCGGTTCCTGAGAAAACTGAGGTTAGGTTATTCTTCTGAAAGCCTACTAAAAAAAAGTTACTAGAAATTTTTGCTAAAGTATATTTTTTAGGGGGTTTTTGAGCCCAGGGTGGCTATGGGGTGGGTGACTTCTAAAATAAAAGGGGGGGGGTTCGTAATGACATCTATTCGTAAACCGTGAGCAAAATGGTCTAAATATTTAGTTAGACCCTTCAAACTTGGTATATAAGCCTAGTCCTACAGGTATTACATCTAAATGGCAAAAAAATCCAATTTTTTTTATTTTAAGGTTAGGTTAGGTAAGAAAAACCCTGCGGAAATGGGGTTTTTAGGCTTTTTTTTGGTCTATTTTATTCTAGAAACTTACTTATTCTTTTTTGTTTTTTCCTTGAATAAACTGTGTCTATTAATGAGGACATTATTTTAGATAATCCAGCAAGTTGGGGACCGACCCCAGCGGGCTAGGTGGTTGGCCTGCAGGGGTTAAGTGCATTTTCCCCAATATATATGTTGTAATACATCCAATTATAGGTTTTGTATGTCAAAGAACTAAAATTTAGAGCTGAAATAAGCATTAGACTAATCTGAAGCTAACCCCAGCGGGCTGGGTTGGTTGCCCACAGGGCTTAAGTGCATTTTACCTAACCTAACCTAGAAACTTACATTTAATATTTTTTTCTCAAATAAACTGTCCATTCATGAAGACCTTATTTCAGATGATCCAGCAAATCGAAGACCGACCCCAGCGGGCTAGGTGGGTGGCCTGCAGGGGTTAAGTGCATTTTTTTGAAAGTATCTGTTGTCATACATCAATGTATAGGTTTTTTAGGTCAAGGACCTCAAATTTACAGCTAATAAAAGCATCAGACTAATCCAAGTCTTAAGTGCATTGAACCTAACCTAACCTAGAACCTTACTTGTTTTTTTAGGATTTTTTTCTGGAATAATTTGTGTCTATCTATGAGAACATTATTTAAGATGATCAAGCAAGCCGGGGACCGACCCCAGCAGGCTAGGTGGGTGGCCCGCAGGGGTTAAGTGCATTTTTTAAGAGCGTGTGTTGTCATACATAAAATTATAGCTTTATTTAGGTCCAGAAATTCAAATTTAGAGCTAATGATAGAATCAGACTAATCTGAAGCTAGCCCCTGCGGGCTAGTGGAGTTGCCTGCAAGGCTTAAATGCATTTTACCTAACCTATCCTAGAATCTTACTTTTTTAAAGGTTTTTTAATTGAATAAACTATGTCTATTCATGAGATAAAAAAAATTTGAGTTTATTGACCTAAAAAATCTAGGTATAATTTGATGTATGACAACACATACTTTAGAAAAAAATGCACACACCCCTGTGGGCCACCCACCTAGCCCGCTGGGGTCGGTCCCCAACTTGCTGGATTATCTAAAATAATGTCCTCATTAATAGACACAGTTAATTCAAGGAAAAAACCAAAAAGAATATTAAGTTTCTAGGTTAGGTTAAATGCACATAAGCCCTGCGGAAAATCTACATAGCCCGCGGGGGTTAGCTTCAGGTAAGTCTTATGCCAATTTTAACTCTGAATTTGAGTTTCTTGACCTTAAAAACCTATATTTTGATATATAACAAGGTATTTATTGGAAAATAATGCATTTAACCCCTGCGGGCCACCGACCTAGCCCCCTGGGGCTAGCTTTAGATTAGTCTTATGCTAATTCTAGCTCTGAATTTGAGTTACTGACCTAAAAAACTTATTATTTGATGTATCACAACATATATGTATATTGGGAAAAATGTACTTAACCCCTGCGGGCCACCCACCTAGCCCGCTGGGGTCAATCCCCGACTTGCTGGATCATCTTAAATAAAGTCCTCATTAATAGACATAGTTTATTCAAGAAAAAAACTTGCAAAAATATGAGTAAGTTTCTAGGTTAGGTTAGGTAAATGCACTTAAGCCCTGCAGAAAACCAACCTAGCCCGGGGGGGTTAGCTTCAGGTTAGTCTAATGCTAATTTTCGCTCAAAATTTGAGTTTCTTGACCTAAAAAACCTACATTTTGATATATAACAAGATATATATTGGAAAAAATGTACTTAACCCCTGCAGGCGACCAACCTAGCCCGCTGGGGCTAGCTTCAGATTAGTCTAATGCTTATTTTAGCTCTGAATTTGAGTTCCTTGACCTAAAAAACCTATGATTTGATGTTTCACAACAAATATATTTGGAAGAATGCACTTAACCCCTGCGGGCCACCCACCTAGCCCCCTGGGGTCGGTCCAAGACTTGCTGAATCATCTTAAATAATGTCCATATGAGTAGACACAGTGTATTTAAGTTAAAACCCTTAGAAAAACAATTTAAGGTAAGTTTCCACATCAAAATAGACCAAAAAAAGCCTAAAAACCCCATTTCCGCAGGGTTTTTCTTACCTAACCTAACCTTAAAATAAAAAAAATTGGATTTTTTTGCCATTTAGATGTAATACCTATAGGACTAGGCTTATATACCAAGTTTGAAGGGTCTAGCTAAATATTTAGACCATTTTGCTCACGGTTTACGAATAGATGTCATTACGAACCCCCCCCTTAAGTTCATAACCATATTTCTGCCAAACAAAGTAGTTTATACACATAAAAATTTATCTCTATTGATCAAATGGTTTCTGAGAAATTAAGGTTAGGTCAATTTCTAGGGTTTTTTGAGCCCCGGAGGGCAAGGGGTTGGCGCAGGTGGGGTGACTTCTATACTAAAAGTTAGTTTATAAGCATAAAAGCTTAAGTTTAAGAAATCATCTCTATTGATTAAATGGTTTCTGAGAAAATCAAAAAAGCTTCAGTTACGTCCCCCTTTTACTCATATTAGCAACTATTGAAGCTTTATGAAGAAATATGTAAAAAAAATCGTAAAAGGTTAGCTTTTTTGTGTAACACAAGAGAAATAAATTGTTAAAAGTTAGCTTTTTTGTTTAACACAAGAGAGAAAAAATACATGATGTCAAGTTCTTATTTCTGTATACAAACTTTAAATGAAGATAGCTAGACTTTGAATAAAGGTAATAACACAAAATCAAAAGTTTTTTTTGAAAATTAGGTTATTGTTGTTTATATCTGTAAAAAAGGGGGGAGGCGGATGTGCTACCTAAAAATACTGAGACTCGAACTGGGCGCACCTGGCGCTATATTCTTTAACACAAACTTTGTTTGCATATAAGAAATATTTACATAGACGTTGATTTTGCTAAAATATTCCTATCCTAACTAGAATTATGATAATTTATAGATTTTTTAAAAATAGGGTAGCTTCGCTCCTCCAAAACAGCCAGACGTGCTTACCAAATGTACATTAGAAGTTAACAGAAGCAAATTTAAGTTATTTCCGAGCTTAAGCAAAAAAATTACATCATTTCTCCAAATACAAGCCTAGATATTGAAGTTTACTTTTGTCTAAAGATCGCAATGTGTAGTATAGAGAACTAAAATCAAAGAGGTTGCTCCTCTTTTTTGGAGGTTGGCCCCTCCTTTTTAATGTGGTGGCCCCTTCTTTTCAAGGTTATAACACCTTAAAATAGAACATAATTCTAATTTATAATACAAATTAGAACGATGTCTGTCTGTTTGTTTGTAGAGAAGGATCTCGCTAACCGCTGAACCGATCGGGTATTCCTTTACAGGGTAGCTTCTCATAGGCCCCGGGAAGGTTTATAACTATTTTCTTGGGGCGTAGGACACCCCCAACCCCCCCAAAAATAGTGGGGTCGACTACCCCCCCCCCCAAAAAAAAAAAGTCTCCCTCCCCAAAAATTTTTTTTTTTTAAATTTCCTTTAAATCTAAAATACGAAAAATTAGTTTGATCTAACCGCTTCGGGCAAAGCCTCTAGAGGCTAGGTGGCCCCTCCTTTTTAATGGAGTGGCCCCACCTGTTCAGGGTTAAAACACCTCAAAATAGAACATAATTCTGATTATTTAATAAAGAATCATAATATAAAGAACTAAAATAAGAGGTTGCTCCTCTTTTTTAGAGGTTGGCCCCTCATTTTAGGGGGGTGGCCCCTCCTTTTTATGGGATTGCCCCACCTTTTTAGGGGGGTTGCCCCTCCTTTTTAATGGGGTGGCCCCTCGTTTTCAGGGTTATAACACCTTAAAGTAGAACATAATTCTGATTATTTAATTAGGAATCATAAAAAGAACTAAAAGAAGAGGTTGTTCCTCTTTTTTAGAGGTTGGGCCCTCATTTTAGGGGGGTGGCCCCTCCTTTTTTGGGGATGGCCCTTCTTTTTTTGGGGGGTGGCCCCTCTTTTTTGGGGGGGTGGCCCCTCCTTTTTGGGGTTGGCCCCTCCTTGCGAGGAGGTTGGCCCCTCCTTTTACTAGGGTGGCCCTTCATAAGGAGGAGAAAAGTTGGGTTCCAGTTGGGTTCCAAGAACCCAACTACTGCATGTATGATTATTCTCGAGAAACAGTGGAAGGATAGTCATTCACAAAGTCCAGGGAACCTTTTTACTGGTTTTAATTTATTTTTGGGTGGATTCAGGATTGACAGATCAATTCTCTCAAAAAGAAACTCTACTCTGATAAGCATTGATTTATCCTCTGAACGAATAAAATCAGAAATAAAATTATTTAGAACAATCCTGGAATTACATTTTTGACGATGAAAGAAATTTTTGAGAAGCAAGAAACCATTGACGATATGAACTTTGAAATATTTCTCAGTTATATTGAGGTGAGTGGAAATATTTTTCCAGTGTGGCTTTGAAACCGATTAATATCCGCTGAATTAAAACTGGTTCTCAGTCGTACTAAAATATCTTGTTGTATAGCATCGCATTTTAGACAATTTTCCATGAATATTGAAATAAAATTCCCAAAATTAACACCAGTGTTGTGATCCCGGGCCTTTGGCCCATGATGGGTAACAAAACAAATCTTACTTTTTTTTGGGTACCGCGGAAAATTGTCTATATGCGATAATTAAATATTAGGCGTATCTTTTCAATTATAAAAGTAGATGATTCTTTCAGTTACAATACATTTTTTTAAAAAGTGATTATTGAAACAACGATGACAATATCCGTAAGAAGCGAAGTATTGAATCTAATACTAGTATTAACGTAAAGAATAAGCTTTATATTCTGCTAGGATGCGCAATTTTTTTAAGGCCTATCTTTGCATCCGACCGAGAAATCCACAACATTTTTTAATTAAATCACAAAGATATAAAGTTAAACTTACGATTAAAGTTTTAAACAATGGTAGTATTCCTGTCAATGCATAGTGAAATCTTTTCTAAAAAAGCACTCTGTCTTAAATAGTAACTGAAGAAGATACCAAACTATTGAGAAATTTAGAGTTACTTTGTTTTATTATTCTTTGTTATGTAAGGTAGATCATTTTTATGCAAAATATTCTTTAGGTCTACAACGAAGGGTTGAGAGATCTTTTGGATCCTTCTAAAACATTGATCATCAGGTATAAACATATTTTTTGTGCTGTTGACTGACTTGATATTGACTTGATATTGATATTGAAACTATCCGGCATTATAAACTTTTTTATTAAACAACAAAAATCCTTACTTTTTATAATTTGAATGGCTGTAATTTTCGTATTTTTGAAGCTAGATGAATTTTTTTCTTCAGAAAATGTTTATTTATATGAAAATTTTATATTATAAATCTCAAAACATGATTTTTGACGGCGGTAGCTGTACTTGGTAACTGCCAGCAGTCGCAGCTAAACAGCAGCCGATTTTTATGAAGAATGTCCGGTACTTTGCCGGATATCCGGCCAAATAAGTATTTGGCCAAACCCTACTTGTAACGTACATACTACACAATGTGCCACAAAAAAAAGAGAAGGATATGAAAATACAATGCGTGCTATTAACTTCTTTCTGATAGCGTGTCCAATAAATATAATACTTGGTCGGGCCAAGAGTGTCATGTTTCAAACTGTCAAATTAGACTACACAAAAGATTAAAAAAAAGTATTAGCTTCTTTCTTGTTAGGGGACTGATTTTAACGAGTCGGAGAATATCTTAGGCGATAAATGCACTGTTTATTAAGAAGTCTTTTTAATAACAGGATGTTTGTCTGTAAGCTTTACAAAGAAATCCTTTATACAACAAGTGACAAAGATTTGTAATGTCTGCACTGATAAGCTTAGAATTTATGCATACATACAGTGCTTTTCAGCTTCTCAGTTGCGCTAGGTGGCCCCTCTCCTTTTTAGGGGTGGCCCCCTCCTTTTTCTAGGGTGTCTCTTCATCAGGGGGACAAAAGTTTGGTTTCACTTGGGTTGCGAAAAATCAACTACCTAATGCATGTATGAATTTATGTATATTTTGATATTTTTTACAGGGAGGATGGAAAAGCAGGAACTACAATTGCTGGCATGACAATGCTCAAGCCACAAAGCCCAGATGAGGTTCTTAATCTTTTAAGGTATAGTTTTATTAACTTCCCTCTAAATTTATCACCTGATTATGTTAACAAAATTTGCAGCAAAAATCAGTCATTAAACTAGTTTGTACATTAATATGTACAGTCATTTTTGCCTTTTTCACTTGAAAAGAAAGATCCTTTGTTTCTATATTATAACAGAATGCATATTTTAGTAACTAATACCTAATCATAACAAGGCTCCTTTCATAATAAGACATATATTTATTTGTAGTATGGGCAACAACAATCGAAGCCAGCACCCTACAGACCACAACAAGGAGTCATCTAGATCTCATGCTATCTTACAGGTAAGTTGAATAAATGTTTTAGAGAAATCAATATTTTAACTTTCCAGGGTGGACCTGGAACCTGCATGACCTGAACCTGGAGACTGATTTGAATTTTTCTTCAATTATGATAATTACATCCTAAAGAAATGAACAAATTGTTTAGTAAATTGCTCTCTAACTCCTAAAACAAAATTTTAAAAATGTTTTACCTGTCAAGAAACCACCTTCTAGCCTGAAGCACCTGAACCTGGCGACCGATTTAAAAAATGATTTAATATATGTGAAATACTCCCCCCCCCCGGGCCCCCCCCCCCCCCTATCCTTAGTTTTCAACTCTTTATGAAAGAATTTAACCAAAATTCTTTCCTTCAATTATTTAGAATTTACCCTATTAAACAAGTAAGACAACATCCATGAATAATTGTACCAAATATTTTATTAGAACCTAGTCTTAGAATAGTTTCAAATGAAATTTACTATGACCTTGCCCATAGCGTATGGATGGACGGACAAAATGATATATGAGTAGATACTGTTAGTGCAGCTTTAAAGATTATTCTTAATAAATAGAAGGATTTTATATACCTAATTGAATTCTTTGTTTAGATAATTTTACAGCAGAAGCCAAAGGATGCAGGCCTCAAGGCAGAAGTTAAAACCGCAAAACTTTCTATGATAGGTAGTTTTAAAAACTAGTATCTAAAGTAGCGTATCTACTATAAGAGTCGTGTTTAATGTTTATGTCAGTAAGTTTGGGGTCTCGTCTTTAGATAATATACATACAGGCAGAAAATTTGAGTTCATTATCAGAATTATTAAATATGAAAGACAAATTATTAATTTTATAAACTCTCTATGAAAATATCTCAGTAACTTTTGGGCTGATTTAAATAACTAGATAAAAACTGAATTTGAAACGTGAAGAAAAACACTGAAATATAGTAAAATACCTATTTTTTTATTCTTTTTTGGCATCGATACTATGACTTGCCATCTTAATTTTTTTGACTGTTTCGTAACATTATTTCTTTTTTTTAGATTTGGCAGGAAGTGAGAAAGGTACAGCAACTGGACACAAAGGTGCCAGGTTTAGAGAAGGATCAAATATCAACAAATCTTTACTGGCTCTAGGAATAAACTTATTCAATTCAGTGAATGATTGGTATAAACTAAGCCTTAGCAATAGCATCTAGATGTTTTGATAAGAGTAAAACACTTGAGAGGGAAAGGGTTAGATAACTGTTTCGCTCCATCGCACTGTCCTTGTACCAACTTTCAATTGGGTCATTGAAAAACAACCAATGGTGTGGTGTGTATTAACACAGCCAAGTAGCAGGAAATGATTTGGTAGCAGACGAATAAGGTCATTGAAAAAGGAAAAGAGGTAGTTATCTGTATATACATCTATACTATAGATCTTTTGGTTAGATAACCTCTAGAGGACGGGTGAACTATAAGGTCTCAATTGATTGGGTGAACCTTGACACTTGCCAAACCAAAGGGGGCTACTGTAACTTTGTAGAATTTCACTCCCATTGATATTTTCATCCTTGTTAGTATCGAAGCTACTCTATAAGTTATAGTGTCTGCCTGTCCTACTCTCATGCTCTTTCATTTTCTTATTTTTTTACAGTTGGAAATGAAATTATAATATCTTTTTCTTCTTTATGCAGGTAATTCTCTAAATGATTTGGCCTAGGTTTAGAATCTATTTGACGTAATTGACCTTAAGAAATAAAAATTCTTAAACTTGCAGAATTGAATAATAAGTTTAAATACCCCAGGAAATTGTATAAACGCACTTGCTGCTGGTTCTAAATATATTCCTTACAGAGATTCCAAACTGACCAGGCTCTTGAAAGATTCTGTAGGTAAGAAAAATAGATAGATAGATGGGTTATACGTAGAGTTGCGCCGGATATCTGGCCAATGCCGGATATCCGGCAAATTACCGGATATCGGACATTATGTTTTAGCCGGATATCCGGCATTATAATTTAGCCGGATATCCGGTATCTGGATAGTTTCAATATCAGGTATCCGGCTGGATATTAAAATGGCTGGATATCCGGCCCAACCCTAGTTATAAGACAGATAGATTATATAGATAGGTGAAGAGATTGATAGGTAAATAAATTCCTGAAAGAGATTCCAAACTTATAAGGCAACTAAAAGATTCAGCAGTAAGGTCAGGGATCTTAAGAGATAAGACAATAGACGATAAATTAATGTACATCCCCAATTATAATGAACTAGCGGCTTCGCCCCTAGCCTCTAGTGGCTGTGCCCCAAGAGATGATAAAAAAAAGTTATGGTGAAATTCGTAAAAAAAAAAAAATAAGAAGGACCAAGGAAATCTTCTACAAAAAAAAAGGACCAAGGATATCTCCTACAAAAAAAAATAATTGTGGAAATTTTATTTTTGGGGGGGTTGGGGGTGTCCCACCCCCAAGAAAATAGCTTAAAACCACCACAAGACCAATAGGTATATACCCTCAAGAGTAGAATCCGATAGGTTCAGTGGTTACCGAGATCCTAAGCTTCAGACGGACGGACGGACAGACGCACAGACAGACAGACATCGTACTACTTTGTATTATAAATAAAATAACTCCTTCTGTAGATTAAAATATTTTTGGTTAAAAAGTTAGGGATCTTTTAGTATGGAACCTACAAATTACAATTCAATATAAGTACCCAATTTTTTTGAGTTATAAAACTTTGGGTACTAGTGTAATTTACAGTACAATACCCCTCCTCCCCTTAACATATCTGAAATAGTGAAGATATTTTTTTGGAAAAAGGACAGTAAACTGCAATAAAGTTCAAATGGAAAAAAAACAATAATTAAATACTTAGACATTTTTAGGGGGAAACCTAAACATGCAAATATTGAAAACGTCAGACACATAATAAAGATTAATTAACACACTTATTATTAATATATAATATGTTATATTAGGTGGAAATTGTGCCACAGTTATGATAGCCAACGTATCACCCTCCAGTCTAACATATGAAGACACACTAAACACTCTGAAGTATGCAGATAGAGCTAAACAGATTAAGGTAGGACAAGTATTTAATTTTTTCGCCATTGCCTTTCCCCTAATTAAAAACAAAATATACAAGCGCATGTATAGAGCTTAAAAACAATTCATGACAAATTGTACTTCAGGTTTGGTGATAATAGTGATTAGAGGAGGTTACGATTCCTCTTTCCTTAAAATAGCTTAAAACCTGCCAGGGACAAGTTTTAAACTTTCCTTAAAAGGGGACTATGCAATGCACGAACAACGAGTGCAAGTGATTCTAAGCAGCTTCCAGCAGTGATACTAAATATTTTTTTGGGGAAAATACTACGGATATGTTTGATTTAGTTACCCACACCCACTAAAAAAAATAATGTTTCACCTTGGTTTTCTATAAATAAAACTAAAATGTTACCTAAGCATTTTTTAAACTCTTAAACTATTGTGAAACTTATTCTTCAAATTAATACAACGATATTAGTATATTCACAAAAAAACATTTAGAATCACTGCTGGAAGGTGCTTAGAATAACTTGCTCTCGTTCGTGCATACTCCTCTTTCCAGTCGTTTGCAAGATTTTAACATTATACGGACAAAAACACTTAGCTACTGTATAATATGTGGTAAATTTTCAGGTTGACCTAAAGAAAAATGTTGTAAACGTAGAATTCCATGTTGCTCAGTACGCCAAGATTGTGGAAAACTTACAGTAAGTCATTGTCTTTACAGTTGCTATGCTATCATACAGGTTTTAGTCTATAGATATTGATAATATAACTAGAGTGGTTTTTAGGAAAACCTACTGTAACTTTAAGTAAGTCTTTACAGTTGCTTTGCTATCATTGGAGTAAAACACTAGAGGGAGAAAGGGTTAAATAACTGTATCTCCCCATCGCATCAACCTTGTGCAACCTTTCTATTGGGTTATTGAAAATCAACCAATGCAATGGTGTCGTGTATATCAACACAGACGAGTAGCAGAAAATAATATAAAAGCAGACGAAAAAGGTCATTGAAAAGGAAGGGAGGTAGTTGTCTGTATATATATCTATACTATAGATCTGTTATGCTATCTATCATACTAGTTTTTGTCTATAGATAATTTAAATAAATGGTTTTTTAGTTGACCTAAGTAAAAGCGGCTCAATTTTTTTAGTCACATTGTTGTACCATGAATTCTCTTACATAGTATATATTTTTAGTTAGTTTCAAATGTAATAGAATCTCTGACGGATTAGTTTAAAATCTTTATTTATGCTTTTTTTAACTTTTAATAATGTTTAATGTTTAAATTGTACCTACAGAGTAAGAGAGCTACTGGCCCGTGAAAATTAAATTTTTTTGTCAGACATTACAGGTTAAACATTTCCTCTCGCATTAAATAACAATTTTATTATTTATTAAGATCTGAAATAGAAGCTCTCAAAACAAAGATAAAAATACTGGAGGAAGAAAATGAAGATTTAAAAGTAAACGGCGGACCTGTTGCCGCAGCTGGTAGTGGCCAGGCAGCGCTAGGTAGTCCAGGAATCGCGGATAAGCTAGCTGCAGCCACTAGCGGTCAAATGGATATTGATATGGATTTAGATAGTCTTTCTGTGGTAAGTTGATAATCTTTATTAAAGAGGACTATCCACGAACATGAGCAAGTGATTTTAAGCACCTTCCAACATTGATCCATAGTATTTATTTAGTGAATATACTAGATTTATGTTAAATATTTGGTTTATCGACTAAAAAGTTATGCTTTACCATGGTTTTATATGAAAAAAACTTTCAAATGTAAAGCATTTTTAGATACAATATCATCAACTGCTTTGTTGAGTTCAAAGGACAAAATAAAATAAAAGCATCAAATGCTGTAAATTGCAAAAGTACATTAATTAAACTGTTTAAAATATTACAAGCTACCAACCCTTTTTCTAAACATACATTTTTAATCAAAATGATATACTTTTGTGTCAAAGCTTTTAAACAACAGTTTGAACTCATTAAAATATTTGATGAATTTGCACCAAACTATGCTTAACATTTCAAAGTTTTTTTTCATATAAAACCATGGTGAAACCTAATCTTTTAGTCAATAAACTAAATAATAAACATGAACCTAGTATATTCTCTAAAAAAATGCCAAGGATCAATGCTGGAAGGTGCTTAGAATCACTTGCTCTTGTTCGTGTATACTGTATAGTCCTCTTTTTTAATGATATCTTAGGTAAACATTTTCTAGGTGGCATACAAATTAAACATACAACGCTATTTAGGCAAAAAAAAAATTCTCATATTATAGATTTTTATGTTCTATTAGTTGCAGTGGGGTGTATATTCTGCACAAAATTCATTTTTTCTCCTGCTTCGAATTTTTTATTCTCCCCCTAGTTTTTTTTAAAACTGTTAATTTTATTCATTTTATCCCCCCTCCCACATATTTTTTTCAGTTTTTTTCCCATTGAGGGGAGTAAATGAAAAAAAATGTTTTCAGATCTCCTAATTTTAACATTTTTTTCCCCCAACCACATATCCCCCCCCCCCCCCTTTAGCAGGGTCAATTTTGTAGAATACGAAGAAACGCCCCTTAAGGAGCGTTGCAACGAAAGGAACTAAACCCCAAAATCCCCTTCCTACCTGAATGATTAATATTTCTAGATCACTAAATTGAAGCAACAGCTGGCAGTTTTGATGGAGAGGCAGAAAGATTATGATCAGTTACAAGAACAATTGAACAGCCACCGCGAAACTCAGGTTAACCTTTACTTTTATGTTTACGAAAGACAAGGTTTGTGTTGCTTTCACAAGCTTTTATTTCAAACCGGACGATGCACGAACGAGAGCAAGTGATTCTAAGCACCTTCCAGCAGGGAATCTCAATATTTTTTGGTAAATATTCTAGTGTTTTGTTTGATATATTAGTTATATCGAATAAAAAAATTAGGTTTCACCATGGTTTTCTTTGAATAGGTATAACTAAATATTATCAAATGTTTTGTTGGGTTCAAATAAAATAAAAACACGCTAAAACATAATCAAATGCTGTAAATTACGAAAGTACACTAATAAAACTGTTTATAATACTAGTTACCATCCCTTTTTTTAAATTAACATTGGTCATTGAAAAAGTTTATTTATGTGTCACAGCAGTTTGAACTTAACAAAACATTTGATGATATAGAATCACTTGCTCTTGTTCGTGCATATTCCCCTTTATTCTAAAAATAAGGGGAAGGGGTTCTGTGTTCGCTAGTCACTCTTAGGGAAAACACAAACTATTTCCATCTTTCAGGATAAAAATACAAACCTGTTGAAAGAAAACGAGGCTCTAAGACAACGGATTGAAACTTTAGAGAAGCAATGCACAGAACTGCAGACGGATAAAATTAATAATACAGGAAATTTTTCATTTAAAAAAAATAATTTTCGTTCAACTTAACTTTTACCATTTCTACCTATCAATTATAGATTAGATAATTTTGCAAAAATTCTATGGTAAAACTTTGCTGAAGGAATTTTAAAAATAAAACTTGGGTATATTCCCTTTCGTGGCAACGTCCCTTAAGGTGCGATTCGTCGTATTTTTAAAATGGATTTTTGATAAGTTATTTTAGGTTAGGTTAGGTTATATTGGGTTAGGTGATTGCCCCGAAGGGTTAGGCAATTTACCCCGCAGGGGTTAGAAATAGGAGAAAAGCTACTGTAAAAATACGAAAGAAACGCCCTTTAAGGGGCGTTGCTACGAAAGGGACTATACCTAAAAACTTTTAATAGCTTTTTGAATGAAAAATTATTGACATTAGACGAAGTATTGGAGGAACTGCTAACGAACAGAGAACACATACTCGAACTAATTGGTAACGAGAGATCTCTTCTGTCCGCACTCGAATTAAGGATTGTTCATGACATCATTTTATGCTTGTAGTCAAAAAGGGTCATCTCAAAAAACGCTTTTCTCATAAAATGCCTATCTTATCTAAAAAAAACCTCCTATCTTATATAGAAACAGACCATCTCAAAAAACGCTTTTCTCATAAAATGCCTATCTTATCTAAAAAAAAACCTCCTATCTTATATAGAAACAGACCATCTCAAAACACGCTTTTCTCATAAAATGACTATCTCATCTAAAAAAAACCTCCTATCTTATATACAGCGTGGCCACATCTTTCAGTATACTGAAAATATTCAGTATTCTTCAGTATTTGGAAATTGGGGGTTCAGTATTTTCAGTAAATACTGAATATTCAGTATTTGAAAATTTTATTCAGTATTTTTCAGTTTTTGGAAATTTTCATGATTCAGTATTTTCATTATTTCTTAAATTCCAATTTTTTTTGCATAAATAAGATGTTTTTTCAAGTAGTTGATGTCAGATTTTTTTGGCGCTTCGCGCTCACTTTACTTTCATTTAAATTACCCTATAACTTTGTACATTAATTTTGCTTTTTTTATGGTAATATACATTTTTTTTCAATTTCATCTCAAATATACCTAATTTTTTTAGATATTTGAGATGCTTTTATACAGTATTTTTTCACATATTTTTTTTGTCTATTAATAGAATGAATAATCTAAGGTGAGTACTTTGCATCAGGGAGTAAGGGAGGGGACAATGGGCAATTAATTCAATTTAATAGGGTTCGCTGAAAAGCAATGGAAACCAGATTTATCAAGAAAATTTTACCAAAATTGTAAAGGGATCATGGTAACCTAATTTAGAACAAAATTAGTTCTAAGAAAAAAATCATTTACTTGAAAATTAAATTATCAACACATCACAATGTAGTAAACATTCTGTAATTAATCACTAGAAAAATCTTGTTTAGAACTACCTCAACCCTTTTCATCTATTTATAACTGACACGTAAATTCAAGCGGTTCTTAGATTATTTAATACATAAATATCACAGTAGAGTTTCCATACATGAAATGACATTTTCTTGGGAAAAAATATTTGTTAAAACCAGCCATTAATAACAAATTTTTCAGTCTGCATATTCAAAACTAGCTCAGCTAGTTAGCGGGGCATTGATGCGCAAGTATCCAAAGTCAGTCAAAATCTGCTGTATTCGTGCACATTCCCTTTAAGCCAGTACCCAAAGTCTGAGACTCCTAAAAATTGAATATTCGATCCATTGTCCCCTCCCTTACTCCCTGACTTTGCATGAATATTGAAGCTAAAGTTTTTTAGCATGCTCTTAACCATAGACGTCCAAGGGGGGGGGGGGTAATGGGGTGAATACCCCCCCATTTAAAATTTACCCCTACCCTGGAGGAGCCGTAGGCACCCCCAACCATTTAGGAGGGAGTATTTAACCCCCCCCCCAAAATAAAAAATCTCTAATAAAAATATTTTTGCGCGCTTCGCGCGCATTTTTAATACTGAATATTTATAAAAAATTTAAATTACCCCCTCCCAAAATTTTACCCCGAGGATAAATTTTTTTTTTGGGGGGGGTAAACTAAATTTACCCCTGCCAACAGATTTCAGGGGGGTAATTATCCCCCCCCCCAAGCAAATTTTACCCCTCCCCCCTAAAATTTTTACCCCCCCCAAAATAAAAAGCTTGGACGTCTATGCTTAACTCAACTAAAAAGTATTTAAGTTGTAATCATTTAAAATATTTATCAGTCATTTTCTGCTTAATTGGTGCAAGAAAATCTAGGAGGCAAAAGATCTTTAAAATATCCCCCTAATAATGAAGCTATGATATATGAAATTTTAAAATGAGGAATCATATAAAAAAATACTTATTCAGTATTTGTATTTTTTTGTTCAGTATTTCAGTATTTTTTCTTATTTTAGGATTCAGTATTTTCAGTATTTCCTTTTTTTTCTTCAGTATCAGTATTTTTTTGGTTTTGGCCACACTGTATATAAAAACAGACCATCTTAAAAAACGCTTTTCTCAAAAAATGCCTAGGTATCTTATCTAAAAATACTCCTATCTTATATAGAAACAGACCATCTAAAAAAAACGCTTTTCTCATAAAATGCCTAAAAAAACCTCTTATATAGAAAGAGACCATCTTAAAAAAACGCTTTTCTCCAATTCGCTGAAAACACCTATCCTAGAGAACACTAATCTTAACAAACGCCAATATTATAATACTTATTTCATTAAATGCTTATACTAGAAAATATCCATCTCGGAAAACACCTATCTTAAGAAACGTATAGCCTAGAAAATGTTATTCAGCCAATTTATTCCATTTGAAATTGCCAAAAATGAAATATTTTGTTGGAGTAAAGTTGGAGTAAAAGTTTTTTTTGTTTTAAGTATAAGGGAAGTGGGTAAAAAGGGGAGAAAAAAGAGAAGGGGGTTACGGAGAAATTTTCACTTATAATTTTTTTTCAAAATTACATTCCTTTTTACATTTATTGTTAGGAATAACAAGAAATAGTTATTTCTCGCATCGTATTATAAAAGGCTTTCCGCGGATATAGAATGTACAATTATAAGATTAAAACTGGTTTTAATCTTATGATTGTACATTTTTATATTCGTAGAAAGGTGGATATAATACGATGCTAGACATAGTTTTTTCGTATGGATGAGAACTGGTTCCCATCCACCGGATTCGAATGAATACGAGAAATTTATATTCTTATTTAGAGCTTTAAGAGCAAACCAACAACATTTGATATGAGATAATTACAGTAAAGCAAATTATAATAAAGGGGCTTAGCTACTCTAAAATCAATAATATCGATTTTATGAACAAAACTATTCAGAATTCACTATAAAACCCTGCAGGCTGAAAGGTGTAACCTAATTGGAATTGTAAACTCTGAAAAGGTAAGAAGAAATTAATAATTTACAAATTTTGATGAAAAAGCTAACTAGCTGCTGCACCCTTCTTTACAAGGGAAAGTAAAAAGGAAAACAGAATAATAGCCTAAAACCATCACGATCCTTAATATGAAATTAATTACCATAGGTCCAAAATTGAAAACTTAATAATTTCATGAAATGGTATTATTCTCTTAGAAATACTTTTTCAATTTTGAAAAGGGGGGAGGCGGAAGTGACACTTTTTAGAACCAAAACTAAAAGTCAAAGGAACTCAACTAAATAAAGAGTTACAGCTCTAAGATTTGGCATGGTAGTTGCGGAACCGCCGCTCCCGCCGAAAACATGCAAATATAAAGACGGCAGAAGCTCGGAATGCTGCTAATGCTGGAGAAGATAAGTGTAGTTTTACTAAAAGTATATTGCCGTTTCTTACATTTGCAATTGACTCTTTTTAATATTGGCATGTGGAAAAATTTACATTTAGTGTAGTTTTACTAGAAGTATGATGCCGTTTCTTACATTTTCACTTGACTCTTTTTAATATTGACATGTATAAAATTTTACAAAATTGAAAAAAAATATTTCTAAGAGGGTAACACCCATTAAACTCTTTTATAAAAAAAAACCTGTTAAATCAATTACGATTTGTGTTGTTCCTGTTCTGTGTTCCTATTGGTGCAAATTAAGGATTTGTCATCTAGACTATCTATAAGATATTTATTCTTTTTAGGAGAAATCTGAGGTAAAGATGAACAAATCAATAGAATCATTAAAAAAGAAGGCGGAGAGAAAGAAGGAGAGATTGGAAAATCTTCTAATTAAATTCAGTAAGTTATTTTTCATTAGCGGATACGCCCCTAGAGACCTCTAGAAGCATTTGAATAACAAGGACAAATGTGTTTATAAGTAGCCGAGCAATAAGTTAACAATAATGGGCAGACAAAAAGTATGTTTCTTTTTTCTAAACTAGCGGCTTCGCCCCTAGAGTCTCTAGGGGCACTTGAAGAAGAGAGAGTTGAATCCCAAAATGCATTTTTTTAAATTTTTTTTTAAAGGAAAACAAATTTTTTTTCCAGGGGCGATTTCTCTTGGGAGGGTGGTGGTACCCTCCCCAATAATAGTTATAAACCTTCCCGGGACCTATGTGAACTTGTGAAGTTACCCTGTTTAGAAGAACCCGATCGGTTCAGCGGTTAGCGAGATCCTTCGGTACAAACAAACAGACAGACAGACATCGTTCTACTTCGAATTTTATAGGAAAGACTAGTTTTTAGAAATGTGTTTTTTTATCAAAACCTAAAAAATTTATTGGTTATACCCCCACGATACCCTATTGGTGTCTGTGGGTAGTAAGATCTTAGCGGACGAATAGACAGACATCCATACAATGCATCCTATATTTTAAAAGCGAAGCTTTTCTATAATTAGAGTCGATCCGTACGTCTGTACGTAACGGATAGCTTTTTTTTTGTTAATTTAGGCATGTTAGAATTGTCCTATAGATTTTAAACTTTCCATGATGATTCCTGTAGTAGTTAGGTACGATTTAGAAAGCATAGCAACTCTATAATCGTTTAAACCAGAATTTAAACAAGTTGATTTTTAACAACAGTTTTTTATGTGATCTAATCATCCGATTGATCTAATTTTTATCCTTAAACAGTATTCTGTATTTAAGAAGTTTTGCAACAAATTTACGTATAATTTGGTCTAAACTTGTATATTTATATTTTGTATATTCAGTTTTGACACTCTACAAGTATTAATGTACGTTTGTCCCACCGTTTCAGTGCTTCCACATTCATGGATGTTGTCATCCTAGTTTTAATACAAGACAAAGATATATTAATATTGTGTTCAGATGCTGAGAATAAAAGTATTCAAGAACAGTTGTCAAGAAAACCAATTTCCAGCACCGCGATAGCTGCGCCATCCAGGCTAAGTCTTGAAGAACACAAGGTAATAAGAATTTGCGTGGATGAGAACAGCTTTTATATTTTCTTGCAGGGGTGACTATTCTGCACAAGATTCATTTTTTCCCCTGCTGCAAAATTTTAAATTTTTTCCCCTCCTGGTTTTTTTTCCAACAAGGCAGGGGTGTATATTCTGCACATTTGACCCGACTGAGGGGGGGGGGGGACGTAGAAAAAATAATTATTTTAGTTTCCCCCCCCCCCCCCTGAATTGAGCAGGGTCAATTTTCCAGAATATACACCCCTGTTTTCTTGTGATCAACTACTCGTCAAAGCCTTGCAGATCAATTTAATCTTCTCTATAAATTACTTTGTCCGTCTACAGGGGTGTATATTCTGCACAAGATCCATTTTTCCCCCTTTCTAGTTTTTTTCTAGCAAATTTTTTTCCCCTCTTCTAGTTTTTTCTGGCAAAGAAGGGGGAAAATGTAAAAATATTTTCAGGACTCTCTTCTATTCATATTATCCCCCCTTCCACACAAGTTTTTTTCCGTCTGTCCCTTAAGATCTCGGTAACCACTGAATCGATAGGATTCTACTCTTCAGGGAATATACCTACTGGTCCTGTGGTGGTTTTAGGCTATTTTTTTATGCAGATGATGAAGAATGAAGATGACCAAAAAAAGCTTGGACGTCCTAGTTGTTATACTTCTTTTTTATTTATTTAGACTGAGAATATTCTGCTGCATTGTGTTATAACCTCTATGGAGAGAGAATTTACCCGCGTGAACAAGCAGTTCCTAGAAGCTATTCCAATCTTAGTAAGGAATGAGAGGCTAATTAGAGGTCAGTTTTTGTTGATGGCATCTCATAAAACCATTTTTTAAAGCGAAGCTTTTCTATGGTCGGTCCTACGTCCGTCCGGAACGGATAGCTCTTTTCGTTAATTTAGGCATGTTAGAGTTATCCTATCGATTTCAAATTTTGCATGGTGATTCCTGTAGTAGTTTGTACTCTAGAATGCGTAGCAAATCTATAATCAATACCTTAAACATTATCCTGTATTTCAGCAATTATTAACAAATTTGCTTACAATTTTTTTTGACTGATATACTTTTATATTCTGATTAATGAGTTCTTACACTCTACAAGTGTAATTGTTCGTTTCAGAGCTTCGCTTTTATGGATGTTGTCATCCTTGTTTTATCTTAGTCACGTTATTTTTTCTGTTGCTTAAGATTTCAATGAAATAGTAAAAAACCAAATGAGTTCCCCATTTTTGTGAAGTTCAATATAGGTCCCGGGATGGTTTTAGGCTATTTAAGTCTTAATATATATAGTGTTGGGCGGGCTATAGTTTTGCTTACTCCATACCCCTTATTGCTTGCAACATATTAAAAAAGAAACTTTGATAGCAGTGAGCGGCCAAGAGTCTGGCAACGCTTTCTCTGGCCGAACGAATAGAAGCAAAATAAAAAATCCACCAAAAAATCTGGAAGTGCGCAGCTCCAAAAACGCGCCAGATAAAAATAAAACAAAAAATACCTGTTGTGTCCCTCGAGATACTTGTTCATTATTAATCATTGTTGATTTAGGTTTCTTGTAGTCTTTGATAAGCCTATACCAATTCTTAAAAATTTGTAGTTCAGTGACTTATTACCATGGTTATAACTAGCGGCTACGCCCTTAGAGGCCTCTAGTGGCACTTTAAATGTTTGGTTTCTTTTAAAAATAGTACGACGCCTATCTATGTTGCGCTCAAGTCTCTGCGTAATTTTTTTTTATTTTCTTGTGATTTCTCTTGGGAGGTTGGTGGTACCCTCCCCCCAAAATAGTTATAAACCTTCCCAGGACATATGAGAAGCTACCCTGTAAAGGAGAACATGATCGTTACAAGCATACAAACACACAGACAGACAAATAGACATCCTGTTACTTTAGTATTTAAGATTTTCCTTGTCAAAAATATTTTTGTTTCAGGCTTAGGAGCTTCCAGCAGGGAAGACAAAGAACAATTTTCTGAATTACAGGTCAATAATAGTTATTTCTTGCGTTGCAGTATAGACAGCTTTCCGCTGATATTAAAATAAAAAAAATTAAGATTAAAACCAGTTTTGTTCACCTCGCTCGAGGGCCTAAAGGCCTAGGCTAACAAAACTGGAATTAATTTTATGATTTTTAATTTAATATTAGTGAAAAGTTGTCTGTAATACGATGCTAGTATGATATAATCGGTTTCGAAGCCTTAGGAACTAGGGTGGGTCGCTTAGGTCTCAGAAAAAAAATGTCCAAAATCGACTGCTCTATTAAGTACTGGAATATACATTATACAATATTTCTTACAAAGTTTATACCATATAAACAGAGCCAGATCAAATAATGCTATTAAAATTTTATTTCAACAGCTATTTCATCTTTGAAATTGCTGAAAATTTTAATATTTCACTTGGGTAAAATTGGGTTAAAAAGGTTCTGACACTTGTCCCCAAATTTTTGTTTTAGGATAAAAAATTGAGGGCGAAAATAGTTTTTCTTTAGTTGCATTATCCCTGACTTTCAAAGTTAACATTTGTGTTGTTTTGTCAAGGCTCACATTCAATCAGCAGAAGGAATCAGTTTTGCACACGATGTTAAAGATCCAGGTATTTTTTTAGGAGGGATATTATTCTTTAAAATGGGGGGGGGGGGATTGGAATTTTCACTAACTGTACCCACAATTTAGAGAAATTCATTCAATTACAATTAAATTAAATCTTAATACAAAGTTACTTTATTTATGTAGTCAGAGTCTGATATTCAGCCAATTAATTCCATTTGAAATTGCCGAAAATTAAATATTTTGTTGGAGTAAAGTTGGAGTAAAACTTTTTTTGGGGGTAACTGAAAGGGTAGTGGGTAAGAAGGGGAGGAAAAAAGGAAGGGGTTGATTGGATATTTTCACTTAGAATTGTTTGTCAGAATCGCATTCCCTTTTCCCTGGAAGTAAGGTTTTTTGATTGTCCATGCACAATACACATATTTCACAGGATGGTTTAGGCTATTTTAATTTTAGTCTTGGGCGGTGTAATGCTTTTTTACTGTGCCTTCATCCGCTTTATGATAGTGGCACATCTGCTAGTGCAGTAACTATAATTCATTTTTTATATTATATTTAAAAAAAAACTTACTGACATAAACTTTTAATGTATTAGTGAGTGAAGAAACTGAGTATAATGTATTCAAAGAGTGCTGTAACCTAAACCTTCCTTCCTTGTCTTCAACCAGAAGGTAATTTTATTTCAGGGGGTGTATTATAATCTGCACAATATACTTTTTTTTACCCTGTTGCTAATTTTTTTTCCTCCTAGTTTTTTTTTTTGCAGCAAGGAAAGGTAAAAAATGTAAAAATATTTTCAGAACTCTTTGTTTTATTCATATTATCCCCCCTCTCACATATTCTTTTATTTTTTTTCACCAATTAGGGGAGAAAAATGGTAAGAAAATGTTTTCAGTTCTCTTAGTTCTTACATTTTTTTCCCCCAACCACATATATTTTATTCCCCCCCCCCCCCCTTAACACGACAACTTTTAGTGAAGTTTTTGTATTTTTCATAAATCTTTATAAAAAAAAATTAAAGGGTTAGTTGCACAAAGTGCATTTAAATTTAAATTTGGTGAACAGAATTTTTTTTCTGTTCAATAATTTCAACTAAACCTATAGGACATATATTTGAAAGAATTTCAATATTCTGCCAGTTACTTTTAAAAATATGAAGACTTGAAAATCCTATTTTTGGAAATATGAAACTTAGTTACTTATATGGCTGTCCTATTTTCACAAAAATAGCATGATGATTTTTAGGTGGTGCCTAATTGATTGCTATTGTATTATTGTATTACAAAAGGGGGGGGGTTTTAATGCAACCATCTCGTAATCAATGTATAAATGGCACTTAGAATTCGAATTTCGATCTGAAATTTTTCATGAGGAACCCTTGGTAGATCTATTTTCCCTAAATCGAACAAAAAGTTGGAAAAGTAACGGCTATCGGCTGCCGGCTCAGACGTTTAGCTGTTTTGGGTTTTTTTTAGGGCAAAATTATCGATAAAAACACCAATAAACTTTTTAAAAATTTCTAGTACCAGCTGCTTAACAGCTAGAATCGACTAAAAAAGGCTGGTAGAAGCTATAAAATACCAAGAGTATCATTTTTAGACCGAATAAATTAAAACTATCATTCAAAAAGTTGATTCCTCCGTAATTAATGATGGATATGCCCTGAAAATAGCCAAAAACCGGCTTAACGGCTGAGCTGCCAGCCGTTGCTTTTTCTAACTTTTTATTCAATTTAGGGAAAATAGACCTACCAAGGGTTCCTCATGCAAAATTTCAGATTGAAATTCGAATTCTAAGTGCCATTTATACATTGATTACGAGATGGTTGCATTAAAAACCCCCCCCCTTATATATTTTTGATGGTATTCTTGTAACTTATGCTTGCAATCAAACTTTTTAAATGCACTATTCCTTGAACAAGTATGATTTTATTCTTAGGAAGAGCAGCAGTATGGAACAAAAGATTTTATTCTCTGATACAATGGAATCAACACAGGTGAGATTCATTTTATTATTCATGAAAGAGTCGTCTTTCCATTGTGAAACTTGGTACATAACAATGTTTAATATACATACCACGTACTGGATTTTGACTCCTGAGTCCCAAGAGACCATTGACAATATTTTTTCCCTAAACCTATTTGTGATTGTGTCCATAATATTTATCGCAACAACTTAGTCAATTTTATATAAGCTCGACTACATTTGTTCCTAATTGATTTTTGTATTTTCACAAAAAAAAATTCTTTATATTGAACACAAGCGGCTTTGCCCCTAGCCTCTAGGGGCTTTGCCCCAAGACGTAATTTAAAAAAAAAATTAAGTAACTCCACAAAACTCCTTAAAAAATAAGGAGAATTTTTTTTTTTTGGGGGGGGGTTTCCCACCCACCCCCCATAAAAATAGATCAAAACCACCACAGGACCAGTAGATATATTTCCTGAAGAGTAGAATCCAATCGGTTCTGTGGTTACCGAGATCTTAAGAGACAGTTTGCGAAAATATACACCCCACCATTCAAAATCAAAGACTAATTTTTTATTTTTATCAAGATGATAAAACTTATGAAGTTCTGAAAAATAAAACCCATCCTCTCAGTCCAAAGATAAACTCCCCCCCACCCTCTTATTAGATATAATCGTCTTTCTATTATTCAGATGGACACTGGAAACGACCAGACAGACTGTGGGGTACATGAACTTAGTACTTCAGAACAGGAATCTAGTACACAGGACGACAGCAGCAGTACAATGGGTGAAGTAAGCAGTAGTTTTGCTCCTAAGGTACTGGTAAAATTAGAATTAAAAATTAATTAGTTCCTAAAACAGTTAATGGGGTCGCACAAAATGCATTTGAACTTAGATTTAGTAAGCTACATTTAATTTATTTGTTTAAACTATCTAGGTATATGTGGCATATATTTGAATGAATTTTAATTTTCTAATACTTAGTTTTAAAAATTTGAAGACTGAAATTATGACTTCTACCTACACAAATAAGACATTTTTGGACGAAACTCAAAAACTGCTTAATAAAAAGTTTATTTTTATTTCAAATATCTTATTCTTCATTGCTAACCCATATTTATAATATATATCTCATATTACACAAAAACATTTAAAAATTAGGTTGAATTTACAAGTACCCCCAACTCATTAAATACACTTCTTGCAACTATCCCTTTAAATAACAGGCCTTTATTATCATGTTGTGAATGTTAGTAACCATTTTTAAAATTTTAAAATTTCTCTATTTTTTTTTTTTTTTTTTTTAAGTCAATAATGACATCTATTCTACTTCAATTTTTATCCATGAAGAATATGTTCCTGCTTTTGTTGTGTTATTCTTTTTTTTTCTTATAGGAAACTGATAAAAGTACACATGAGTATGAAGTACAACCAACCAACAAAGTTGTACTCCCTAGTACAATTACACATAGTAGTACATCCAGTACATATGTACCCTTGACAAGTACGGCACACAGCCCAGCAGCTGTTACTGGATCCGTCAGTTCAGGGTTCCAAAGTTCAAGATTCGGACCCGCGACATTTCCCAAGTCTTCCATTACTTCTATTAAGGTATTTCTAAAAACTTTAAATTTTTCTTTTAAACATATATTTGAGTCCTTAACAGCGTTGTGGAGCCGGAGCTGGAAGCCGCCATATTTTGCCTGAGCCGTAATTTTCGTTAAAAAACAGCCCCGGCTTCGGGTTAGCTAAAAAAAGTTATTATTTTTATTATTTTGGTAACTCTGTTGTGTCGTGTGCAAATGACCCTTTTATGTTTTATCAAAATTTGAACTTTTAAAACCTTCAAAAGTAAAAAATAGACTTGATTTTTCGTCTGCACCAAAATCGAACGTCTCCGCAACGATGAAAGAGAACATTAAAATTGAGAAAATATTACAGCGAAATAAAACAAATTGAAAATAACTGGAGAGGGGGGGGGGGGCTTTTCAAGGAAGCTTGATATAATCTACAAATTCTAATGCCCCCAAGGCAAGAAGCCAAGGGTGCAGCCGCCCGCTAGTTACTCGTTTAGTTTTATTACAGTCTTTATGGTTGTTTGTTTATTCATGGATGCCCTTCTATTTCTACATTTATTTTGTTTATTTTAGACCCAAGAAGTGAAACCTTTATCAGATTTAAGCCCTCTGAAACCAATAGAAAGCTTTGACAGTATTCTCAATAGAATGAAGGAAACAGTATTTGTTATTCGTAAATTTTGTTTCAGAAGCGAAACTACTTAATGACAAGGTTCTGTCTGTATGTCCTACAGATTTATTGTATTTCATCTCAATTCAATTTTCGTATTAATGTAAACAAAGGTAGATTCTTTTTTTAAAAAACTTTTTGGCTCACTGCCTCACTAAAATTAGTGAGGCTTGCTAAAAAAATTCTGAAAAATCCTCCAAAATCGCATAAAAAATCTACAATAATTAAATAAAATCATTAAAGGGTTATTAACATAAGATTTTGTTTGATTTTTTGTAGATTTTTAATGCGATTTTGGAGGATTTTTCACAAAAAAATTTACCGAACCTCACTAATTTTAATGAGGCAGTGGGTGAAAAAGTTTTTTAAGAATCCACCTCAGGAGCCTTAAGGATTTGAAATTACTTCCTATTACTAATGTAGAATTAAAATATATAGAATGGAAAGGTTAGCACAACCCACAAGATTCATTCATATCCCCTGAAGTTTTATGTCAGCGAATTTCAGAACGAGTCAGTTTATAATCTTTGGTGGTCAGTAGCATTTTCAGTTTTTCATTCCCTATAAATAAGTTCATATAAGATTGCTTCTAAAACATGATTAATTTTGGATCAACTGCAGTTCACGGTAAAATATTCCTGGTAACGAATATTTCCAAAAATCTATGAATTTTAAAGGCTGCTAGCTGCCAAACGGCTGAACGTACAGATCATACCCGCATACCATTTTAAGCGGCATTATAAGAAGGCCTACAAATAAACTAGAATAGCCAAGATCTAATGATGCATGCACAGGGAAAGCTTCACTGAAGAAAAAACGCGTAAAATAGGTCTTTTTCGCGCAGCCTTTAAAATTAATAGATTTTTGGAAATATTTACAAGGAATATTTTATCCTTCGCAAAATTAGAAAACATACATTAGAATACCCCACTCAGAACTTTGTAAGTAATTCCTCAAATTACCTCTCTGAAAATGAAGAGCTTGGACGTCCTTGCTTAAAAGTCATCAAATGGGACTATACACGTACAAGAGCAAGTGATTCTAAGCACCTTCCAGCAGTCATTATAAATATTTTTGTGTGAATATACTAGGGTTATGTTTGATATAGTTATACGCTACCAACCAAATGAATTAAGTTTCACGATGGTTTCCTATGAATAAAACTTTGAAATGTTGAGCATTTTTTGAAGAAATGTCATCTAATGTTTTGTTGAGTTCAAAGGGTCAAATAAAATAACACGGCAAAACATAATCAAATGCTGTAAATTACGAAAGTACTGTTAACAATATTACAAGTTTCCATCCCCTTTTCTAAATTAACATTTTTTTATTGAAAAAGTTTATCTTTGTGTCACATCAGTTTGAATACAACAAAACATTTGTATTATATATCTAGTCAAAAAAACGTCTTACATTTCGAAGTTTTTTCATATAAAACCATAGTAAAACTTATTTTTAAAAATTGATATAACGATATTAAACATAACCCTAGTACATTCACTAAAAAAACATTAAGAATCTCTTCTGGAAAATGCCTAGAATCACTTGCTCTCGTTCGTGCTTAGTCCCCTTTTGCATACACTGAATAAAAATAACAAATATTTGTAATTGAAAGGAGGCAAAGAAAGAAACAACAGAAGAAATTCCACCAACTCCGCAATTAACAAAGTAAGGCTTTTTATATCAATGGATTTGTTATTACTTGGATATTACACCAGATTATCATGTACTCTAATAAAGTGAAACTTGTAGCTGGCTAAAATAACTATCCCCTCTATTTACCCCCTTTATCCCATTCCCTCCACTCCTACTGTATGAACATTGAACAAAGTTAATAGTAAGTGAGGTAAATGTTAGCAATCTAAATTGACGACAATTTTTTCTTTGTCATAATATCCATGTATATTCTATATCCATTTTTGTAGCGTAACTTCTATATATTTATCTTAGTATGCACGTGTCTTTTTTGCCTGTACAAAATACTCATTACCTGTTTAAATACTTAAAAGCACAAAAGTAAAATCCTTATACTAAAGTAACAGGATGTTTGTCTGTCTGTGTGTCTGTACCGAAGGATCTCGCTAACCGCTGAACCGATCGGGTTCTCCTTAACAGGGTAGATTCTCATATGTCCTGGGAAGGTTTTTAACTATTTTGGGGGAGGGTACTACCACCCTCCCAAAAGAAATGACAAAAAAATTGAAAATTTTCTTAAAATCTGGGAGACTTCAACGCAACATTAAGAGGTATCCGTAACATAAAGAATTATCGTAAACTTTAACAAACAAAAACATTTAAAGTGCCACTAGAGGCCTCTAGGGGCGTAGCCGCTAGTGAAAAATATAGGATCAATGTCTGTTTTATTGACCCCGGGCCAATTAATTCTTTGATTTTTAATTTTGTCTCGTTGAAAATAGTTCATAATACAACTATACGATACCTACATGATTTTTCAGTGTGATTCATAACCGGCTATGAAAGGAATGGGATTTCTAGAAATAATATTTAAATTTTTACACTTTCTGTGGAACAATTTACTTTTACTATTTAATTGAAAAATTTGGAATCATATTGTTGCTGCAAAGTTGCAGTTGTTTGCTCGTTTTTTTTTGTATTTGGTGTCATTCATTTTCATTATAATTTAGTACAAGTAAGTTACAACATAAGAGTAAAACACTAGAGGGAGAAAGAGTTAAATAACTGTATCTCCCCATCACAACCTTTCTATTTGGTCATTGAAAATCAACCAGTAGTATCGCTTATATTACACAGCCAAGTAGCATAAAATAATTTAGAAGCAGACCAAAGAGGTCGTTGAAAAATGAAGGGGGGTAGTTGTCTGTATATACATCTATACTATAGATCTGTTGTTAGAACTTGAAATAAAATTTCAGGCAAAACTCTGGCGGTCAGTTGCATCCTCTGGGAGTCCAGCCCAGGAACAAATCATTTCTGGACAGACTACCAGTATCAGAGTCAAATATTGCAGGAAAAAAAGATAATCTTTTGGTTTAGAAACATTTTTGCACTCCCACAAGTGGCCGATACTAAAAAACACAACCCCCCCCCCCTCCCGCCCTTTTTTTAAAATAAATTAAAAATAAGGGGGGGGGGGCTAGTTTTTTCCTATGCCTAAAACCGCCACCCTTTTTTCACAGGTCCATATTGTACGAAAGCAATTACTAAGCCATCATCCAATCCACCACTCACCGCCTTTATATTATATAAAAATCTTTTAAAAAGGGGAAGGTAGGTTGTGCTAAAATTCCGTAAAGGTATAAGTTTTAAGGCTTAAAAACAGTAGTAGAAAGATAATATTTATCCAAAGAAGATAAAGTATAGAATAGAATCCAGGTAGAAGATTCTGCCTGGCTAGCCTGAAATAAAATTGGAACTTTTGAAAGCCCTAAATGGCTACAAGGCTTGTAGTAAAATCACATGATTTCAGATATTATCAAGAAATGATATGAAAAATAAATGCCTTTTTTATTAGTATACTAAAAGCCATACAGCCAATCGTCCAGCCATATTTGTCCTATTCACAATGGATTAAAACCTTATAGTATGAGCAAAACTTTAAACAAAAATTCATTTCAACATGAATTTAGTAAAAAAATGACTTTAAAAATATTTGGTTAAGAAATAATGATCACGGCATTTGTATTAGGGTTGCGCATGAATTTGTTTACAAAAAATCCTTAGCAGCTGATTTTTAATTCTTTCAAGGTCTGAGAGTAAAAGATGTTTATATCCAATTATATATTTTTAAGTATTTTAATTTCAATTATTATCATTTATCATAAATTATTTTATTAATTGTTGAGTTATACACAAGTTACGTTTACATTCGTAATCGAGTGATTACGCAAGTTGCGTCATAAAGTACATTGACAGTGGTGAAATGTAAACAATATTAGATAAACATAAATTTAATTTCTATGCAGTAGAGACATAAAGTTAGAGGAAAAATCTAATACTTTTCCATATATTTTCATTAAAAAGATATTATTTCAGTTTTGTCCCAACTTGACATGTGTACCATTCAAGTTTCATATTATGTTTTTATTGCGCAAGCGCAACTTTTCTTCAATATTCCCTAAAATATTTGAGGTTTTCATTTCTATTCCTCCTTATTCTATGTATTTATCTTAACTTTTAACAAAAATTTGTCTAAAGTTCTTTTCAATAAGGAATACACATATTTAGTGAATATTATCGTTCTACTACTGGTTTTTTAAGCCTTAAGACTCGCACCTTTACTTAATTTTAGCAACTTTCATTATAAATAATTATGGAAACAAAAAATATCTTTGAAAACAGGACGAGACAGTTTGACAACGGTCAGTTCATTGAGTAATTTGAAAGCGGATGATGGTGGCAAGCGATCTCCAGATATTGGCATTTTTAACTCACAAGGAAAGAATAAAAAGATTGAGTTATTTATGAAAATATTTTATAAAAGCAATGTTAATGCCTTAACCTCATGGCTTTTTAAAAGTTTATTAAGTTTAAGAAAGATAAAATATTGTTAAAAGCATATTTTTTCTTCTACAATAAAATATATATGTCCTTGTGTACGCAACGGTTTAGGCATGTTAGAATTGTCCTATCGATTTCAAACTTTATATAATGATTCCTGTAACAATTAGGTACGCTTTAAAAAGCGTAGCACCTCTATGACCTTTACCAGAAAGTCCATTTAGAGCACTCTGATTTTTTACTTTCTTACGAAATTGTTTGTATGATATAATTATCCGATTCCTTTGATTTAAGGAATAATGATTCCAAATTAACAAGCTACAATATACAGTGTGTTTTTTTATGAGAACTTTTTTGAAAGCAATTTTACCCCACTTATAGTTATCAGAATTTAATGATTAATGGCTTATTTTCTTCGTTTTTTAAGGCAATTAATAGAACAACAAAAAAATATTTCAGTTTTTATTTAAAAAGTACAGTAACATCTAAAATTCAAAACTTAGGTGTCAACTTCTAAAAATGGTTTTAGCGCATTTTTCTTATGCTTAAATGATCAACCTTTTGCAAGAATGGCTGCTGAACACTTCAAAGTTGAGATATAGAGCTAAAAATGTATACAGATACTATTAGGGACATGTACTAGAACATATCAAAGTTTGAAGGTCATATCTCAACCAGGGAGGGAGTACTGGCCTCCCAAAGTCGACTAAAGAAAATCCATTTTTTAAAGAAAAATGCGCTAAAACCATTTTTATATGTTGACACCTAAGTTTTGAAATTTAGATTTTACTGTACTTTTTAAATAAAAACTGAAATATTTTTTTGTTGTTCTATTAATTGCCTTAAAAAAACGAAGAAAATAAGCCATTAATCATTAAATTCTGATAACTATAAGTGGGGTAAAATTGCTTTCAAAAAAGTACTCATAAAAAAAACACACTGTATTAAGTGAAACTTCTCTATAATAAAGGGAGGAGTAGGTTGCGCAAAAAATCCATAAAGGTTGTGAACTTTAAGTTAAAAACAGTAGTAGAACGATAAAAATTTAAGTTAACCCTTAAAAAAATTGTTATCTATAGTTCTTTTCAATAAGAAATACACATATTTGGTGAATATCACTACTATTTCTAAGCCTTAAATCTTACACCTTTACGGATTTTTTGCGCAACCTACTCCTCCCTTTCTAAAATGAAAGTATGCCCTTAAAAATTTAGATATTGTGCAAATAAAGCTAGAAGTAATATGCAATTTAAATTTTAACTAGCAAAACTATATAATTAAAAGAAATAAGCGAAAGAAATGAATTTATCGCCTATTTTCCTATTCTGTTTCTATTTTTATTATGCGTATGAATCCATCAATTTATTCTGAATCTTGGCAGGGTCTAAGGATAACCTAAATGAGACTGTTACATTAGATAACAAACCAGAACATATAGTAAGAATTGCTGAAGTTGGCAATGAGAAGAAGCGACCTCTACCTCTAGAATTGACAAACACAAGAAAACAAATTGAGGACTTGAACGATTCAGGAATACAGTTTTTCATAGAATTTTAATAAATCTGTGTGTCGCACAAGATCAAAGAAACAGCTGGGTTTTCGCTTTGAGCATTGTCCTTTACTTCAGTTTTAAATTCCGAATATCCATCCTATCATGGAAAGAAAACGAAGTTTCGTCGCATTTTCACAGTAGCTCTTCTCCTTTTTCTTTCCATGACCCGTAATTTCTTGATTGTTTTTAAGATATAAGACTAAATATTTGTGAAGTTTCCGCGGCAATTAAATATTTTTATTTTTCGTTTGTTCTTTGTTACTGTAGGTCAGGTTTGGATTGGTAACATTAGGTATTAGGATGTCCCGTAGGTTTGAGCCCTCAGCAGGTATAGAAAGAAAAGACTAACCTCTTTGTTTGGTAGGCACTTCGAAGGAAATTGCCTTTTTCTTTTACCAAAAACTGTATTAACCAGATTCATTGGAATCGCCTGGTAAAAAGGCAAAAACCTTGAATGAAACATATTGTCACGTGGAAACGGACGGACCATCTGCCTGGTTGTCACATAGGTAATTTTTTAAGTAGCGAAGCTTCTCTATAATTCACTTTGTCTTTATATCAATCAGTCAGTAACGCTATGTGGGAAATGTGATTTTCTCGGCTACTATTGAACTTAGAAACTACCTACTATGGAAAAGGGACCATGCACGAACGAAAGCATGTGATTTTAAGCACCTTCCAGCAGTGAATTTAAGATTTTTTTTGTTGAAGTTTCTGTTCAGTAATATCAACTGCAAAAATTAAGTTTTACCATGGTTTTATATGGAAAAAAAAACTTGAATGTTAAGCGTTTTTTTTGAAGGAATATCATCAAATTTTTTTTTCAGGGGCAGTGTTGTTATTCCTGACAGCCCCCTAGTCTTGGGTGAACTTGCACAGTCTCCAAATGTTGTGGACGCCACCTTCACTAAAGAGGATTCTCCAAGTACCTCCCCAGAGGTCAATAACAAAGGTACAGTTTTCATAGTATAAAACTGGTATTAAAAATTAAGACTTCTTTTAATTATATGAATGCCAACAATTAAAAAATTTACAACTTCTACAAGAAAGGGGTAGTTGCATTAAGTGAATTTGAATTTAGTTAATTGCATATTTTTTTCGGTTCAATGGTTTAAACTTCATTTTTGGGAAATAAATTTGTAAGAATTTAAATTTTCTACCATGTAGTTTAAGAAATATCAAGACTTGACAATCTTATTCTTGTGATAAAATTTTATATAGCAGGTTTATATTCACAAAAATAGCCTGTCGACTAATTTAGTGATTTCTAACTGTTTTTATTTATTGGTAGGTATACTTGTAACTTATGCTTGAAATCAGTTTTCTGAAATGTACTTCATATAACTATCCCTTTTATAAAATAAAGAATTTGACATTTTGAGCTAATAACTTTTTACAAAACAGCAATGGGAACCATTTTTGTCGTCTCTTACTTAACATTGATATGCAACATTCACATAATTTTTATTATGTAGGTAAAACTAGTCTTGATGTAACTGGTGCAGAAGTTCTGTTACAACAACTGGACTCCAAGTGTGCTATCAGTCCTCCAGGTATTGCTTCTAGTCTTAATGTAACTGGTGCAGAAGTTCTGTTACAACAACTGGACTCCAAGTGTGCTATCAGTCCGCCAGGTATTGCTTCTAGTCTTAATGTAACTGGTGCAGAAGTTCTTTTACAACAACTGGACTCCAAGTGTGCTATCAGTCCTCCAGGTATTGCTTCTAGTCTTAATGTAACTGGTGCAGAAGTTCTTTTACAACAACTGGACTCCAAGTGTGCTATCAGTCCTCCAGGTATTGCTTCATAAGACCTTCTTTCTCATTTGTAATTGATTTTGAAAAAAAATGTATTTATATTTTTCCCCTTTTACACCTTATCTGTGTTTCACACATTTTTTTTGTGTGGGTATCGCACTAATTCTAAATTTTTCTATGGTGGTATAGCTAGAAGATTGGTTTGTATTGAACTAAAACCCTTCAAACCAAAATTTAATACTGTATTTGCCCCACTGTGCATTGTGTAACTATTATACAATTACACATACTGATATTGAAAATTTTGTTTAATTAGGTGAACAGAAGAAGAATGTATCAGCTGCTTCCTCTGTCAATTTAAATTCAACATTTCCAGTTGAAGGTAAAATATTTTACTGGCTCTCAAATCCAGGGAGGGAGGGGATATTGGACTATAAATTACACTGGTACCAAATGTTTTTTTTAATTATCTTTCCTTTTTTATGCCTTTTTTAGTTTTCCTATAAGATTGGCTATAGTTTAGCTAGAAGAATGGTTTTTTAAAAGTGTCTAGGTCGCTAAAGTCGTCCGCATCCTGTCATTCGTAGGTCTTCTAAGGCACAGCAGTTATATTGTTTATTATCGGCTACGCTCCTAGAGGCCTCTAGGGGAACTTGACAACAGGGGAGTTTAATTCCAACGGCCAATTTTAAAAGAAAAAGTTTTAAAAATTAAGCGATTTCTATGTTGCGTTCAAGTCTCTATGAATATTTAAATTTTTTCGATTTTTTGTGATTTCTCTGGGGAGGGTGGTGGTACCCTCCCCCAAAATAGTTACAAACCTTCCCGGGACCTATAAGAAGCTACCCTGTTAAGGAGAACACGATCTGTTGAGTGGTTAGCGAGATTCTTCTGTACAGACACACAGACAGACCAACACACATCCTGTTACTTTATTAAAAGGATAGAAAACAATTGAATTATTGCAGCGCCTACAATAGATTAATTCTTTTATTTAGATGTTGAGATGGAACCTATGGATGTGGATGCCACCGCAAATATACATGACATCAGTGTTATTCCAGCCCCTAAGAGAAGGTATGTATTTATATTAGGGGTACGGGTTGGTAAAATAAATGAAAAAAATCTTCCCCTCCCCACTTTCAATTCTTATGTGTTTGTTGATTTTGATTTTACATCAAGGAGGGGGGGGGGGGAAGTTTTGACACATTTGCGTAAACCTGGCACTTGGGCTTTATCTTTGGACTAAGAGGATAGGTTATTAATGATAAAATCATTCTTATATGATGAATTTCACGAAGTTTTAAGATTTTTTGGATAGGCCTCCAGGTGGTCTCTGTACAGGTAAAAATGAAGAAAAAAAATGTTTTAAAGTTACAAATCAACTTATAAAACAAAATATGCATCTTTTTTCTTCAAATATGTGAATAATATTAAAAAAGATGCATATTTTGTTTTATAAGTTAACCTGTAACTTAAAAAAAAAAACCTGTACAGAGACCACCTGGAGGCCTGGAGCTCCGGAACCGGGAGGACTATCAAAAAAATCTTAAAACTTCGTGAAATTCATCATATAAGAATGATTTTATCATTAATAACCTATCCTCTCAGTCCAAAGATAAAGCCTAGGTGCCAGGTTTACGCAAATGTGTCAAAACTTCCCCCCTCCCCCTTACTACATCCAAATACTATCAGCTTATTAACCTCTGTTAATAAATTCGGAAGACTCCTAATGTTTCAGATAAAATCTGCTTGTATTTAAAAAATTTTGTTATTGGTTAATTATCGCATCGTATTTAGTTGGAGTTTTCCGCGGATAGTTATCTAAAAACTTGTACGTAGTGTCCAAACTTTTCAACCAATAATTTCGATGTCACATTGTAATGTATAGTTCTTGGCTTCACAAACGAGTAGGAATCATTGTTATTGTTAAAAAGAATTAAATATTAATATTTTTTAGTCCCAATCAGATGTTGGGTCTAACCAACAAGTCACCTGTGAAAGCAACAATGGGTGCAAGTCCAAAGTTTTTTGCCAAAAGAGCACATCCTTCTCCTTTGAGGTAAACAAAGTCTACTTTGTATTGATTGACAAACGAACGTTTCGGCAGCTGATAAGAAAAGTGAGGACAATAACAGCTGCTGGTATTTTTTCCCAGCGGCTGCTGATGCTACAGATTGTTAAAACAAATGTGGCTTTATTTTGTCTGTGAATATATGTTGGTCCTGACAGTTTATTTACAACTAGCGGCTACGCCCCTAGAGGCCTCTAGTGGCCTTTAAATGTTTTTTTTTAATTTTAAATATCTAATTTGAGAAATAACTTGTCTATGTTATCAATTGTTAAATTCAAGCGTCTACGCAGCGCGACTACGTAGCACGACTATGCTAGCGACACTATGAGGCGGAAATATTTAATATTTTTGATTTTATTGTGATTTCTCTTGAGAGGGTGGTGGCACCCTCCCCCAAAATAGTTATAAACCTTCCCGGGACATATGACAATCTACCCTGTTAAGGAGAACCCGATCGGTTCAGCGGTTAGCGAGATCCTTCGGTACAGACACACAGATACACAGATACACACACAGATACACAGACACACAGACAAACAAACATCCTGTTACTTTAGTATAAGGATAAATGGCTTATTATGCCTTTGTTTTAAAGAAAGGCATATAGTTTTTACTTTATCCATTAAATCTTTAAAAGTTAATTGTAATTTCTATGACCATTGGGATCTACATAACATTGGCCTTCAAAAAGGTGTGTGCTTGTCTGTAGGTCACACATTATTAAAGAGGCCTGGTATTTTCTTTAAATTGTATGAATGAACTATCGTAATATCGGAATACAATACACAGAATAAATCAACACTTAGATAATCAATGTTGGAAAATATGAAAATCAACATATTCAAGAAGTTAATTCGCTTACCAATATTAACTAATAATAATTCATATCTCATTGTTTTATTTAGAGAATCAACCTTGCTTGACCTCAAAAAGGACCCCAGCAAGCCTGCAACATTACCGGAAGCGGCCACTCAACCTGTAACAGCAGGATCAACTACCAGCAATGATCCGCACGTGTTCCTCCCTCCCTCCAGCACAAACAAGCTAGGAGCAATGATGCAATCTTCCAGTAAATCTGGAACTAAGGCGGTCAAGCTGCTCAGTTCTACTAACTCAACTAAGGTAAAGGGGACTATGCACGAACGAAAGCAAGTGATTCTAAGCACCTTCCAGCACTGATTATTAATGTTTTTACCTTTTGGGGTGAATATATTAGGGTTATCTATAATACAAAGTAGAACGATGTCTGTCCGTCTGTCTGTCCGTCTGTCCGTCTGTCTGTCCGTCTGAAGCTTAAGATCTCGGTAACCGCTGAACCGAATGGGCTCTACTCTTCAGGGAATATACCTACTGGTCTTGTGGTGGTTTTAAGATATTTTCTTGGGAGGTGGGACACCCCAAACCCCCCAAAAAACAAAAAATCCCCCCCCCCATTTTTTTTTTTTTTTTTTTTTTTATTGCAGAAGAAATCCTTGGTTTCTTTTTTTTTTGCAGGAGATTTCCTTGGTCCTTTTACGAATTTCACCCTAATTTTTTTTGATCACCTCTTGGGGCAAAGCCCCTAGAGGCTAGGGGCGAAGCCGCTAGTGTTTAATATAGTTATAAAAATTTAAAAAAATAAGTTTCACCATAGTTTTATATGAAAAAAAACTTTGATATGTTAAGCGTTTTTTGGCTATATATAATCAAATGTTTTGTTGAGTTCAAACTGCTGTAATACAAAATTAAACTTTTTTAATTAAGTGTTAATTTAGAAAAAGGGATGGTAACTTGTAATATTATAAACAATTTTATAAGTTCATTTTCGTAATTTACAGCATTTGTTTATGTTTTGGTGTGTTATTTTATTTGAACCCTTTTCAGGCATCATTTCCATATGTAGTTCATTTATTTATCCGTAGTATCTAAGTAAATTATTAATATCATTTAAGGTACTTTATAATTTGTGATGCAATTTTTTACATATTAAATGGCTACGGGTAATAATGAAATAGAATATAATTTTCTTAGCTTTTTCTGTTTTATTTTTAAATAGAAAATTTTACCAAAAAAAAATATTTCTGAAACTTGAAGATAAAATAGCTCAATTTTTCAATGGTGATTATTTTGACTTTTTTTCATATTACTGCTTGTATGGACTAAGAAAAGCTTTTGATAGTATATTTATTTAGGGAAAGCGGACCCTAACATCATCCCGGTCAACTAGTAGTGTTCTGCACAAACCTGCCGCTGCACACAAACTTAATCTTCCCCCTCACCCATCAAGGTAGGGATTGGACATTTACAAAAGAAAAACAAGGATGACATCATCCATAAAAGTGAAGCGAGCGATAACTCTTGTAGAGTGTTAGAACTTAATGAATATAACATAAATTTTTAAGTCTAGAAAGATCTGGAATTCGAATCATTTTTAATTCACATGTAATGTTGTTTGGACTTGTATATTGATATATGGCCTGGTGTCTACAAGTATTAACGTTCGTTTTTTCTGTTTTAGATTTTCTATTTTATGGATGTTGTCATCCTTGTTATACATATTTTTACTAAAATGCGTGTTTTATAAAAACATGGATGACATCCACAAAAGAGAAGCTCTATTATCAAGATTGTTAGACAAACGAATATCAAAACTTGTAAAATATATATATCTATCCAAAGAGGTAATTTTTTTAAAAATCCCCCCCCCCTCAATTTTTTCCCCACCACTCAAGAAAATAGCTTAAAACTACCACAGGACCAGTAGATATATTCCCTGAAGAGTAGAATCCAATTGGTTCAGTGGTTACCGAGATCTTAAGGGACAGACGGACGGACAGACATCAAGCTACTTTGTATTATAGATATAATCATCCTTGTATATGTCAGGAGCCGAAGCCCTGGGGCACCGTTGCGGGTAGCGACAAGCCCGTCTCCCCCATCATACGCCAGTGCAACCACGGCCAGCAATAACAAGATAGCTAATGACCGCAAAATAAAGGTAGCTTTAAGGTTATCCAAGCTTTTAATTTTGGGGGGATGGGGTCGGTAAATAATCTAAATAGATGGAGATAGTTTTTTGTTGGGGGGGAGGGGGGGGGGGAGTGAAGGAGAAATGGTGGGTCTATTACCCAACTAAATATCGTTGAAGGTAAAAAATCCATTCATTAGGTGTGAAATGTTAAAAAAAAATAATGGCTTTTAATCATGGGGGATAATCAAAAGACAGGGCAGTGAAAACAAAGTTGCCACAGATATAGTCAAAAACCTTCCTTGGGCCCATATTAAACTATGACCTTTAAAATGAGAACCGATTATGAGATTTTAATGGACACACTATTTTAAATTCATTAAATTAAACTTAAACTTTATTTTTTTTCAGGGTTCTGAGAATCAACGACCCGGTATTAACGGGGGTGGAATAACTATAAAATCCACCGGACTTAAACGTTCTAATTCGTTGAGAAAAACTAATATTTAATAATATGATATGCATACTAGTTTATAATTTTTGTTCTATCCCACCATAATTTATGTCAAGGCAGTGCCAAGTATTCTGGAAAATTAGTGTCTACGCCATTAAGTATTCAACACCTTTTAAATTTAGTTTTAAAAAGAAAAGGCAGGAGCAAATTTTTCTAATGGGTTTATTCTCTTGCGCGGGTGGTGGTACCCTCCCCAAAAATAGTTATTAACCTTCTCAGGACCTATGAGAAGCTACACTGTAAAGGATAACCATATCGGTTAGCTAAATTCTTTGATACACACAGACAGACAAAGATCCTGTTACTTTTTTATAAGGATAAAAATCACATTAAAAGCTAGGTATAATAATTGTAGAGACCACGTATGAACGCCATTTCCTAAAAACATCGACGATAGCTGGAAAACATATATTGACCGCATAATAACTCCATTTACTGTCTGTATTAATATTATTTTTAGTCGTGCGGAAGGGGGCTGTGCCAACACCTCCCACAATACTAAAAATCGGATGTTATATCTAACCCATTTTTGCCCACTAAAAACCCTGTTCACGCCACTGTTATTATTTTTGTTTTCTTCAGAATACTTGTCCATGATATTACATAAATTTAATTTTTGAGATGAATTGTTAAACTTTATTTTAAAACCTTTCATTTTGTATTAATCTTACGCATGTTCTTTTAATCTTTTTAAATGAACAGGGAAATAAAATTAGATAGGTAAAAAAAACTAATAAATTTCTTTGCATTTAAGTATAGCATTTTTCTTTATTGACTACAAATATACCTGAGATGAATTCTTAAAAAAACTTTTTGGCTCACTGCCTCACTAAAATTTGTGAAAAATCCCCCAAAATCGCATTAAAAATCTACAAAAATTAAACAAAATCTTATGTTAATAACCGTTTTTATGATTTTATTTAATTTTTGTACATTTTTTATGCGATTTTGGAGGATTTTTCACAAAAATTTTTTTGGCGAGCCTCACTAATTTTAGTTAGGCAGTGAGTCAAGAAGTTTTTTTTTTATGAATTCACCTCAGTTTTATTTTTCTTTAGTTAACCTCTCCCTAATTCTTAAATAATAAAATTATTAATATTCACCAAAATCTTTCTTTTTATTATTATTATAGTTTGTCTTATTAGGTAAATTTCAATATTTATTGACATCTTGTATATTTATGTTTTTGGTAATTTGACAAATTTTTTTCTTTTAATTTTTCTTTACAAGTATATTGGGACAGATAAAAGCATTATCTAGCGTAGTTTGTTTTTGTATTTAAAAGAAACCTAAGTCTTTTTCATCCGCCAGTTTTATTTATTATATTTTAAAAACTTTCCCCCAAGAAGCCTCTAGGGGCACCTAAAGTAAAAGTCGACCCGCCCCCCTATTTTCAATTTAAGTTTTTAAAAATTTAAGGGTAAAAAAAATGGGGTTAATTTTTTCCAGGGGCTGAGGGTTAAGATACCCTCTCCATAAAGTTCCTTGGAGTTTTAAGAAGTTTCATTGTAAAGGAGAACCATATCAGTACAGCTGTTATCTAGATCCTTCGCTGCAGACAAAAGGGCTAAATACAAAATAGGATTAACACTTAGGTAGATTGCTTTTTTCCAGTCTCATATGAACTTCTTTTTAAAAGCGAAGCTTTTCTATAATTAGGGTCGGTCCGTCCGTCCGTACGTCCGTACGTCCGTCCGTCCGTACGTCCGTAACGGATAGCTTTTTCCGTTAATTTAGGCATGTTAGAATTGTCCTATCGATTTCAAATTTTGCATGGTGATTCCTTTAGTAATTAGGTACGATTTAGAAAGCGTAGCAACTCTATAATCATCACCAAAATGTCCGTACGTCCATTTTAAACATGTTGATTTTTTTACTTTTTTAACAACAAATTTTTATGTGATCTAATCATCGGATTGATCTGATTTTTGGTATATTGATTCCTGGGACAACAAAGTATAATGTATTAAGCGAAGCAACTCTATAATCAAGTCCTAAAAATGTAAGTATGTCCATAAAAATTTTCCTGTATCAAGCAGTTTTTCAACAAATTTACTTACAATTTTGCTTTGAGTCTTATAAATTTATATTATGATAATTAAGTTCTAACACTATACAAGTGTTAATGTCCGTTTGTCCTACCGTTTCAGTGCTTCGCTTTTATGGATGTTGTCATCCTTGTTCTAATATCTTTATATTTTAACACATTTAGATTGACAATTTATTGTAACGCATATTTTTGTGATTTTCTTAATTTATAACCGACAAACTTACTTATGTTTTTTTCTAACTGTAAATTATATTTTGAAATTGTTTATTTTGTTTATAAATCTTCTTAATTATGAATTAAAACATTAATATTATTTTTTTTCTTCATATTTTTTAAAAGCGAAGCTTTTCTACAATTAGGGTTGGTCCGTCCGCAATGGAGCTTTTTTCGTTAATTTAGGCATGTTAGGATTGTCCTATCGATTTCAAAATATGCATGATGATTCATGTAGTAGTTAGGTACGATTTAGAATGCGTAGCATCTCTATAATCGTTACCAGGGTGTCCGTACGTCTATTTTAAACATGGCGCTTTTTAACAATATTTTTTTGTGATAACTATCCGATTGATCTGATTTTTGGAGTACTGATTCCTATTACAAGAAGATACAATATTATTAGTGAAGCATCTCTATAATCAAGTCCAAAAAATATCAGTATGTCCCTAAACAGATTTCTGTATTTAAGAACTTTTGCAACAAATTTGCGTATAATTTTGTCAAAACTTATATATTTATGTTTTCTATATTCAGTTCAGACACTCTGCAAGAGATAATGTTCGTCTGTCCTACCGTTTCAGAGCTTAGCTTTTATGGATGTTGTCATCCTTGTTAGAAGCAAAACTACATATAACACAAGTCTTGTTTGTTGGCTTACGAACTTTAGTGGACGATTAGGTTCAGGAAACGAATTTTCTTCTCCTAAAAAAAAAGTTTGGGGGGGGGGGGGGGTGATGCTACCTTGGTATGGGAACTATGCAAGAACGATTAGTATTTTTCATGTTTTATGAAGAAAATATGTTAAACGAGTTTCGACTATATGCTGGCAGCTCATACCAATAACGAAATTAATTCAGAAGAAAATCACGAAACCTATACGTGTTTTTCAGCTGTCGTTGGGGGGCAACACATCGTAAAATTGACGACCTCTCCATTTGCCCCCCAAATATTATTTTAGATTTATTTTGCTTGTTGGTTATACCTTATTCCTGTATGCTGGGAAAAGGGAATGATATTCTGACGAACAATTCTAAAGGAAAATTTCACCACAACCCCCTTTTCCTCCCCCTTCTTACCCACCCCTCTTTAATTACATTAAAAAATATACTTCCACCTTACTTTAAAGGTTTCGTGATTTTTTGTAGTATTGATTGTTATAATAGCTTCCCCTGACTGTCATTTAGGCATTTTTTCAAATAGTGTAATTTTCATAGCATTTAATGACAAAAACTGTTTGGCATTAATGCTGTAAGGTGCTTAGTAACACGTGACTTAGTTTCTTTATTGAATCGTTTAGAGTTTTGCAATCCCTGAACCTAAAAGAAAATAACAATATTTGTAAAACATGAGCTGTACATACATGTATTATAAAGATTTATTAGCAGTGTGATCAATTCAAAAAGACAAAGTAAATGTTTAACAAAAGTATTTTTTTTCCATAATCATTTCCAGCATCCAGGCCATCTTCTTTAGTTCCATAGTTATGCTGAAGCTGAAATAAATAAGATTAAGCAACATAAGCATTTAATTCTACTATAGTAAGACTAGAGTTGTTGTTAATCCTATTATATAAAGTAGTAAACGTGTTTTGTCTGTCCCTAAGGATCTCGCTAACTGCTGAACCGATATTGTTCTCCTTTACAGTGAAGCTTCTTATAGGTCCTGGGAAGGTTTTAAACTATATTTTGGGAGGGTGTCTTCTCTTCATCCTCCCCCTCCCCCAAAAAATACTTATTTACTCTTTTGAAACTAAAATTTAAAATGGGATGAGGTTGACTTTCCCCCCTCCTACCTTAAGTGCCCCTAGAGGCTTCTAGGGGCGCAGCCGCTAGTTTTACTATAGAGTAGATGAAATTCCTGAGCCAATAAACAGGCAAAAATAAATAACATAACATGCATAGTCCAGACAAGGGTAATGGAATTAGAATGTTTGTTGTCTGATGGGTGTTACTTCAATTAATACCTTAAGACCTTTTGGAAAAGGCAAAAATGGTCCAATATTAAAGTGATTTGAATTATATGACAATTAAATTTTTTTGTATCATTAAATCTTAAGTGTTTTGTCATAAATTAAAGGTGAAAAAAATATTTTTATATTTAGTATATATGTTAAATTTTTTTTTTAAATCATGTTTAAGTACAGTATTTAAGTATCTATTCTGTAATTACCTGGTATCTTACACACAGCAATGCGTGGCCTTGTACAATTAGTATCATACCATTTCACATTTGCCTGAAAGTTTAAAAGCTAATATATAATCATGTTGTTGCATTATTGACACATTATGTCTGTCTGTCCGTCCCTTAAGATCTCAGTAACCAATGAACTGAATGGATTCTACTCTTCAGGGAATATACATACTGGTCCTGTGAGGTTTTAGGCTATTTTTTGGGGGGGTGGGACACCCACAACCCTCCCCCCCCCATTTTTTTGGGGTGTATGTAGAAATTTAGGTAGGTACAATTTTTTAGAGGCTAGGGTCGAAGCCGCTAGTAATCAATCCTATTATATAAAGAAGTAGCTTTTTTGTCTGAATCGATATGGTTCTCCTTTACAGTCTTCTTATTGGTCCTAAGATGGTTTATGCTATTTTATTTTCATAAATAAGTCTGGGTATGGTTTTAGGTTTTTTTCTGCTTTTGTATATTCCTTTATTTATAGAGCCCCTACATGATAGGGGCGCAGCCGCTAGTAAAGTATATAGTGAAACAAATCTATTTATTCCACTTAAGAAGCCAAGAATTGTGAATCAGTGTTTAAAAAGGATATCTGTTGCTTCCCAAAGAGTATGTATCAAGCACAAAATGCTCACCTTATTTTTGAAGTAATTGAAGTTAATTGGAAGGTTAAGGGGAAATTTTCTTCTCCTTTTACACTGCATGGTTCTATAACCCTATGGTGCATTACAAAATATAACCTTACCTAAAGTAACAAACAAACAAAAGAAAAACAACTCCCTCTTATTTTCTACTTATCTAAAATGCAGGGGGGGGGGGGGGGCTTGGACTCAAAATGTCACTTAGAGGGGAAACATTTCCATTTTAATATCATTTTTTGTAAAAGTGTCTAGATAATCATAAAATTTGTTTACCGTCATGCAGTTATAACCACTCGTTGAACTAGGCCAATTAGTATGCCAGCCATTGTATGTTACTAAATAAAAAATAATAATCTTTCATGTGATACAAATACTCTTAGGGATTAAATCTAAAATATCATTAATAAGTAAAAATTAAGAATATGAAGGATAGTTAAATTAAAGTACGTTAATTTTGTCTATTCTAAATACTTAAGTAACAGAATGTCTTCCAGTTAGTGTATATGACTGCTAACATCGTTCAGGGATTATTCCATTAGTCCAAGGTTAATTGGAAGGTTTAAAGCTAAATGATACGTCTATTCGTTTGTGACATGTCCAAATATATATGTATTCTAAATGTAGAGAAATTCTACAATATTTTGATTTAAAGGAATATAAATCAAGCTACTTTAAATATATTGCTCTCTTTTATTATTGAATAAATTTAGGAAGATAACACCTGGAGATCCGTCTGTCCACACCCAAGTCCCTTCTACAGCCTCATCTGAACCACCAAGCCACACAGTTTCAGTTCCTCTTAATTGTAAAAGATCTAAATAATAATATAACAATTTAGATAGGCATGATATTAATTCTATTTGGAATTTAAGTATTGTTAAAAACATTTTCTATAATTAGGGTCGGTCTGTATTTACATATGTCTGTCTGATATGGATAGCTCTTTTTGTAAGTTAGAGTTAAAGTTAGAATTGAATTGGATTTTAAGCTTGGCATGGTGATTTCTGTAAAAATTAGGTACAATTTGAATAGGGTAACTATTGTATAAATGTTACAAAAAAGAAAAGTGGTCCATTTAAATATTTGAATTGCAACATTTTTTTATAAAATATAATTATCCTATTCAGCTGATTTTTAAATTTTGCAGCTTCTGATATATTATTTTGTTTAGACTTGTGCACATTTATATTCTCTTTTTTGGATGTTATCTTTTCTTGATTCAATGTCATTTTATCTAATCATTTCATACTAGCAACTCTACCCATAGTATCTAGAAGTATTCAAGGAATAAAAAAAGAGGTAGAAAAAAATTCAAAACTGTCTAATATGCAAGATAATTGGAACAAAATTGTCACTAAAATGTCAAAAGTTAGAAATTTTTGGGCACTTTTCTACCTTACTACACCTGGAAAAATTGCAATTATTAAGGGATTCATGTTACCGTTACTGAATTATGTAGGAGCAGTTGTCTTTCCTTCTGAAGAAATAATTTCACAAATCGAAAATATCATTATTTCTTTCTTAAGTCAAAGTAGACCAATTGCAAAATGTAAAATCTTTTCAAGTGTTGAAAATGGAGGTTTAGGAATACCAAAAGTAATAGATTTTTTACGCTCTTTAGATATTTTAATGTATAAAAAATATTTATCTATAGTAGATACTTGGTCTTTAGAAATAAAAAATACGAGATGTCAAGCAAATGATCCATTTTATTTCAATGAAAAATTAGATAAGAATATAAATCCTATTTTATCTAGAATTATTGAATCATATATAATATTTTCAAATTCATTTTGGTTAAACCATGACAACATAAAAGACATGAGAATTTTTAAAAATATTTTTTTTTGTAATAGTGAAAAACAAATTGTAAGCAGGGCTATTTTTACAGAAACAACATGGGTACGATATGAGAATGATATAAAGTCAATTTGTTTTGGAGACCTTCTAAATACTGATAATTTATGTCAAGATTATAGAAACTTTAACATCAAATCAAAGGTCAATTTCAATTACATGGAATATTTGAGACTTAGGGGATTTGTTCAACACAATATTGCTATATATAGGTGTAAACTTTCTAAACCCCAAACTAAAATTAGTTCACTATTTTTAAAGCCAAAAGTAAAGTCAAAACATTTTCGTTACTTCTTATCAAATGATGATCAGAGGATAGAAAAGTGTAAGTCTTATTTAAATAGGTATAACTGGGCGAAAATCAGAGAATTTGACATAGAGAGAGAGCGCAAATGGCAGAAAGTATGGACTTTGTCCTTTATTCCAATAAATATACGAGAATTCTCGTTTAAATCTATAAACAATTATAACTATTTTAATGCTAATATCGCTAATTTTAGGCCAGAGTCTCCAGAGTGTACACTTTGTATACTAGACCGGAATCTACCCGCACCCAAAGAAACTGCCCAGCACTTTTATCTGGACTGTCCTGTCACAACTGATATTACAACCAACTACTTCTCAGACTTTCTACATAATATTCAACTCAATTTTGACGCAAGCTGGCTGTTAGTAGGAGTTCCAAAAACGCTCACAAGTAATATGATAACCGTTTTAAATATTGAAATTATACTTGTGTTATATTTCATCTTTCAGTCAAGACTGAAAAAAAAGCTTCCATTAAACTCAAATCTACTTGAATTTATTTCCTTTCAAAGAAAATTTTTGCTTAAGAGCAAAAAGTATAAACTAGGATATGAAAAATTAACAACAATTCAATTTGACCCTGGATAAATTTTATTCCTACTCTGTCTGTTATTCAGCTCTAGGGTAAATACCTAGGTAAGGGACCAGTCGATAATGATCCTTCATTAATCCTCTGGCGACTCTTAAACCTAACAGGGTCAGAGCTGTATACTATCAGAATACCTGTCCTTGCCCCACTCATCTTAATTCAGTCTGCCAATATGTGATACACTATTTCTTTAAGGCTTTATTGATGACTGGGCTCAGGGAATACCACAGGATGTCTGACTTAAATTAAAGAGGCAATAACAAGGTAAGGGACCAGTCATCCTCTGGCGACCCATGTACCTAACAGTGTTAATAAAACTGTCCATGCCCCTCTCTTACTTATTCAGTCTGCTAATCACATCTTAAATGTGATCCATTATTATTTTATGAAGACGTAAATCATGACTGAACAAAGGGAATGTCACAGTATGAAAAAATCTTTTCTTATAACCAATGTAATTTTGATATGATATTCTTTAATATATGTGTACATAAATAATTTTTATCCATGATTTTTTGAGTATTGAGAATGACTTTTAAAATAATATTGATAAACTTTAAATGTAATTTTTGTATGTAAATGATAAAGACAAATATAGAATCAAATAATAATAAAAGAAAAAAATTCTGAGCAGGGCCTATACCTGCAGTGCCCTATCCATGCAGGGCTACCCTTAATCCAAAAAAACTTAAACTAAGGGAGATAATACAGACTTATAACGCCAATAGATTTCTAATAATGTATGAATTTTAATTGTTAAGTATTAAAAATGTGGGAATGAAATGACTGCTAAAATTGTTTACTAAAAAAGTCAAATATTTTATGCTTTTAATCTTTTACACAGAAAGTTGGTTGACTGGTTAAAGTTGTGGTAAAGTTTTGTTTATCTTTTAAAGAATTGTCACCAACCTAATACAAATTGCCACTCCTGACTTGACCGTATAGAAGTAAGTTCTGCACCATGGGCCTCACATTCAGACTTTGCTTCATACCAAGTTCTCTTTGTATCATTTAACACAATGTAACAATTTTCTTAAAATATTTTAAAATTTACAAAAATGAAATTTAAATAAATTTAAAGGGTAAATAATAGTGAAAAAAAAAAAAAAAAAGATGTTGGTTATTGATAAAAACATTACACCATTTATGATATCTTTTATAATTCGACGAAGCCCAATCTGTCCTATTGTGAGGAAGACGTTTCCCTTTTCTCCCATCTCTTTTGAAGAGATTTTCTTCCCCCCTTCCCTTTATATGACGTCATATAGGAATCGTCTTCCTCACAGTGGGACAGATTGGGCTTCGTCTTATAATTCGTCCCAAAAAACTAACAAAACTAGGAAGTAATAAGAAAATCAGATACAATTATTTAAGTACTCTTACAAAATCTGGTATGATAAGATGATTCATTAGTACACATACAGTAAAAAATATAATTGGTCAAATTTCAGTTATGAATACTACCTGTGGTAATATCAAATGTACAGGAAGGTAAGGAAGTTGTTGAAGTTGAAAATGTTGTAGTGGAAGTAGTTGAAGTGGTTGTAGAAGTAGTTGAAGTTGTAGTGGAAGTTGTAGTGGAAGTAGTTGAAGTGGTTGTAGAAGTAGTTGAAGTGGTTGTAGAAGTAGTTGAAGTTGTTGTGGAAGTTGTTGTGGTTGGACTAGAAGTAACAGGCGGGCAACTTGGTGGTGGACAAGATGTTGTAGGTGTTGAATGGCAGTTTAATCCAAAACGCCCTTGCTTGTCATCATTGACTAGAAAGCATAATTGTAATTTTATCAAGAACAATTTACAAGAACACCAAAGATATGGAGAAATATGTAAAAATAAAAAAAAAATTAAAATCAAACCAAATACACAAAAGATATGGGGGAAAATGTGGAAATATACAAAAAAAAACTTCTTAAAAGTAGTCCAACTGCCATTGACAGGTTTTCATAGTAAATTATGTTCCATGATAATGGAAATGTTGGTAAGGAGTTTCAGCCATCTATCTTGAATAAGAGCCAAGAAAATCATGAATCATAAATCCCCCACATTGTGACATTGCAGATGGATAGATAAACAGACAATTTCAATAAAAAAGTAGCAGTTACTAAAAATACACTGCATTCTTTTTCTAGTAAAACTTTTACTAATTGTAATTCTTACTTTTAAACTTGGCAATGCTGCATTCATTTGTGGTTTTGTTGTAGTTCCACAGAAGGCATTTCTTCCTCGATTTGCAATATTGAGCACATTGTTTAGATGAACCAAGTATTCCATGATTTTTATTCACAATTTTCGGAGTTCCCTGTAAAACTTTGCATGCTGATCCTAAAACATACAAAAAAAACATGTTTTGGTTTGTCTAGTCATTGTTAGTAGAAAATTATCTTTATTTTTGTAAATTTTATAATTGTAAACAATATTAGGTCGTAATGAATAGCTCTATATTGTTGTATTAGGCCTCGTAGAATTGTCCTATCAATTTTAAACTTTTTGAAACAAATAAAGTACAACTTAAAAAGAATTAATCTAGAACTACAAGGAATAATGTCAAAAGCAATTCATCTCCATTATTAAGTCCTAAAAATTCAGCTTTTTTATGAAATTAAAAGTATTGCTTTTGTTAACCCACTTGTACCTAATAGAAATTAATCATTCTTTTTTACTTCATTGGTGAGAGGAGTTACATCAGAAAAAAAATATTTTATGTAGGTACAAATTATGCCTTAAAATGTGGTTTTTCAAAAGTCCTTTTAAAAAATATTAATAGATTTAAATTTAATATTTTTAACCTATTTTTGAAAGGTATATCAAAAATAAACTCTGACACCTGTAGAATCATACTACTATCATATATCTTAAAATTCTAATAATTAAATTGATTTACCTTGTACATCTGTTACACTGAGTGTAATACCAGAGAAAATAAACCAAACGAATAACATTAGATTCATGCTTAATCTAAATTTATAAAAAAAAGAATAGCATTATGACAATACTACAGGGTGTTTCAAGAGAAATGTCTTATTTAAAAACTTAATTATACATATAAAAAAACAATTATAAGAAATGCTTTATATATTTGGAAAACGTTTTTTGGTCCATTTATTTTTCAAATATTTAAAAATGGCTATTTCATTAACGCTTAACCTTTCTTTCTAAAGTGCCTTATTTTTGAAGATTGAGGGACCATGAAAAATTTAAAGTGAGTGCAAAAATACGCACATTCAAACTCTGCGGCTTGTGTTAATATTAGAAACGTTTTGGTTACTGTTAGAACCTTCAAAAGCTCTTTTTTTCTGGGTTTATAAGAACCATTCATGTGCTATGTATTGTACAGAAGCTATGTGGTATAATGTCCCAACTGACTTAAGATATTTGTTATCCTTTCTTACATTTTTCACTGTAGTTACTAAACGACAAATAGCACTAAAATTGTACTCACATTTACAAAAACTAGAGCTTATGATACTCTAACGGTATGAATAATATTAACACAAGCTGCGCAGTTTGAATTTTAAAAATATACGTTTTTGCACACACTTTATATTTTTCATGGTCCCTAAATCTTCAAAATTAAGGCCTTTCAAAACCCGGTTTTTAAGGATTTGTTGAAACAGTCATTTTTGATTATTTGAAACATAAATGGACCAGAACAGGTTTTCCAAATATATAAAGCATTTTATATAATTGTTAAGTTTAAAAATAAATAAATTTCTCTTGAAATCAATCACTCTTCTCATAATATTGTTACATCACTATTTTATATCTAATGAGCTACTAAATTATTACTTGTCATAAAACATTTCACATAAAAGCTTACTATTAAAATTGACATAAAAAGTACATATAAAAAATTTTTATTCAAGACCCTCCAGGGTTAGAAAGGTCTAAAAGGTTTGAAATATTGCAATTGGACCTACTTTGCAAATATATTTCAAAATTATATTTATTACAAAAATACCTTTATGACAACTGAGGTGGATTCTTAAAAATAAAATTAGGATCGTTAAATTGGCTATGGAAGCCAGATCACCATAATTGTTTTTGTCAACTAGGCACTTTGAGAGAAACCATTTATTTGGGGGAATGTTTCTTAGCCCTTAAAAGAGAAATAGCTACACCTAATAATTAAAGGGAACTATGCACGAACGAGAGCTAGTGATTTTAGGCAACTTCCAGCAGTGAACCTGAGTTATATGGAATAAAAAAAATTAGTTTCGCCATGGTTTTATATGGAAATTCGGATCTACTGCAGTTCACGGTAAAATATTGCTGGTAACGAATATTGCCAAAAATATATAAATTTTAAAGGCTGCTAGCTGCCAAACGGCTGAACGTACAGATCATGCCCACACACTATTTTAAGCAGCATAAGAAGGCCTACAAATAATCTGGAATAGCCATAAATCAATAATGCATAATTATCTCGCAGTGCAGAGAAATGCGCGAAAAATGCCTATTTTGAGCGTTTTTTCTTCAGTGAAGTTTTGCCTGTGCATCATTGGATCTTGGCTATTCCAGATTATTTATAGGCCTTCTTATACCGCTTAAAATGGTGTGTGGGTATGATCTGTACGTTCAGCCGTTTTGCAGCAAGCAGCCTTTAAAATTCATAGATTTTTGGCAATATTCGTTACCAGCAATATTTTACCGTGAACTGCAGTAGATCCGGAAATTCTTTAGAATTATAACCATTTTTTGATGAACTATCATCAAATGTTTTGTTGAGTTCAAACCATTGTTTCAAAAGCTTTGACACAGAAATATATTATTTCTGTGCAAAATGTATATATAGAAAAACTGGTGGTAAACAGTTTATTTAATATACTTCTGCAATTCAAACCATTTTATTTTTTTGCCTATGTATTTTATTTTGTCTTTTGAACGAAACAAAGCAATTGATGATATTGCGCCAAAAAAATTCTTAACATTTCAAGGTTTTTTTCATACAAAAACATGTTGAAACTTATTTTTTAGTCAATATAACTATATAAAACATAAACCTAGTATATTCACTAAAAAAAATACTATGGTTCAATGATGGAATGTGCTTGGATTCACTTGCTCTTGTTCGTGCTTAGTCCCCTTTAAGGAGGTGGGGTTTTCGCTGCAACATGATTTAGTAGAATATAAAATCGCTTACCTCTATTCTGTAATAATCAGCAGAGACTGATATTTTTACAAATTTTCAATTTGCTTTTATAACCATAAACAAGTGTTTGTAGAAAAAATTAGTCTCAATCACATAATATCTTTTTCACCACTGATATTCCCTCCCCTTTTTTTTAAATGATTTGAAAATAAGGGGGGTGGGGTGGGGTTAGTTTTTGTTAGATTTAGGTTTGGTTAGGTTTTATAGGGGTACAGGGTAGCCTGGCAGGATAAAGGCAGCAAAGGTGTAGGCACAAGGACTAAGCTTGGGGAAAAATATATTCCCCTACTTACTTTCAGTGTATATTAAACTTTAATGGAGGGGGGGGGGGTATCATGAAAGATAGAGGGATATAACTAAGTAAATTTTTGAATATGGGTATGGCAAATAACTACAAGGTAAATAGATTTTATGCCAGCAAACTTGGCAGGGTCATTCAGGAAAACAACGTATAATGTCCTATAAAAAATGACATCATACAATACAAATGACCAATGATAGGCCAGTATACATTGTAATTGACCAATGGTAAATTGTAAGCTGGCCTATCATTTGTCATTTATATTGTGGGATGTAATTTTTTATTGGACACTGTACGCTGTTTCACATGTAGGTAAAGAGCAAAAATATTTTTAGAGTCAAACAAAGCATTTATGTTAACCTTTAAGTTAAAATATTTTAGAGTTTAGTTGTCATGTATCAATTTATAGAAGAGTAGGTTTGCTAGAAAAAATAAATAAAATATAAAATTTTTATGTTAAATGTAAACTTGATAATTTATAAATAGCAGCCTTCATATTTATAAAAATTTCACCTGTTTTAAAAGAACGTGTCCTAACTTTTGTGATTTTTGTTGACCCATTTATGACGAGCTCCTAAAGTTTAAAGTTTTGATTCATTGGGGTTCAACAAAATAGATTTTTAAATAATTACTCAACAAAATTCAAAAAGTAAGGTGCCAAATTCAAGATCTTGCTATTTTTGTTCATAATGGTAATTTTCTTCTTTTTTGTTGCGGTAATTTTATTTTAAACTTAAATTACTTCAAAAATAAGAGGTCTACAAAAAAGACTATTGCATATCTAAATTCTATGGATTTTTTTTACATCTACTACTTACTAAAAGCATCGACTAGCTATTCAAAAAAAAATCACAAAAGTTCTTTATAACTATTTATATTTTTAAATTATCTTTTTAGAACAAAATATTAATTACCTTGAAATTTGACAAAATGTATCCTGATTTATAATCTCTATTAATATGTTTAAATCTGAAAGTTTAATTTTTAGTCTGTCTGTCAGTCAGTCAGTCTGTCCGTAACGCTATGGGGGAAATGGGATTTACTCAGCTCCTATAGAATATAGAATGCTGAAACTTTTACAACATTCCCATCATTAAGGAGCACAATTAACTAAAAGACATCAATGAAGGTCAGACTGCTTTTTAGCAGGTTTTAGGCTATTTTTATATTTTCCACATTTTGGTGTTTAAGGTTCGATTTTCAAATTTTTTTTTTCTGGTAAAGATATCAAAATTAAATTTCCCGTCGTTTGAAGAAAACAACAATGACATTCAGACTACCTTTTTGCGATGTTTCAAAGATTTTTTCCCATTCTTCTAGCATATAATTTACTTTAACCGTCGTCATCATACAAAAGGTTTCGTGTTTATTTGCTCCAATAAATCTATTCTTGATTTTAATAAGTACACTATAAATCTACTTGTACGTATTCCCCTCCACGATTTATTTTGCTTCGCTACTTATGGATTTTGTCATCCTTGTTTTGTTGCTTTTTTTTCGCCAAATTAGACAATTTTGAATCATTTAATTTGAAAAGAAATGCAATAATTATTAAGGCCATGCATTTGTTTGTAAAAGCAATGATTATTAAGGTTATATGTACATCTGTTTGTATAAATGCAATAATTATTTATAAATGCCATTGACACAGTCTATAATTTTTATAAACTATTGATTCCTTAGAGGTAATTATAGACCTACTGGATAAAAGTAGTTACATTCAAGGATAAAATAGCATAAGTATGATCAGGTATTCATTTACGTAATAAATATTTATATCGAAGCATCTTTTTAATTTTTTCTATAAATTGGGGCCAAAAATAGATTTGAAGGAAACTACTCCTATTTTAAATTTTAAATAATAGTGCTAAAAAAGGTGGCTAATTCACCACCAAAAGTAAAAAAAATGTTTAGAAATTAAAATTTGCATTGATATTTGATTTTTTAGCTTCTTGTATGCAAACTGTTATCTGTTGGTCTAAATGCATTTGAAAGTTGTTTTAATTACTTGTCGCATCGTATTTTAGACTGATTTCCACGGATAGTAAAATAAAGAATTATAAATTTTGTTTGCCCAGAGTGGCTGAACCCCCCCCCCCCCCCCCAACAAAAAAGCTTTGGTGTCCCTAATATTAAAGATAAATATTTAAAATTGTAGCAATAAATTTTTAACAAACATATTTTTATTTGACAATATGTTTATATGTAATAAAACTGTCGTTTTTATCTGATAATAAAGACATGTTTATTATTTAAAAACATCTGTTCTTTACCTATGTAGATTATACTAGAACATCTATTTGAAAAATAACAAAATGTCCTTCTGTCTGTCTAAGTGTTTGTCCGTCTGACTGTCAGCTAAAACAATATGGTTAACAGTGAAGGTTCTTAAATATTCAGGAAAGGTTCATTACTATTTTGGTGGAGGTCCATTAACTTTTAGGGAGAAATCAACCACCTATTCACAAACTATAATTTAAAATAGAGGATCGACTAATCACATCCACTCCCCCCAAACTTCTTTATGAGCAGAGCCGCTATTTTCACATATGAGGGAGCTTTGACAATTAACTTATGTTCAACTCAATCAATTTTAGTTGCAGGGCGGCCATCTCCTCATCATATCCCCAGATCTTGCAGATCCCGAGGACAGACCTGTTAATTAGCATCTGGACACTTGTCTGGAGAAATTGGTTGCAATCAGCCAGCCGCTGACGCTCACTGGACGGGAGAATAAATAATTCTATCATATGTTCCAATTTTTCAGTGATAAACGTCAGGGGTGGCACTATCTTGGGGCTGAGTTGGCCGACCACCTTTCCACAGGGTGGCAAGGTCCCTGGTTTGACCCAGGCCTTGGAAATAGGGCATACCTGTCAAAATGCCTCTATGGCTGGCCCCCTCCCACATAAAGTCCGAGAAATCTTTACTGCTCGAATTTTCGAAGCTGGAGTAGGCAGAAAATATGTGGAAGGATAAGTCCCAGTTATTTTGGGAAAAAAACAAAGACAGAACATCCATAAAAGAGAAGGTCTGCGCGGTAGGACTTTTGTAGAGTGTCAGAACTGAATAAGCATGATATAAATATACTAGCGGCTATGCCTCTAGAAGTCTTTTAATTTACTTGAACGTGTTTTTATCCACAATTTTTTTTGCTTCGCTACTTATGGATGTTGTCATCCTTGTTAGAGTATTAATGGATTACTTCAGATCTGACATTTGTATCCTTTTTATCAAATCCTTCATTTATATTTTTGCATCTAACATTTTCATGAAATTGTGATTTTCCTCAAATGCCTAGCGAGCATAAATCCCTTCCCCCTTAAAATAAAACAGTGGGGGTTCGGTGAAGTGTAGTTTTTCATGTCTCACCCCTGTGCTGCCCTGCACCTAATATAGCCTAACCTAACCTAAAGTAACACAATAATTGACAACCCCCCCCCCCCGCCATTCATTTAAAATTAGGGAAAAGCGGACTTTTTTGCTCGAAATGTAATTTGAGGGTTACCGCTACCGTTACAACTGAAGTTGCTCAATGTTTTTTTTTGTGTGTAGGGAGTATATAGGTAACGACAACCAAAATAATCCTTAAACATTTCTTATACCCAATAATATAATGGAATTATTAAACAATAATAACTAAGGCAGAATATCCAAACAAAAGATTTATGCAAAAATTATTGCTCTGTCCTTATTAAAACAACTGTGTAATATTAATGATGGAGTGCAATTACAGGGCATTTTATGCCTTGTAAATAAAGAGAGGGCTGTAGTTTTGTTTAATTGTTTATTACTTACGCGGTTTTGCCCCAAGAGGTAATTAAAGAAAAATAAATAATAACCTCTGGAGATGCCCCCACAAATTTTAAATAATTAAATAAAAAAAAATTGAAGGGGGATATTTTTCATTTTTGGGAGGGTTGGGGGTGTCCCACCCCCCAAGAAAATAGGCTAAAACCACCACAGGACCAGTAGGTATATTCCCTGAAGAGTAGAATCCAATCGGTTCAGTGGTTACCGAGATCTTAAGGGACGGACAGACATCATTCTACTTTGTATTATAGATGTATATTAGAATAGCGTAGAAGGCTGTCTATATGTAAGTGTTAAACGTAAGTGTTTCTGTATTTATTTTCACTTAATAATTATTTATTTACATAGTTAGACTAATTGTAATTTAAATCTAAAGATTATATTTCCATTTGCAGTATTTTTTTTCAAATGCATAAAAAAAGACTTTCAGAATGACTTTTGAAATGAACAGTTAGCTTCTTAAATTGAAAAAGTTTTTTTTTAATTAGAAACAAATATTTTTTATTCAACTTTGGGGACTAGTGTAATTAACAACCCATTGTCCCCTTCCTCCCTGGTAATATCTATTGATGTAAGAATGCTGGGTTAGGTCAATGGGCGACAAGATGATATTATGTACTTATAAATTTATAAGAAACTCTTAGCAGTCGTGAATGCTTTCACACAAAGCACCTTGTTAAGCATTAAAACCATACTTTTTAAAAATATAAAATTAGGACAGGGACGTAGCTTTTGTTGTCTATTTTTTTGATACTGTAGGTCAGTGGGCTCTAATTTATGGTGTAAGCCTATGCATAAGTATGCAGGGATCTAAAGGGATAAGACAATGGCCTGTAAATTGATGTACTTCCCCAATGATGATATGCAAAATTACACCTTCTGTAGATTAAAATTAGTGCTTGAAACCTTTGAACTTAATTAATCATCCAATCAAAATTCACTGAAAAGTTAAAAATCAGCATGTTTTTAATGGATGCACGGCCTTTTGGTAATGATTATATAGTTGCTACGCTTCTTAAATCGTACCTAACTACATAGTTTTAAATTGAAAGGACAATTCTAACATGTCTACATTCTTTATCTCCGTATATCTTTTATTTTATTTTTATTTAAAAACAGAAAAATCTGTTACGAATTGTCAAAACTGGATACAAAATACATTTTAATCCTAAATTTTTTGACAGGTATTAACCAGAGAGCTAGAGAGGGGATAATGGGCTGTTTATTACACGTCCCCAAAGTTTTATAATATTTTTTTTCTTATTGGTTAAACAACTTTAGGGGCTTTTTATTCGTTGGTTAATTCAGTTAACCTTACAATCGTTTCAACCTTTAATTGTTATCAACAGAAGGGGTAATTTTGTGTATCATTATTGGGGATGTACATAAATTTATCGGCCACTGTCTTATCCCTTTAGATCCCTGATAAATAAAATAGATAGCAACTATAGGGTTTGAATTTTACATATCTATTTAAACATTACAAATTATTTTGACGTCAATTTAAAACTTTAAAAGGATTTTTGCAAATATTTTTGAAGATTTTTTTTATAAACATAATTATTTTTTAATCCTTATAATAAAGTAACAAATCTGTGTGTAAACGATCTCGTTAACCACTGAACCGATATGTTCTCCTTTTCAGGGTAGCTTCTCTTAGGTTCACTTCAAAAACTTTTTTTATATTAACAAACATATATAGGGATATCTAACTCTCCTGCATATTGCTTAATACATCCTAAATTGAAATGTTGCTCAAATAAAAATTGTAAAACAATTCTTGTTATAAGAATTCAATTAGATTTAGAAAGCGTAGCAAACGTATAAACATTACTGGAAAATCTGTTAATCAATTTTTACATATTGACTTATTAGATATTTATATTTTTTCAAACACTATTAATCATTTATTACTCTGTAATTACTCTATTGGCTTAGTTTTATAATGATGATGATAATAGGAAAATTATACAAAAAAAATGAATGAAGCTTTTGTATAGATATTAAACATCATGCTTATTTTTTCTAATTCAGCTTCGCTTTTATGGATTTTGTCTATTTATATGACCTTAAATTATATATGCAATGCATAATAATAATTATTTATCATATCGTATTATAGACAAATTTCGGCGAATGAAATAATAAATTGTAATATTAAAGCCATATACGTTAACTCAAATGGTAAAAAATCCCAGGCTAACAAAATTGGTAACAATTTTATGATTTTATTTTAATATTCGTAAAAAAATGTCTATAATTCGATGCTATATAGGGTGATTCAGAATAAACTGAGTTTTCCGATTTTCTGATACAACCAGAAGGAACACAGAAAAAAAAATTATACATCCTTGTCCTCTTTAAAAAAAAATACATCAAACTTAGAAAAGGTCTTTTTCAAAATCTCTGAAAATTAAGGCGCATTTTAGAGCATAAATATTTTAAAAAGTGCATATGATACTTTTTTCTGGTAGAATTTTGTGCTTTAAGGTTGGTTTTTTAAAATTTATTTACTTGTAAACAACATCTGTGTGTTGTTTATATATAAACATCTTTAGTTTAAAGCCAATTATTTGCAAGGTTAAAAGAATGTCTGAAATATGTATATGTGCATTAATTACAACTGTTTGACTGCACCAATTATTGCAAATCTTCAAGGATTTCTTTTGAATATTTGTATCCTTTATCAAATCATCGGGAATGATTAATGCATTTATAAACGGCCTTCTTTGGCCTACTTATAGATGTGATATGTATAACTTATTAACACAACCTAACCTAACATTTAAAAAATTTGTTTTTTTAGTGGGACTACAGGACAAGAATATAGCTCAATATTTAAACCATTTTGCTCACTGTTTAAGTTCAGATGTCATTGCACCCCCCCCCCCCCGCACCTTCTTATTAAACATTGAAGCTAACAATTAAATTTTATTTTATTTGATTTATTTTTCCTTTAGATATAGTACCTATTCTAGCTCAATATTTAGACCATTTAGCTCACGGTTTAAGTTTATATGTCATTGCGCCCCCCCCCCCCACTCCCCCTCTTATTACATTTATGATCTGCCTTCTTTGATGACAACACCTATAAAAACAAAGCACTGAAATGGTAGGACAAACGAACATTAACACTTGTAGAGTGTCAGAACTGATTCCTGAATAAACAGAATATAAATATATATGTTTAAACAAACTTTAAAGTAAATTTGCTGGAAACGGCTTAATATTTTTAGGACTTGATTATAGAGAATTTTTCCTTTGATATTGTACTGTGTTGTCCTAGGAATCAATATTTCAAAAAATAATCGAGAAACACGTAGGACGCACCATTACAACGTAAGCGGAAGATATAAGAAATGATTTTTTAAGCGTTTTTCGGCGGTATTCGGCGGGAATGGTGGTTCTGCTAAAATAGCTTCTTATATCAACTCTTGTAATATTATTCGAAATTCTTCATTGTTTTGTTTCTATGTTCAAATAATGAAATGGAATTTCAGGGTCAATTTTTATTGTAGAAAGCTCGACAACTTTTAGATATCAGTAAATTGATACAGTCATTTTAAAATTAATGTTATTTTTTGGACAGCCTATATTAATGTCAACTATGACAATAAGCAGCAAAGCGCAAGGTACATTACTTTCTCTTTTTCTGAAGTGTGTAAAGAACTCTGTCAATTACTTTTTTACAGCCCATGGCCCAATTTTGCAGGTTAATCCAGAGTAATTATATATAAATTTAAATTAAAAATAAAACACATTTTTCAATAACAAAAATACCGAATTCTCTAGCTTTGAAAATCAATACAACAAGGATGACAACATCCATAAAAGCAAAGCTTTAAAAACAAAAGGAAGGCAAACGAAATATAACTTTAGTAGAGTATCAGAACTTAATAAGCAGAACATTAATTTTTATGTCTAAACAAAATTGTACATAAATTTGTTGCAAAATTGTGTAATTAACGGTTACAGTAAAATAACCCCTTTTGTAGAATGCAATAAGTGGTCTAAACTTTTGAACTCACAACTTAATGAACTAACTTTGAGGACTAGTGTAATAAACATCCTAATGTCCCCTCCCTGCCTGCAGATTTGTACTTGTCTCAACAATATTAATGTAGATAAAACAAATCTTTTTGGAAATAATATTTATAGCCGTAATTAATATTTTTATATTTGACATTATGACATTTTTAAACATTTGTATCCTATTTTTCATTGCAAAACTGCACTTTAACATACCTAATAAAAATAGAAAATCTGAAATGATAAAATTATATAAAACAAGAATACTATACAATAATTCCTTGATATTTATATCCTTGAAGAGTAGGGTGTAGGAAACATTTGATTATAAATTATAAATGAAAGTTTCATAAACACGTTCTCCTATTCGTTGGGATAGAAACACCACTGGTGAATTCTTAAAAAACTATTGCCCCACTAAAATCAGTTTGTCCCACTAAAATTAGTGAAACAAACTAAAAATTTAGAGGGGATAATTTTGCCTCACTTAAATTTTAGTGGGGCAAAAGTTTTTTAAGAATTCACCTCAGGTATAAAATCTTTGATAATCAGATCTATGCCGTCAGGTTTTAATCTAACTGGCAGTCAACTCCACATCTTATTTCTCCATAATCCTGTTGGATGCAGTGTTTTTTTCGTCTTGTGTCACTTTATAATTTCAAATTTAGTTTTTTGTAAAGAAAAAAAAATTGAAGGGGAGGGGGGGGGGGGTCAGTTTCTTCTAGAGGAGGGTAATTGTACCCTTTCCCAAAATTGATATATACCTACAACGGTTAGCAAGTTCCTTTTGAGCTGACTGACACATATACTGTTACTCTTATATATATAAGCTATGTTTTTTTATATATTTTTTTTTATGCTTTTAAAAAATATAACTGATCAATTTGATTAGATTAGATATTTATTTTTTAACACACATAACAAATTATTCATATACAAACAATAAAAATTGAATATGAATAAAAGAAATTAAGAAGAGATCATTTAAATAATAATTATCAATGGATATGAAAAGTACTTGGGTTATAAAATGATTCTTTAGGTATCTGCTGTCCTGACCATTTTTATTTGTTAAGATAGGGTATAATTGTCCAATATAATAGCCATGAAACAAAAAAAGCAACATTATTTCAATGCGATAGGGCAGGTTTTGTGAAGAATTAATTTCAATAGATATTGCAATTGACACGTAGTTTTAGAGAGCAATTGTTAGGAGCAAAGCGATTGATAGTGAAGATTTTTTTTTGGAAATATATTTCGTTATGGAGCAGCAGTAGTTAATAATTTTTAAATGTTATGGTTGAGATAATAATAAATGTTAATTAACATTATGGTTGAGATAGATTTATAACTGTTAAAAGTGTTGTCCTATAGATCTCAAACTTTACATGATGATTCCTCTGTTGATGGAGAGCGTCATTCGTTACGGTGACTTAATTTGGAACACCTGCCATACTCGGCGAGGGTGAGGTATTAAAGTAAAACACTAGAGGGAAGAAGGGTTAAATAACTATATCGCACTGTACGTGTGCAGACTCTCAATTGGGTCATTGAAAATCAACCAATGGTGTTGCTTATATTAACACAGCCAAGTAGCAGAAAATTATTTAGAAGCAGACGAAAAGGGTCATTGAAAAAGGAAGGGGAGTAGTTATCTGTAAATACATCTGTACAATAGATCTGTTCCCCCTTAGGTAATAAAGTTTAGATTCCATGAAATAGTGGTTCAAGTCATAATGTTCTTGAACGTGGAGCTTGATAGCCCTAGTGGCTATACAAAAGTATCTTCTCCTATTCTTCTACTACTTAGCTCCAAACACTATGAAACAATGGCTACAAATAAAATAATTAAAATACATAGAATTACATTTATTACATAAAAACTCTATACATTAAATTACAATTATTTTATTTTATAAAATTAAAAAATAATTTTACTGTTTATTTTTAATACTATTAAATTCCTTGGATTTAATTAATAGGGTTGAGCCGGATATCTGGCTGATTTATAATGCCGGATATCCGGTATCCGGCCCAACCCTATTAATTGATAGAGAGAGTATATTATTTGAGAAAAGCTCTAATTTAAACAAGGATAATTGTGTTAATGAAAAGCGCAGCAAAAATTTCAATGAATTTCATCACAGAATAAGATATTTGATCTTGAAACGTCATTTGATTTAAAGTAATATTTGTGTTAATATTAATAATTAAATCCATAACTAAATTATTTCGCTAACGGAAAGACAAACCATAATTATAGAGTAGCTGTAATAACAAAAATATAAAACTGAAGAAACATATTAAAAGTACATTAATTTTTTTAGAAGAGGAAAAAATATGACCCGGAAAAAAAAATCCTTTGCCCTTTAACGTTTTTGTTTACTTAGAAAAAATTATGAATACATATTTATCATTTTAAATAACTCTAATATCATTTTTGACAGTCTTAGTTTTTCTTTAATTTCATATTTTATTTATTATGATATTACATTACATTTATCTATATTTAAAGACTAAAAAGAAAAGAAAAAAAGACATAAAAACTATAAAAATTTGGTAAGTTGACTTTTAGAATAACTTGAAATTAGTCCTATAATTTTAATTTACTTCAAATTGATGTATAAAATGATTTTAAAATATTATGTAATTTGTCTAAATAAAAAATATTACTCACACCTAGCTTGAGCTGTTTATAGGTTAACTTATTTTATACAGGGATGTAGGGGACGTTAAATTATAATGGTACCCAAAGTTTTGAATTAAAGATTGTTCTTTGGGTACTTTAATTAAATCTTAATTGGTTGGTACTAGCTGGCAGTGTCAAAACTTTTACATTAATAATTGAAATCTTACAAGGGGTTAATTTTGTTTATCATAATTGGGTACGAACACCAATTTATCATCCATTTTCCAGTTAAATCCCTGTTCTCAAATATTTATAATACTATTTTAAACTAAAATCCAGAATTTTAATTCAAATTTTCAGTTTTTTTCATATTTGTCTGAAGTTAACCTATACCCAACTCTTGATAGATGTGTTTTTAATAGGGTTGGGCCGGATACTTTTTTTCTTTGGATACCGGATATCCGTCTGTTTTATAATGCTAGATATCCGGTATTCGGCCGAATATCTGGCCAAAGCCGAATATCCGGCAAATTACTGGATATCCGGCATTATAAATCATCCGGTAGCCGGCCGGATATTGAAAATTGCCGGATATCCGGCCCAGCCCCTGTTTTTAACACACAAATATTTTGATTTCTTTAATTTTATCATCTGAACCTCCACTGGTTTATAATGCCTAAAAAAAAGAAAAAGCATAAATTGAAAGATTGGTTTTTCATAAAAAGTTATGCCCTGTAAAAATAAAAGATTGCTTTCCATAAATTGTTAAATTTGAAAGGGGAAGACATTCATTTACTGCATAAAAGCAAACAAGGGGCAATTATGTTCATTAGTAGCGCAGCAACATCATTTTAGATTCAACATAAAGAGTAAATTGTGGCTAATATTAAACAAAACTTTAGATGATTAAGAAAATATTCAATTATAAGTTAATTATATTTGAGGTAATTTAATTACTTAAGCAGCATATTCAGGCGAGCCAAATATCTCCTTTTCTGACCTAACACCTAGGGTAACAGACAACCAACTCTTTGATTGTAAGACTTTTGTCTAGAAGTCTCAACTGTGCTTGGTAATGAGTTGCGCCTATTTTATGTAAAGGCATTCACTAACAACTGACATAGCCACAGTAGGAACAATTTCAACGTCTTTAGTTACGACGCGGTGTAAAGCTGAGATTCGAACCAATCCCCTGTCCAACGACGATCTAATGCGCTAAGTGTTGAGCCGCGGTCGAGGGTAATCACAGTAACTCGGAAGACGAAGAAAGTCCCTCAAAAAACATTCAGACTTCATAAAAATAAGGGATGTGGAAAGGAGGCGTGTGAAAGAAAACTCCTTATAAAGAGATTGATAATCCCTCATTTTTATGACGTCACATTGAGCGACTTTCTTCGTCTTCGTAACTCGTCTAATACAAGGTTTAGAGCAAAGCTTCTCTATAATGCAAGCTTACCTATAGTTACAATGAGTCCTGTCACGAACGTCCAGTTTATTTGAATTATACTCGAAGAATTACATCCATCCTATATGAATAAAATATTGATTATTAAGTTGATAGACGAATAATTGAATTTTACCTACAGCTGTTTTAAATTGCAATTTATGGACAATGTTTTTTTCTTCAGAGTTCATTCTTTACTCATTTATCAAAAGAAAAGGCCTTGAAAGAAAGTTTCTAAATTTACTAAACACATTGTTTTACGGGACATTTAAGTAGATATCCCTCCCTATATTTATAAACTTTTTGGGGGGTTGGTTCTGTTTGGTTAATTTTTTTTCAAGGGGCCATTTCTCTTAAGTGGATGGAGGTACCCTCCCCCAAAATAGTTATAAACCTTGCTTAGAAGTTAGAGGTTAGCGTGATCCTTAGCTACACACAGTCAGTAAGACATTCTGTAAAACAACTTTTACTTGTGTGAATATGAAGTAAGAAGTAAGAAACTTCACTGTAAGGGAGAATCATATCGGTTCAGCGGTTAGCGAGATCCTTCGCTACAAACTCAGGCAGCCATCCTCTTAATTTTATCCTTATAATAAAGTAACAGGATGTGTGTTTGTCTGTTTGTTTGTACCGAAGGATCTCGCTATCCGCTGAACCGATCGGATTCTCCTTAACAGGGTAGCTTCTCATAGGTCCCGGGAAGGTTTATAATTATTTTGGGGGAGGGTACCACCACCCTCCCAAGAGAAATCACAAAGAAATCGATTTTTTTTACGATAATTTTTAGATAGGTATCGTAGAGACTTGAACGCAACATAGATAGGTATCGTAGAGACTTGAACAAAAAAAAGCGCCACTAGAGGCCTCTATATAGTATAAGAATATAAAATGAAGGTTTATTTACATTACCTTTTTTCTGCAGGTACAATATTCTACATGGATATTATAGGTTCCGGATCTGTGAATACAATATCTGAAAATAAAATACATTTTATGGTTTAAACATGATATTTATTCGGAATCTCACTGACTAATGGAATGGTCTATGGACGGAAATAATTTTTCTTTTTACCTTCTTAGTGTTTTTTGACAATATTTATGTCGATTCATTTGGTATTCGATTAAAAAGGTCAAAATATCGACATAAGATAAAGAAACCACCACCAGAATTAATATATCTACTACTTTGATATAATTAAGAGTAAAATAATAGAGGGGAAAAGGGGTTAAATAACTGTACCTCCCCATTGTAATGACCTTTAGCCGACTTTCAATTGGGTTTTTGAAAATCAAACAATGGTGTCGTCGGGAATTTTAACACAGTCAAGTAGCAGAAAACAGTTTGCTAGCAGACGAAAAAGGAAGGGAGGTAGTTGTCTTTATATACATCTATACTATAGATCTGTTGGTTAAATCTCCCCATCGCAATGACCATGTGCCGACTCTCAATTGGGTTTTTGAAAATCAACTAATGGTGTCGTCGTTAATATTAACACTGCCAAGTAACAGAAAACAATTTGCTAGCAGACGAAAAGATGATTGGAAAAGGGAGGAAGGTAGTTATCTGTATATACATCTATATTATAGATCTCTTGTTAAATAAATGATTTATTGATTATACCTTTCATCATTCCCCACACCAGGTTCTCCCAGGAAAGCGCAGGAACGAATATATCTCCACTCTCCATTCACTGAAAAAAAAGTAATATCATTGGTTTTATGGTCCTTTCCCAACAACGGAATAGTTATTTCTCGCATCGTATTATAGACGGCTTTCCGCGGGTATAAAATGTACAATTATAAGATTAAATCCTCGGGGCTGAAAAAACTTGTTTAATCTTATGATTGTACATTTTTATATTCGTAGAAAACTGGATATAATACAATGCTAGACATAGTTTTCGTATGGATGAGAACCGGTTCTAATCCACTAGATTAGAATCGGTTTCGAATGAATACGAGAAAATAGATTCTAATACACATTTTTTTTATGTAACTGTAACTGTAACTTTACCAAGAATGGTCAGATAATTAGATGAGAAATCTTTAAAAGCCTGACATACAGACATAAGAGTAAAACACTAGAGGGAGAAAGGGTTAAATAACTGTATTCCCCAATCACAACCACCTTGTGCAACCTTTCTATTGTGTCAATGAAAATCAACCTTTGGTGTCGCTTATATTAACACAGCCAAGTAGCAGAAAATAATTTAGAAGCAGACGAAAGAGGTCTTTGATAAATGAAGGGAGGTAGTTATCTGTAAATACATCTATACTATAGATCTATTATACAGGCCAACCTTTTAAAAACTTTATATAATATAAACTATACCAACAGTTGTATTTTTAATAAGGAGTAAAATAAAATTTACCTTTTTGTCTGATTTTTCTGCACATAGTTGACTCTAGGCCAGGCAGATGTACCCTCTCTTTTTCATGACTAAAATAGTTATTTATCGCATTGCATTCTAGACAGCTTTCCGCGGATATTAAAATAAAAACCCTAAGATTAAAATCATTTTTGTTGCCACAAGGGGCCGAAGGCCCGATCTAACAAAACTGGCATAAATTTTATGATTTTTAATTTTATATTCGTGGAAAATTTTATTTAATACTATGCTAGACATAGTCTTTTCGTATGGATGAGAACCGGTTCTAATCCACCGGATATTAATCGGTTTTGAATGAATAAGCGAAATTAATTTACAAACATATCCCACTACCCCAAAAACTCTAATTAATATCTAAACATTAGTTTAATTAACTTTGATCCCTAAAAAGCAAATCTTCTCTACGAGAAGCATCTGTCTGACATATTTCATGCTTTTACCTGCAATCTGTGATGGGAAAAGATCTGTTGTCAAATGGATCCGCACATTTTGGATCACCATCGGATCTACACACCCAACACTTTATACTGGAACCTAGAAAATTAAATATTTGAATTTTGAAATAGTTAAAAATAAGGGGTGGGAAGTAATCTCCTAACCCCTTGCGCAGGGAGGCTTACCCTGCGGGACTTATACCCCCGGTGCCCTAACCCTGCGGGTCTAACTAATACCCAATATAATCTGACCTAAAGGAACAAACAAACAAACGAAAATTACCCCCCTTAATTTCAGTTTATTTAAAAAATCAGGGGGGGGGGGTACTAGTGCTCTGCAAGCACTTTCTGTAAAAAAACCCCGCCAAAATACTTGTAAGTTATACCTGGATGAATCAAATATGCTGTGTAGAGAAAGAAGAAAAAATAAAAATATTTATACATCTCCATTTTTATCTATGTTATTATCATTATCTGAAATTAGTAAATTGTAAATGTAATAGTTATATCATGGGAATTAAAAGTTAAAATGTGTGAAACATTATCCCATTGAACTACGGTTTTATGTCTGTTAGCTAAGCGGATCAAGCGCTTCATTTTAGCATGGTTTTAAGCCATTTAATTTCTTATTATATGTAGAATTAACCACTGAATCAATTTAGTTTTACATTTAGGAAAGCTTTACATAAGGCCCACGATGGTTTTAGGCTATTTTTCTGCCCCCCTCCTCAACCTAAATAATAGGGAGAATCTACTAGTACTTCTTATAATGGAGAAGCTTATGTACTATTTTTTAAACTTACTTTTTTAACGTAAATAACTATTATTTTTTTTCACTGATTTATCTAAAAGTTTAAATAAAAGCTTGTTTTTATGGGTCTGATTGTAATAAATTCAATGAAAAATGCCCTAATACCTAATAAAAACAAATTTTTAACTATTCAAAAAGATCCAAAACATAAATTTGTAAATACCAGTAAATACTTGTGTTAGTAAAATCAAAACATCTACTTTACTACCATACCAAAATTCTACCTGTTTTAATTCAGGGCAAAATATGACAACATAGATTTATTATTATTTTTTTGTTAAATACGTAAAAATAAGGTGATAATAATAATAATATTCAAACTAATTTTCAAAAGTATCAATGATATTACAATATAAACAGTTTTTTTAAAATTTTCTAAAAAAAATCATAAAAAATACAACTTTTAGCCTACATTAAAAATAAACCACTATTTTGACATAAAAAATATAAATTAAATGTTAAAAGTATGTATATTTACATGAAATATTTAAAAAAAATATTTAAAAAAAATATATATATTTACCCCTGTGTATACCATAAGCAGGTAAAACTCTAGTAAGCACTATGGCTTGAGTTTCCACCTTAATTCGATAGTGGACAAAATAATGCCATTTCTCGCGGTCATACGCCGTCATGCGTCATATTGAAAGGGTAACGCAAATTAATCTTTATATTATAGCGAATTAAATAATCTTTAAATCATCGCTTTTATCTTATAGAGAAAAATAGTAAATCAAATAGCTAAAACTAAGATATGAATCACCCTTCCAACATGACGCATGACGGCGTATGACCGCAAGAAATGGCATTTTTTTTGTCTACTATCCTTAATGTAGTAGTAAATTATGATAGAGGAATACTCTTAAAGAAATTTTTAATAGCGAAGCACACCCCCTTGAAATTTGAATAGTCGAGGACCTACCTTTCCTTTTCCCTACAACTTAAGGATTACACAGGACACACACACACCTAGAAAAACTCTGTGCACGATGATTCCGATACAAAAAACAAGTTGACTATATGTCAGCCTATACCATTTTATTTAATACCATTTGGAATCGATTGAAAATACATATATATTGACAGAATGTTCATAATTTAGTCAGGGGAAAGAGGGAGAGAGAGAGAGAGAGAGAGACAGACAGACAGACAGACAGACAGAGAGATATCTAAAGAAATAGAGAGAGAAAGAGTGTATGAGAGAGAGAGAGAAAGAGAAAGATGGATAGTAAGAGAGAGAGAAAGATAAAGAGGAATATATAGAGAGAGAAAGATAAAGAGGAATATATAGAGATAGATAGAGAGCGAGAGAGAGAGAGAGAGAAAGAGATAGGGAGAGCGCTGCAAAAAATAGTGAAAATGGCAAATATGTTAATTCAATGTGTAATTTCAAAAAGAATCTATATGAAACATACTTAAACTAATTTTGAATGTCTTAAGGAAAGTCTGTCACGAAGGATCTCGTAAAGGGCTGTACTGAGCTTTACCCAATTTTCAGATGAATTTAGCATTGGTCCAATGAATGTTTTCTTTTATTTTAAATGAGAAGGGCTGAAAGTTGGGGAGATTCAACTCCCCCCTCCCTCCCTCCCTTAAAAGATATCTCCCATGTTTCAAACACAAATAAATAAAGCCACTTCTTCAAAATAACATTTTTTGGGGAGAAGAGATGGGGGATATTTCTAGTAGGGTTGGGCCGGATATCCGGTCTTGCCGGTTATCCGGCCGGATATCCGGCCATTTTCAATATCCGGCCGGATACCAGATATTAAAAATATCCGGTTACATGATATCCGGCTGATTATTGACGACGGATATACGGTTATCCGGCCGGATATCCAGTAAATTTCCGGATATTGAACGTTGGCCAGATATCCGGCCTGAACCGGATATCCGGCATTAGAAATCAGCCGGATATCCGGTATCCGGCCAAAAAGTATCCGGCCCAACCCTAATTTCTAGCACCTGTAGGGCTATCATAGACATTTACCTTACCTAAAATAACTTATCAAAAGCTATCAAAATACGACGACACCCTGCTACTTCGTTTTCATTCCATGATCCTAATAAGAGAAGATGATTAAAGTCCCTCCACAGATTATGACGTCATACGATAGAATAACCAATGAGAGGCTAGTATACACTGTAATTGACCAATGGGAAAATTTATGCTGGCTTCTCATTGGTTATTAACTCGTATGACGTCATAATCTGTTGAGGGACTTTAATCATCTTCCTAATAAGAATTTATTTAGCATATAATATTTTTTATCGCATCGTATTATAAACAGCTTTCCGTTGATATTAAAATGAGGGGCCAAAGGTCCGGCGGGCCAACAAAATTGGTATTGATTTTATGATTTTTATTTTAATATTAGTGGAAATTTTCTGTATTACTTGGCTATACATGATTTTTTAGTATGGATGAGAACCTGTTATAATCCAGCGTATTTTAATCGGTTTCGAAGCGCTGATGTATCTAAAATTTAATTCAAAAACTTAAAAATGAATATTTTGAATAGAATATAATATCTACAATATCTATCTTAGGGTCAGTCCGTCCGTCCTTCACAGTTAGCTCTTTTCGTTGTCCTATCGATTCCAAACTTTGCATGATGATTCCTGTAGTAGTTAGGTACAATTTAGAAAGCGTAGCATCTCTATAATCAATACCAGAATGTCCGTATGTCCATTTTAAACATGTCGATCTTTAACTTTTTTGACAACAAATTTTTGTATGTTAAAATTATCCGATTCTTCTGATTTTTTTGTAAACTTATTCCTGTTATAACAAGGTACAATGTTATAAGCAAGGCATCTCTATAAACAAGTCCCAATAATGTAGGTATGTCCTTAAACAGTATCATCTATTTATGCAGTTTTGCAACAAATTTACTTACAATATTGTTTGTACTGATGCATTAATATTCTGCTAATTCAGTTCTGACAATCTACAAGTGTTAATGTTCGTTTGTCCTTCCATTTCAGAGCTTCCCTTTTATGGATGTTGTCATCCTTGTTATCGTTGTTTTTAATGGACATTTTTGGGAGGGTTAGGATGATTTTCATTTTTCAGTACCACACGCGTCACGTACTATGTGAAAGGCTTGGACACAATATAAACATGGTTTTATTGCTTAAATGACTATGCAATACATGAAAAAAAGTGAAATTTAAGTGTCTTAGTTTTATGTGTGCATTTGGTGAAACAAGTTTTTTTTTTGTGATTATTCTCCTAACCATTGAACACGAAACTCTATAAATAATTTGGTCCGTTGGTTTGTCTGTTAGGCTACAGGAATATCAAACTTCCTTCGGGTAAATGTCTTTTTCTCTTTTACTATTATAGAAATACTTCAAATTTTCAAACAGTTTTCAGTATAATGACCCAATTCTGATCCACTGATTTTAAACAAGTTCTGAACCACGTTGAAAACGGAGGTATCGTATTATTATCTTAGAAATTGTCCAAGAATTCATAGGATTAATCTAAACTAATATTGTTCTACTTTACAATATAGCCTCTCATAGGTACTGGGAAGTATAATAACTATTCTAGGGGAGGGAACCAACCTAGAATAAACTTTCTTCCCACTTTTTCAGACTGAAATTGCAGATTTTCCCTACCCCCCTCCAACCTCAAACAAAGAAATAACATGTAACACGTACGTCATATTTGAAATTATGAGAGAAATCGACCTTCAACATGCATCAAAAACTAATTCTTATATTAAAGTAGTATAGTGTGTGTGTGAACTTGTCTGTCTGTGTGTACCGAAGGATCTCGCTATCAATATTTTTTTTAGGGATTTTCATTCCCACTTCTACTCTCATCTTCCTCATTTTTATGACGTCACATGACTGAATTTTGAGACACTTTGTCACAATTCATGGTTCTTTTTTACAGTGAAAAAATAAATGACCCCTCCCAAAAATTAAAAAAAAATTTACTTGCAAAGAGGAGGGTCGACTCCCTCCCCCCTTCTTTCCCTCATATGCCCCTAGTGGCGTAGCTGCTAGTGTTATACCCCTCCATTACAAATTACAAATATCAGGGACGTCCAATGGGTAAAGGGTTAATTTCGACACAATAAAAACTGTCCCGAATTTGTATTAATTTTGAGGAACACGACTCCAGTGACGTCATATTTTTCTTTCCCGAAAAAGGGAAGGGGGGAAGAAAATCTCTTCAAAAGAGATGGGGAAAACCCCCTTTTCTCCCGTCTCTCTTTTCTTCCCCCCTTCCCTTTTTTTTCTTTCCCCCTTCCCTTTTTCGGGAAAGAAAAATATGACGTAACTGGAGTCGTGTTCCTCAAAATTAATACAAATTCGGAACAGTTTTTATTGTGTCGTTAATTTCTCCGCCCCCCCCCCCCCAAAAAAAAATATTTTTAATTTTTACCCCACCATAATCAAAAAAAGTTTTGACGGTCTGCCTCTATGCATGATATAAAGATTCCCCCAAAAGTTTTAATTTTCAATCCCCCCCCCGCAATAAAAAAGCTTGGATGTCCTTGTTACAAATGTTACTGATACTGCGGTACTAATGTAGATAATCATTCATGTTTAGATAAAATGAATAAAAAACTGAAATGCCTCTATTTTTCTGCCATTATCATGACAGCAGCCGGTGAAATTTATTACAATGAAGAGTGTTATCAAGACATCAGGAATTTCTTCAGAATTCAAATCATTTTTGTAGCGAAACCATTCTATAAGTCTTGTGTAAATGGAGATAGTCGCTCCAAAAAAAGACATGTGACGTCATAAAATAAATGATAATCCATCTTTTTTTGGGGGGTTTCTTTCCCACTTCTCCTTTCATCTCTCTCATTTTTATGACGTCAAATTGAGCGACATTCTCCATTTACGTAGAGATTTACAGGAATACAGATAAATAGAAAGATAACAGACATACAGACAAAATACAGAGAGACAGACAGAGATATAGACATACAGACATAATACAGAGAGATAGACATAGTTACAGACATACATAATACAAAGAGATAGACATAGTTACAGACATACATAATACAGAGAGATAGACATAGTTACAGACATATAGACATAATACAGAGAGATAGACATAGTTACAGACATACATAATACAGAGAGACAGACAGAGATATAGACATACAGACATAATACAGAGAGATAGACATAGTTACAGACATACATAATACAGAGAGATAGACATAGTTACAGACATATAGACATAATACAGAGAGATAGACATAGTTACAGACATACATAATACAGAGAGATAGACATAGTTACAGACATACATAATACAGAGAGATAGACATAGTTACAGACATACATAATACAGAGAGATAGACATAGTTACAGACATACATAATACAGAGAGATAGACATAGTTACAGACATATAGACATAATACAGAGAGATAGACATAGTTACAGACATACATAATACAGAGAGATAGACATAGTTACAGACATACATAATACAGAGAGATAGACATAGTTACAGACATACATAATACAGAGAGATAGACATAGTTACAGACATACATAATACAGAGAGATAGACATAGTTACAGACATATAGACATAATACAGAGAGATAGACATAGTTACAGACATACATAATACAGAGAGATAGACATAGTTACAGACATATAGACATAATACAGAGAGATAGACATAGTTACAGACATACATAATACAGAGAGATAGACAGAGATATAGACATACAGACATAATACAGAGAGATAGACATAGTTACAGACATACATAATACAGAGAGATAGACAGAGATATAGACATACAGACATAATACAGAGAGATAGACATAGTTACAGACATACATAATACAGAGAGATAGACATAGTTACAGACATATAGACATAATACAGAGAGATAGACATAGTTACAGACATACATAATACAAAGAGATAGACATAGTTACAGACATACATAATACAGAGAGATAGACATAGTTACAGACATACATAATACAGAGAGATAGACATAGTTACAGACATATAGACATAATACAGAGAGATAGACATAGTTACAGACATACATAATACAGAGAGACAGACATAGATATAGACATACAGACATAATACAGAGAGATAGACATAGTTACAGACATACATATATAATCCAGAGAGACAGATAGATATACATACAGACACAATACAGAGAGACAGATAGATATACATACAGACATTGAATTCAGAAGAAATGATTAAAAAGGAATTATGGTTTAGTGAGGTAATTAATTTCAATTATCAATTTTAGAAGCGCAGCTACTCTGTAAATAGGGTTTGTCAGAACCTTAATATCTCGGTAACCGCCAAACCGATTGGGCTCTACTCTTTAGGGAATATACCTACTGGTCCTTTGTGGCGGATTTAGGCTGGTAACACTGTTAACGTTCACTATGATTTTATCTGTTTCAGACGTTGGAAATCAGAAAATTCATCACGACCATTAGCAAATTTGAAGCCTTACAGTAAGTTGTTATTCTATTCAACTTGTTATATAAAGTAGTGTGGATTTTGTTTACATTAGATCCCTCAAACCAATCTCATTTTAAAAATATATAGTAAAATGATATTAAACCCCATTGGGTGCCATAAATTTACGCATGCCTAGTACTCAATATAACCTAACCTTGACCTTAGGTAAAAAAAAACAAATACCCCCCCCCCTCATGATCAATTTATTTAAAAATATGGGGTGGGGGTCTTTCTGTGCTCGATGGGCACTTTGAGGTAAAGATTCACTTTACACTTGGGGCTAAGTTACACTAGTATACTTTACTTCAAAACAGGGTTTTGGCAGAGGCACGTATGCCGCGGCGAAACCTCCGTTTAGATGTTTTGAAACACTTTTTGAAAAGAAGGATTGCCATAATTGGGTCAGGTTTAAATTTCCAGCTGATTTTTAAAATTGTAAACGGTTAATTTCTCTGAAGCTTACTGGCGGCTGCCGCGCAGCTGCCGAGCCCAACTTTAAGAATTAATAAAAACAAGGATGACAACATCCATAAAAGCGAAGCTCTGAAATGGTATGATTGACGAACATTAACTCTTGTAGAGTGTCAGAACTGAATATACAAAATATGAATATATAAGTTGACAAAATTATACGTAAATTTGTTGCAAAACTTATTAAATACAGAATTCTGTTTAAGAACATAATGACATTTTTAGGACTTGATTATAGAGATGTGTCGCTCAAAATATTGTACCTTATTGTAATAGGAATCAGTAATAAAAAAATCAGATCAATCAGATGATTTTGTCACATAAAAACTTGTCGTTAAGAAAGTAAAAAAATCAACATGTTTAAAATAGACGTACGGGCATGCTGGTGACGATTATAGAGTTACTACGCTTTCTAAATCGTACCTAATTACTACAGGAATCACCATGTAAAGTTTGAAATCGATAGGACAATTCTAACATGCCTAAATTAACGAAAAAAGTTATCCGTTACGGACTGACGGAAGGACTGACTGACCCTAATAATAGAAAAGCTTCGCTTTTAAAAAAGATTCAGGGAAACTATGTTTTATCACAAATGTAATAAATAATTGTCCTGTTTTTTTTTCAGTTATAGAATCAAGTTTTGGTATCGAAGAAAAACATTTTAATACAGATGGACTAGATATTCCGAAAGAAAAATTTGTAGGTAAATAATTTCACTTCAATTCATAATTCAATTGCGCTAGATTAAAAATCATGTATTTTAAATATGAAATTAAAATCATTTGTTGGCATGCGGGCCAATAAAATCTTCATTAAAATAAGCAATTTCTTTACATTAAGGATCGTCCCTATTGGATAGCTTTTATCGTTAATTAAGAGACGTTGGTATCGTCCCATCAGTTTCAAACCTGAAATTATTACCTGAAAGTTGATATGGTAATTTTAAACATGTTTATTTTTAGCTATATTTGTGTGTTGAAACAATAAATTGTAAAAGTTTGATCAACAGAGCTGTCATTAAAAGGGAAGCTTTTCTATAATTAGGGTCGGTCTGAATGACAACTGAAACGATGTGGTCTCATAGGTCCTGAGATGGTTTTAGGCTTTAGGCTATTTTGTTTTTATGACTTGGTATGGTTTAAGTTTTTCTTCCCTTCCATTTCCCTTTAAATATAGAGCCCATAAATGCTAGAGGCGCAAACGCTATTATCTTTATATTTTGTATATTCAGTTCTGACACTCTACAAGAAATAATGTTCGTATTTCATACCGTTTCAGAGCTTCGCTTTTATTGTTGTTGTCATCCTTGTTTTACATATACTATTATTATTTGATTCTTTATTTGTCTTAATTATTTACATAAAAAGTTTACATCTTAATTATAAGAGTTATTATAACAATATTAAAATAAACTAATCCAAGATAAAAAAAAAGTGTCAGTTGATTATAAAGCAGAAGTAAAAAAAAGAGAGAGAAAATTGCCGTTTAACATAAAAAGTGTACATTTAAATTATAAATTTCAAGACTAATTCAACATAATATAATATCTTCTCAAAATATGTCAAATTTATACAAAAAAAAATAGAACTTTAGAATGTCTTAGAAGGAAAAATAAGCGTCATTGAGAAGAAAAAAAATATTTATGATACAAATATTAGGTCAATACTAAATATATTCTCATTAAAATGTGTCTAATGGATACAGGGCTGAACTTAAAATTGTCAAAGAGGGATAAATAAATGAGGCCTGTTGAATGAAAACTGCAGAATGCTTTAATGGGCAGATCACCAAAAGCTCCACCTCATGAATATTGTGTAGGATGTATATAGTTATACTGACCCTCTATTGTACGAGGTAACTTTTCTTGTGGTCTAACGTCACCATGTGATTAACAGGCTAAAATTCACATGATTAAAATTAAGAATCACAATGAAATAATTATCCTCCGGATCATTCTTTAATTTTACTACACTTACAAGATTTATCAATACCCACCTGTAAATCTTACAAGTGAGTTAAAGTAAATCTTACAGGTGAGTTTTACATATACTACTATCCTTATTTTCAGCTGAGCATAAACTGATAAGATATCCCCTGTTGAGTTGTTTAAAATACGATTCTCCACAATTAATAGAAGTAATACAGTAAGTTTTTTAGTTGCGAAGCTACTCTATAGTTTGAAATGTCCTCTGTCTGAAATGTTTTGGGGAAACGTGATTTTCTCAGATCCTATTCGGTGTGGCTTCATGGTGCTCCCAAGAAAGACCGTAAGGAGGTGAATCAGGAACTTTTGTCCGTTTCAAAGTATCTCGTTCCTAGCCTGAGAAAATATCAAAAAACCTCTACAAGTTGTACAATTCTCAATAAACTCTAAAAAATGGTGAATTTTATTCATTTCTAAGGCTAGTAACGAGATATTTTGAAACAGACAAAAGTTCCTTATTCTACTCCTCAAGGCGTTTCCTGGGAGCACCATAAAGCCATGATTCTGAGTCAATAAATTACAGGTCTTTTTGAAGATTTAGAAAAATATTTTGCATGGGTCATTTTTAGCATAAATCAACCACATTTTGACTGGAAGTCTTAACTGTTCTTGGTATTGAATTGCACCTTAATTGGGCCAAAGAATTCACCCTCACTCTAACTTTTAATGTTGCGCATATAGCATTGCATTAGTGGTGTTCTCGGTAAATCATATTATGGTTATATTATATGTTTAGAAAGCGTTGCTAAAGATATCATAACAAGGATGATAACATCCATAAGTAGCGAAGCACAAAAGTTCGTGGATGGGACTGACCGTCATTGGTGTTTTCTTCAAACGACCGGAAATTCAATTTTGATATCTTTAACAGAAAAAATTTTGGAAATCGGACCAAAAACACCAAAGATATGGGGGAAAATGTAAAAAATATAAAAATAGCCAAAAACCTGCAAAAAGGCAGTCTGACCGTCAATGTTGATTTCTTCAAACGACCGGAAATTAAATTTAGATATCTTTAACTGAAAAAATTATGAAAATCGGACCAAAAACACCAAAGATATGGGGGAAAACGTAAAAAATATAAAAATAGCCAAAAACCTGCAAAAAAAGGCAGCCTGACAGTCATTGTTGGTTTCTTCAAACGACGGAAATTTAATTTTGATATCTTTAAGGGAAAAAAATTTGAAAATCGGATCATGAACGCCAAAGATATGGGGGGAAAATGTGGAAAATAAAAAAATAGCCTAAACCTGCTAAAAAGCTGTCCGACCGCAATTGATGTTTTATAGTTAATTGTGCTCCTTAATGATGGGAATGCTGTCAAAAAATTTCAACCTTCTATCTTTTATAGGAGCTGAGTCAATCCCATTTCCTCCATAGCGTTACGGACTGACGGACGGACAGACAAAGTGAATTATAGAGTAGCTGTTAAACTGTTATTCTAGGAAAGATTTTCTGGATAGAAATAACGAAAATCTACCATTGAATATGTCAATTTCTAAAGAGGAATTTTTAAGGTTAGTACTTTTTAGTAGGGAAGTGAAGCTACTCTATTATTAACTTCAGTCTGTCCGTCCGTCCGTTACTCTGCAAAGGTATGGGGGAAATTTGATTTTCTCGTCTGTTATTCTAAGTAAATGGCTGATTTTTTGGTGAAAATTGCATATAACAATGAGTATCCAGAATATAATTTTCTTAGTCTGTTGGTATGTCAGTAATGGTACAAAATATAAATATTGAAAAATATACAGACTATTTGAAAGGTATCTTATTTTTTTTACTCTTAAATCTATTATTGATGACCAATGAAATTCTGCCCTTTAATTTATGGATGTTGTCATCCTTGTTTTTACTCCAATTATCCTATTTTATAAAGTAGTAGGTTTTTTTGTCTGTAGAGAAGGATCTCGCTAACCGCTGAACCGATTTGATTCTCCTTAACAGTGAGCCTTCTTATACGTCCTGAGATGGTTTTAGGCTATTTCATAATTGTAAATAAGTCTGGGCATGGTTTTAGGCTATTTCTGCCCTTCCATATGCAATCGAATATAGAGCCTCTTTATGCTAGAGGTGCAGCCGCTAGTTAATTATAAATCAAACGCGCTACATTGATTGACATTTGATCTTTTAAAGGTTATAGTTATAGGTTTTAGTTTTGAAATTTGCAAGATAAATTGTTTTCTTGTATCTCTTTGAAACTGATCGATATCTGGTGGATCAGAATCGGTTCTCAGCCATACTGAAAAATTATGTCTAGCATTGTATTGTATCCAGTTTTCTAAGAATATAAAAATGTACAATCATAAGATTAAAACCAGTTTTTTAGCCCATGCCTTCCGCATCTCGGGGCTAAAAAAATGGTTTTAATGAACCCAGTTATAGTGTCGGGCTGATTATGACGTAAAAAAAGTTAGCCAATGAGAGGCCATTATTGACCAATGGTAAAATTTATAGTGGCCTCTCATTCGCTAATTATTTTTTTACGTCATAATCAGTCCGACACTTTTACTGGGTTCGGTTCTAATCTTTAATTGTACATTTTTTATATCCGCGGAAAGCTGTTTCTAATACTATGCGAGAAATAACTATTATTTTGCAGTGATCCAACAAGATTTGGTGATTCACAAGCATTAGATGTAGACAATCTTATATTCAAAGGAAAATTAAAAGGTAATCATTTGTTTGGGTATAGAGAGATAGGGGACAATGGGTATGGGCTGTCCCCAAAGTTTTACTATTACCTTTTCTTACTATATGGCTTAACAACTTTAGGAACTTATACTGAATTTGGATTGGTTGGTTTATTAAGTTGAGTGTTCAAACGTTCCAACCACTAATTTTAATCTACAGAAGAATTAATTTTGTGTATAATCATTGGGGAGGTACATCAATTTATCTTATCCCTTTAGATCCCTGGTTTGCAGCACTGGAGAGTTCACAAAGCTACAGTGATAGTGATATGTTCGATTCTCGGCCCAAACCGCATCATGCCTAGAGATGTTAAAAAATTTGTACCTCCTGCTGCTGTGTCAGATGCTTCTACACTAGTAGTAAAAGCCGGGCGGAATGCCTTGACCCAAAACAGGCGCAATTAATGGACAATTAACAGTTAAGACTTCCGGGCAAAGGTTGTGCAAACAAAGTTTTGGATGTATTAGTTATTTTTGAATCTACCAATAGCAGAACATGTTAGTAAAGATTTTAAATAAATTTATCTATTGTAATTATAACAGATCTATGGTTCAGATGTATAAACAGACAACTACCTCCCTTCCTTTTTCAAAGATATCTTTCGTCTGCTTCTAAATTATTTTCTGCTACTTGGCTGTGTTAATATAAGCGACACCATTGGTTGATTTTCAATGACCCAACAAAAAGGTTGAATAAGGTGGTTGCAATGGGGATATATAGTTACTTAACCCTTTCTCCCTCTAGTGTTTTACTCTAATGTAATTATTTCTTTTTAGATGGATTTTTCCTCGAAGCTGGAGGCTATGATTTTGAAGACCAGTCCACTTCTCTTTATTTTGAATTAAAATACAACTGGACGGTAAGCTTGTTTCTTAAGATCTTGGAAATGGCTGAGAATTATAGGCATGCCTGAGGGGGGTATCAAAACTGGCTTAAAATTGAAATTTCACACCCACTTAAGATTTAGATACCCCTGTGAAATCTCTGTGCCCCAAGCATCTAAAGGGCAAAATAGTCTAAACCATCCAGAGACTTACAGCTGAATAAAATAGCATAAAACCACCCTTTAAGGGGACGGGGCAACCCTAACCCCTAATTTTAATTTTAAAAAAAGTAATAAGTTTTTTTGGAAGCTTTACAAAGTGTCCTAGAAAATGAGACATATGACGTCAATAGATCCATCTTTTTTTAAGGGGTTTCCTTTCCCACTTCTCCTCTCATCCCTCATCTTTATGACGTAACACGGTGTAGAGCTTCGTTTTTTTTGAGGTGGGCTTTTTTTATTGGAGATTTCTCTTGGGATGGTGGTGATACCCTCTCCCAAAATAGATATACACATTTTCTTGAACTATGAGAAGTCACATTGAATAGAAGGCTCATATTGGTTCAGCAGTTAAAGAGATCCTTCGATACACTCAGACAGACAAACTTTCTGTTATTTAAGGATTATTATTAAACTTTCAGGGTCTTCTGGTTGAGCCATTTCAGTACTACTATGAAAAAGGAATTCATAAACATAGAAACATAGCAAGGTATGTAAAAGAGAATCTTTTCTATAATTAGGGTAGGTCCGTCCGTTCGGAACGGAACGAATAGCTTTTTTGGTTAATTTAGGCATGTTAGAATTGTCCTATCGATTTAAAACTTTGCATGGTGATTCCTGTAGTTGTTAGTAGCTTAGCAACTCTATAATCGTTACCAGAATGACCGTACGTCCATTTTAAACATGTTGATTTTTAACTATTTTAACAACAAGTTTTTTATGTGATTTAATAATCCGATTGACTTGATTTTTGGAATTCTGATTCCTAGGTCAACAAAGTTCAATATTATAAGCGATGCATCTATTTCTATAATCAATTCCTAAAAATGTAAGTAAGTCCTTAATTATTATCCTGTATTTAAAAAGTTTACTTACAATTTTCTCGACTTTTATATATTTATATTCTTAGTATTAAGTCCTGACACTTTGCAAGTGTCAATGTTCGTTTGCTCAGAGCTTCGCTTTTATGGATGTTGTCATCCTTGTTTATATATTTTTAGTTCACGTGTATGTTTGGCTAGCACAGACTATCCATCACTATCTAAATATAAGTGAGTAATGTCTTCTCATTTTTGGACGCGTAGCTATTCTATATCAAGGGTATATCATTACGTATTCAAATATGTTGCCTAGAGGCAGGACCCATAGGGTTGGGCCGGATATTTTTTTGGCCGGATACCGGATATCCGGCTGATTTCTAATATACCGGAAATCTGGCTAACGATAGATATCCGGCAAAATCAGCTGGATATCCGGTATCCGGATAGTTTCAATATCCGGTATCCGGCCGGATATCCGGTACAACCCTTGACCCAGCGCAAAACATAATATGGAAATTTTGTAGTACAAAGTGGATTATTAAACAAGAACATTATGAAAGAAAGCTATCTGTAACTCAAATTCAATTAGATAACAGAATATTTTTAGCTTCGCCCCACAGTTATGGAATCTCGACCACAAAGATTTTTTTATCCAATCTTGACAAGTGAGGTATTTTTGGAAAGAGGAATATATATAGAAAACGCCTATGAAAATTAGAAAATCCGCAGAAATCATATTTGCAAGTTATTTGCAAAAATCTGCAATGCTAATTTGCAAAATTAATTTCATGCCTTAAATGACTTATTTAATAAAATCTTTTTATGAAATGTGTTTATTTATAAGTTTAGAACATACTTAGGGCAAAAAAAATTTCTTTAGTGTTACTTTTTTCACCTTATATATGAAAAAAGCAGTTTCTCACATTTTATGATAAAAAAAGGTATAGGAACAAAAAATATGATTTTTCTTGATGTAAACACAATAATTGGCATAAAATCTATCATCCTAAATGTAAAAATCAGATATAGAATCCTTTTTAGGGATAATATAGTGCAAAAAGTAACCAAGACATTTTTGCAAAGTATGAAAATCTGAAGAAAATAGTTCTTTTTGCTTTTGATATACATATCAGATAAATGTATATAAAATTAGTGATTAAAAACTATAAAACATGTTATAAGTTTTTTCAACACTGTCATTGATTAAATTGCACTTTTAGGTTTAAGAATTACCGAAGTAGTGCATAAAAACTCTTTTTATGATGTAATTAAACAAAATAAATGCCAAAAAACCAACTACAAAATGGTCTACTGCACTATAAAAATCGCCTAATTGTTGATTTGAATTTATTTTATTTTGTTTAATAACTTAATAAAAAGAGTTTTTATGTGCTACTTTGGTAATAAGTAAACCTAAAAGTGCATTTTAATCAATGATAGGGTTGAAAAAGTTATAACTTGTTTTATAGTTTTTGATCACTAATTTTATATACATTTATCTGATATGTATATCAAAATCAAAAAGAACTATTTTCTTTAGATTTTCATACTTTGCAAAAATGTCTTGGTTACTTTTTGCACTATTTTTGTTCTAAAAAGGATTTTATATCTGATTTTTACATTTAGGATGATAGATTTTATGCAAATAATTGTGTTTACATCAAGAAAAAACATATTTTTTGTTCCTATACCTTTTTTTATCATAAAATGTGAGAAACTGCGTTTTTCATATATAAGGTGAAAAAAGTAACACTAAAGAAATTTTTTTTGCCTTAAGTATGTTCTAAACTTATAGATAAACACGTTATAAAAAGATTTCTTTCTAAATAAGTCATTTAAGGCATGAAATTAATTTTGCAAATTAACATTGCAGATTTTTGCAAATAACTTGCAAATATGATTTCTGCGGATTTTCTAATTTACATAGGCGTTTTCTATATATATTCCTCTTTCCAAAAATACCTCACTTGTCAAGATTGGATAAAAAATTTTTTGTCGTCGAGATTCCATAACTGTGGCCCCTACTGGCATAAGGGGACTTTAGGAGAGATTAAAGTTCTTGAATATTTTTGTATTGGCGATTTCTCCTGAGAATGTGATGTATCCTCCCCAAAAATAGTTATAGCTTCTCCTGGATTATTTAGAGGCTTCATTGCATATCGGTTCAGAGGGTAGCGAAATCGTTTGCCACATACATACAGAAAGACTATATATAAAGACTAGCAACTGAGCATTCAAAGAGGTATAAAGGAAGGACAAAAAACAGCTTCAAACCATAAGTAAAATTTGAGATGAAGTAGCCTAAAACCATCACCTCACCTGTATAATACTTTCCTTACCTGGAGAATCGGTTCAGTACTGTGCAGTGGCGTGCAGGGGGGGGGGGGATGGGAAGTGGAGGATGTCAACCAACACCTCCTTAAAATTAAAATTTGGAAGGCCTGCAGTTCACTTTTTAACCCTCTAATATCTTCACACCCCCTCTTGTGAATTGCTGTTCACGCTTCTAGTTCTGTAGTTGTCGACATCCTAAGCTACAGTATAAAAAACCTTACTTCTTTATATAATGGACTAGCGGCATCGCCCCTTGCCTCTAGGGGCTGTGCACCAAGAGGTAATTAAGAAAAAAAATAAGTACTTCTGGGGCTGCAACCACCTACTTCAAATTAACTGTCTAAAAAATGAGAGGGATTTTTTTTTTTTTTTTTGGGGGGGGGGGTTGTCCCCACACGACCAGTAGATATTTTCCCTGAAGAGTAGAATCAAATCGGTTCAGTGATTACCGAGATGTTAAGTGACGAACAGACGGACGTACAGACATCATACTACTTTGTATTTTAGAATCCTATATTTTAAAAAGGATGTTATCGTCCTTATCTATTTTTATTTTTAAGTTTTGAATCTCAAGCCGTTTATGATGAACCCTCCCCCGGAAGCATGGAATTCCAGTGTCTACCCCTGTACTCACTCCTATTGGCTCTAGGAAACCCAACTGTTAATTATATGAGGTAAATGGATTGATAGATGGGGCAAGGACGTCCAATGAGGAAGGGGGTAAAGGGGTGATTACTCCCCAACTCCCCAAAATAAATTTGAAATGCCAAATTTTAAAGTTTGAATTCTCCCCCCCCCCCAAAAAAAAAAATTCAAATGCTTAGACGTCCTTGCTTATGTGATATAAAGATTCCCCCCCCCCCTCCAAATGAATTTGTGAGTGCCGTAGGCACCCCCAAAATAATTAATTTTGAATTTTTACCTCCCCTCCCCCCCCCCAAATGAAAAAGCTTGGACGCCCTTGAGATAGGGATATATATATAGAAAAATAGAACAAAGTATTTTTTAACCCACTTACCCCTGACAGAAATTAAAATACGATTTCTTTGCTTTTTTCTAAAGGCTTGGTGAGTTTTTCAAATATTCTTTTTTTAATGCATAACTTATTGAAATTGGGTAAATCTTTTTTTTCTGAAAATTAAGCAATACTTTTGTTCTGTTTAAAACATTCTGTATGAACAAAAATAATCGAATAATCACGAAACCTTTGTATCATATTCCAAGTGCATGTTGCAACACTAAGCCTTTTTAGACGGAAAGCAAGAAAGGTTACCAGTAACTTATTTTAAAGATTTTATTTCTCAATGTTTTTTAGTTCAAATATTTATCTTCAATGATATTGATGTTATCCAAAAAAAATATTGAAAAACATTAATAAAATAAGATTTTTCCTTTTCAAATTTTCTAAGCTAGCCCAAGAAATTTGATAGGATTTGGCCCATTACATTTATTTGCTAATATATGATACTAGAGTTGGCTCGATATAACTATCTCACTATTGGCTAGTTTTCTATAAGTACATATCTATTTATCTATTTCAATTTTCCTCCCTCGCCATTACTATCTAAAAGAAAGAAGTAAATATCTTATATTTAAAATGATTTTAAAAAGATTTCTTCAATTATATTTTTTATTTACATTACCATCACCAAAGGGTTATATGATTAAAATTTTAGTTTTAATATTTGAACACTACGGAAGTGTCGCCACAATCGAATTCTTTTAAAACAGAGTTTTCTTTGATTTTCTATATTATGAACATATATTTTTTGTTTATTAAATCAAGATTAAATACTTCAATGTAATTCAAATATCAACATGGATTGAAAAACTTTATTTATTCCATAAACAAATAGAATAAAGGTCTTATCGCTTTGGTCAATGAGAGTTTAATGAGGATTATTGGAGCACTATGAGTTTTAAAAATTTATTCCTTGGAGAACTTGAGCTCATTTATAGACATTTATTTCCTATATAGATCTGACATGGATCTTGAAGCAATAAAGCAGGCTGTTTTGTAAATGTTAAAAATTGGAAGAATCTATTAAATAAAAGTTATTGCAAATATACTTAGTAAATAAAAGTTAGTATTATTATCATTTAGTTTGGATATAGAAGGAGGAGAATTTCAAGTGCTACAATCTATTCCATGGGATAAGGTACCTTATTATATTACCTCCTCTGGGCGAGCTGCTGTACTTGACACTGTAATGGCAGCGTCAGTTCCAGCAACACAGGGGTAGCTATTGTAACAAATAATTCAACAAAAAAATCACGAAACCTTTTAAAGTATTTGGAAGTATATTTTGTTTTCTCATGTAAGTGAACAGGGGTGGGTAAGAAGGGGAGGAAAAGGGGAAGGGGGTTGTGGGGATATTTGGATATTTTCCTTTAGAATTGTTTGTCAGAATATCATCCCCTTGTCCCTGCCATCAACCAAGGAAAACTGATGAAAGCAAACACCCAGCCAAACACCCTGTCTCAACCATGACACTTTGGTTGAGTATGACTTCCGAATTAGCGGGAAGTTCTCGAGATCTGTTGGCGAACATACAAACCCCCAATACCAGGAACCATCAAGTTTCAACAGCAGGTTTGAATATAGATTTATTGATGAAATTATTTCAAAGTCCTGAAATTACAAAATCAATTAGTTCATAATTCCAGTTATTTATAACCACGTAATCTTAATTGCTTTTTAAAAATCATTTTTCTCTACGGTTAAGAATCTTTGGAAACTTTGGCTTTAAAGGAAAATTATTTGGTTTAATAATCATTGTTAAATGCAAAATAAAAGCACATAAAAAATTACTAAAACATATATTAATCATAATTAAGTTTCATGTTTAGCTGGCTAAAGCCTTTTTTTAAAACTACATATAATCGTCCTATACACCATTCTTCTTAATAAAATTAACAAATTCTACCTGAAGTTCTTATGGTTTCAAATCCCTGGTATACTAGGGTTGTTCACGCACTATGAGACCAATGATAGGCCCAATTTTGTTCTCCGAAATCCTCACACGCTCACATATCATTCAAAAGTAAGAAACGTGGGCGCATCAAAATATATAAACAATCCATGCCGCGTCACTTTATGAAAGGAAAGTCAAAAAAGACGACATTTGCGCTTAGTTTGGGATAATGATAAGGAATTAATTTCGAACTTGATAAACACAAAGCTTCCTCAAAAAGAGGTTAAGACACACCCGACGTTGGGTTAAGTTACACCCAACAGACAATCAATCATTTTATTGCATGATCTTTGTCACGGTAATGAGTTGTATCTGTTTATTGGCCAAGGCATTCCCCTTACTCTTACTATTGAGGTTATTTGGCTACTGGCCTGACATATGTACTATTTTAAACTTCTCTAGTTTGAAGCGGTGGGGTCCAGACTCGGACAGCAAGCAGATACTAATTATGCTAAAAGCGCGGCCATGGGATAAGTTTTTCAGTCTTTCCAGTATGGCTTCAAAACCGTTTAATATCCACTGGTTTAGAATCGGTTCTTAGTTATACTGAAAAATCATGTATAGCATTGTAATTAACATAAAAATCATAAGATTAATAACAGTTTGTTAGCCCCTAGGTTTCAATAATCTAAGTTTTCATCTTAATATCCGCGGATAGCTGTGTATAATACTTAACACTATTTCACTTTAAATGTGTGACACAAGGAAACTTTTCTGAATCATATCTTTAGTTTGGATTAAGAAGGCCCTACAACTTAACTACAATCCAAATCCTCAATATGGATAGGACCCACTTAACCTTGACAAAAAAAGCAACATTTTTTTCATTTCCTTTACAATTTTAGGTTGATATTCAAGTTATGAGCATAGAAAGCCATTTCTTAGGTAAGTACATTTCCACTGGCATTAAACCGGTTTCCAAACTAAATTAGTTTAAATAAAAATCAGTCATGTCTATCCGTAGAAGCTTTTTTTCACAGAAGCCGCTCATAAGTAATAGAAAAACATAAGTAACAAAAAAGTCGGTTCCATATCGCTGATATAAATCGTCCATAGATCTATAAATAAAAAAAATATTTAGTGAATAGTTAATACCTAAAAGCCTCTGAATTATTGTTTACTGACAGCTACACCCCGTAGAAACCCCTAGGCGCACTTAAAGGAGGGGGGGGGGGGGAGGGCGTTATAGTCCCTTCACTATCATTTTAGTTTAAAATAGAAATAGTAAAAAATGATTGGGTATAGGGGGGGGGGGGGGGTTATTTTTTTCCAGTGGAGGGTAAAGGTATCCTCCCCAAAAATTGTCAACATTCTCTGGACCTACAAGTTTATCTTATTAAGGAGGATCATATGAGTCCAACAGTTAGCGATATCTTAAGCTAAACACACACACACACACACAGATAGACAGACACTCATCCTATTAGATTTACCTAATAATACATTAATATAAATCCTTAATTCATTATCTGATATTTGATCTAATTTTCTTTTTGTTGTCCAGGGATTCGAACTGAAGGCACTCTGGATGATTTGATCAAGTATTTGAGTGAAAAAGGATACAAACATTTTCCAAACGTTCATAAGGTAAATAGATGCCTAAAAACAATGAAAATATAATTAAGCAATCACTTTACAAAACTAAGATATAACAAGGATGACAACATCCATAAAAGCGAAGCCCTGAAACGGTATGACATACTAACATTAACTTTTGTAGAGTGTCAGAACTGAATAAACAAAATATACATAGATATATAAGTTTTGACCAAACTATTCCTAAATTTGTTTAAGGACATACTGACATTTTTAGGACTTGATTATAGAGATGCTTCGCTTATAATATTGTATCTTATTAATATAGGAATCAGTACTCCAAAAATCAAATCAATCGAACGATTATATCACATAAAAAATTGTTGTTAAATATGTTTAAAAAACAACATGTTTAAAATGGACGTAAGGACATTCTGGTAACGATTATATATAGTAGCTACGCTTTCTAAATCGCACCTAACTACTAGAAGAATCATCTACTTAGCTGTGTTATTACAAGCAACACCATTGGTTGATTTTCAATGACCCAGTTGTGGGTCAGCACAAGGACACTGCGATGCAATGGGTTGATACAGTTATTTAATCCTTTCTCCCTCTAGTGTTTTACTCTAATATAAAATCTATTTCGGCTCAGTAATTTTTGTCATAAATTCACTTTTCATAGATACAATTGTCATAAAAAACATATGTAATAAATGTACACTTGTCCTAAAAATATTTGTCATAAAAGTACATTTTTTATAAATTACATTTATCATAAAGATACGTTTGTCATAAATTAAATTTGTCATTAACGTCCCTTTATGACAAATGTAATTTATGACAAACGTAACTTTATGACAATTGTACCTTTTTGACAAACGTAACTTTATGACAAGTGTACCTTTATGACAAATGTGTTTATGACAAATGTATCTATGACAAGTGTACCTTTATGACAAATGTATTTGTAACAAATATGTTTATGACAAGTGTATCTATAACAAAAATTACTGAGCCTCTATTTTTAGGTGGAGAAAGAATTTGTTTACAGAGACAAGAAAAGCAAGGAGGCAAAATATTTAAAAATAACAAATGAATTATTTGTTAGAAATGATATAGCTGTCAAAGCTGGACTTTTATTGTAATTTAACTAAAAAATATCTATAATACAAAGTAGCTTGATGTCTGTCCGTCCGTCCGTTTGTCTGTCCCTTAAGATCTCGGTAACCACTAAGCCGATTTGATTCTTCAGGGAATATATGTACCTACTGGTCCTGTGGTGGTTTTAGGCTATTTTCTTGGGGGTTGGGACACCCCCAACCCCCCCAAAAATAACAATTCCCCCCCTCCCGAAAAAACAAATTATTTTAAAAACTAAAATCAAAAAAGGGGGTCGTCTAAACCCCCACCTAAAAATAATTCCCCCCCCCAAAAAAATTAAATTTTTTTTTTAAAATCTAAATTACGAAAAATTATGTTGATCAAACTTCTTAGGGCATAGCCTCTAGAGGCTAGGGGCGAAACCGCTAGTATAGTATAAACTGTGATATAGTTTATATAGAAAAGAACAATAAATTATAATAAGGGATATAATTGTCGTCAATTTAGGTTGACAAACTGGACATCATTAATTGGTCAGTTCGGATGCTTGTTGCAAAAAATATGACGTAACAAAAAAAATTAGCCAATGAGAGGCCGTTATTGACCAATGTTATTTGGCTAATTTTTTTTGTTACGTTATATTTTTTGCACCAATACTCACAGCATCGTCAGTTCGTTCATGCATGATAAAGAAGGTAGAGGGGGTCATTATTTTAGCCAGTTACAAATTTTTATTTTATTAGAGTACTTGATAATCTTGTGTAAGATCCAAGTAATAATAAATCCATTTATTATTATCATTATCCTTCTTTATACGTATCAGAAAGTTTGCCTTTACAAAGATCTCTCTAAAAGCTGAACCAATATGGTTCTCCTATACAATATAGCTTTTCATAGGATCAGGGAGGGTTTACAAATATTTGGAGGGAGGGTACCAGGTGCGTCCAAGCTTTTTTTTTTGGGGGGGGGGGAGGTGGGTTTAAATTTTTTTAAGGGGGGGGTAATTTGTATTTTGGGGGGGTAATCACCACTTTACCCCCCCCCCCCCCCCAATTGGACGTCCTTGGAGGGTACAATAACCTAAATACATACTTAGAGTAATCACGGGTATAGTACCTTTAATGGCAACGCCTCTTAAGGGGCGTTTCATCGTTTTTTCACACTAGCTTTTCCCCTGTTTCTAGCCCCTGCGGGGGGCTCTAACCTTGCGGTGCTATCACCTAACCCAACTTAACCTAACCTAACCTAAAATAACGTATAAAAACTAATGTGAAAATATGACGAAACACCCCTTAAGAGGCGTTGCCACGAAAGGGACTATACTCGAAATCACTACCAGAAATAATATATCATCTCTATAACCATTATTAGATGGTCCGTACGTCCATTTAAGTATGTAAATAATTCATACATTTTCTACATTATTTTTTGACATTTAACATTTATCTTGTTATTTATTTTTGGAATGATGATTCTTAGGTCGATTTGGGCACAATGATTTAAGCATAGTATAACCTTATAATAAAGTAAGAATAGTATTATAAACGGCTTTCCGCGGATATAGAATGTACAATTATAAGCGTAGAATATTCGTAGAAAGCTGGATATAATACGATGCTAGACATAGTTTTTTCGTATGGATGAGAACCGGTTCCTATCCACCGGATTCGAATGAATACGAGAAATGTCTTTTTCTTTTTACCGAAGGATCTCGCTAACCGATGAACCGATCGGGTTCTCCTTAACAGGGTAGCTTCTCATAGGTTCCCTATTCTCATACTATTTTTGGGGAGGGTACCACCACCCTCTCATGAGAAATCACAAAACATTCGAATTTTTGTAGAGACTTGAAAGCAAAATAGAAATGTTACCTATTATTTAAAAAAAAAACATTTAAAGTTTCACTAGAGGCCTCTAGGGGCGTTGCCAATAGCAAATATTAAAATAATGTAAATATATACCTATTATTAAGAAGCGTCTAATATTTAGCAGTTTTTTTTCAAAAATAATACATTTATTTTTAATGATATTCTGGCTTTCTGACATGTTTAGATTTGCTTTATGAATAGTGTTATCCTTGTTTTTAATAATGTAAATTATAAATGTTAATAAGAAAAAAAAATACAAATAATAGTTTGTTTACATTTATTTATTTTATTATAAACATTATATTCGACTTAGTTCTCTCCTTGGATTTTAAAAAAGCTGAAGATAGAAATGAATAATTTGGTTTAATGCTGAATAATTTGATTTGAAAGATTTGGTGTCTAAGACATCGAGTTTGATTTTTATACATGAGATTCATTTTTATAAAATGAAAAATGTTACAATAAGTTGGTAACTCTGTTATTTTACATATAGCAGGAAGAAGATGGTAACCCTGGTATTATGATGTTAATTTTGCCGCCAAATTGTCAGCTGTTTAGCAAGCAACCTGCATACCGTGAACGTTGGTGCAGACTCCAACGTTGGAGGAGTGGGTCACACCGTTGGCGGTGTAGGCAACAGCGTGGTTGAAGGCCTTGGCAACAACGGGAACTCCGGCATAGTGAGTGACGGGAGAGGCAAAAGAGTTGGTGTACATGACAGGGGAAGCGGCATAGGTGACAGGGCTGGCCACGTGGTGGGCGACCGTGTTGGTGTAGGTGACAGGGGCAGCAACATGATGGGCAACTGTGTTGGTGTAAGTCACGGGGGCAGCAACGGTGTTGGTGTAGGCGACTGGGGCAGCAACGGTGTTGGTGTAGGCGACGGGGGCAGCAGCAACATGGTGGGCAACAGTGTTGGCAGCATAGGTGACAGGAGCAACAACATTGTTGGTGTAGGTGGCAACAGCAGGGCTGGCAACGTGGGTCAGACCAGCAGCAGTGTAGACAAGAGCGGGGTCAGCCTCGGCATCAGCCTCAGCCTCACGCTTGACAATGTGCTCAACACCGTGGTTCTTGGCAATGTAAGAGGGACCAACAGCACCGTTGGTGACAGCGGTGTAGTGGACAGGGCTCTTGTAGCTGGTGACAGTGTGGCTGGGGGCAACAGCGCTGTACACAACAGGCTTGAGAGCGGCAGTGTTGTAAACAACAGGGCTGACGGCAGCGTTGGCAGCAGTGTTGTAAACAACGGGGTTGACAGCAGCTGTGTTGTAGACAACGGGGTTAACGGCAGCGGTGTTGTAGACAACGGGGTTAACATCAGCATCAGTCTTGTACACTACGGGGTTAACAGCGGTCTTGTAGACAACAGGGTGGACGGCGGCAGTGTTGTACACCATGGAGTTGTAGGCTCCGCCATAGGTGGTCCAGGGGTATCCGGAAGTGTATACCAGGGCAGGGTCGGCTTCAGGCTCACCGGCTACGAGGGCGGCAAAAGCGAGAACTACGAACTGAAAAAAATAATCTTTTAACCTTTTTATTTCACATTTATAGGATTTTCCTAGTTTCATGGTAATAAATATTCCACTGTGGCTTCGAAACAGATTAATATCCGATGGATTAGAACCAGTTCTCAGCTATACTGAAAAATAATGTATAACATCGAAATACACTCAATTTTCTTTGGATATAAAAATAAAAATTGTAGAATTAGTACGAGTTTATTCTTATAATTTTTCATTTTAATATACACGGAAAGCTGTCTCTAATGCGATATAATAATTGATTTGCATTTGATTATTAGACAAAATTACATTAAAAATACAGAACATAACTGTTTAAGTTAATCAACCTTGTAATTTTTTCCCTACTACTTTGGCGATACAATTTTTTAGTAAATTTTAACGTTAAAATTAATTTTAACTAGATATAATGATTTATATAATAATTCACAATGATTGCAGGACATAAAAACGGACAACAAAGCACAATTACAAAGTTGCTATGCTAATAAAATACTTATACTAAAGAAACAGGATGTCTCTTTGTCTGTCTGTGTGTCTGTTCCGAAGGATCTCGCTAACCGCTGAACCGATTAGGTTCCCTTTACAGAGTAGATTCTCATAGGCCCCGGGAAGGTTTAAATCTATTTTTGGGGAGGGTACCACCACCCTTCCAAAAGAAATCACAATTTTTTTTTTACGTAGAGACTTGAACGCAACATAGAAATTATTTCTCAAGAAATAAAAAAACAAACATTTAAAGTGCCACTAGAGGCCTCTAAGGGGCGTATCCGCTAGTATAATATAATATATTACCATCTTCATTCTGCTGATGAGTTTACTATTGGACTATCCGAAGAGGACTGTGAGGAAAAGGAAGCAGGACACCCTATTTATACCAAAAAACCGCTTGGCGCATTTTTCCGGTCCCACTTTTTCAAAAGTTGGTTTCTATCTCAAAGTGTCTTTAAAGGTATTTCTACAATGTAACTCAAACATTCACAAAAATAAAGTGGAACGATATTTGAATCTAACCCCTAGAAGAGTGAATGTTCTCAAAACAATGTGTATATTATATCGAAATTAAACTCCAATTCTGTCGTCTAAAGAACATCAACTAATAGCGGTTGTGTCTTACATATCATATACAAGTCTTTTTTTATGACTACATTATTAATTTCAACTGTATGAAAATCCATTAAAAAACATATTTTCAACAAAAGTGATACAAAAAGCATAGAAATATGTAGATTCTAGCAGCTACGCCCTTAGAGTCCTCTAGTGGCACTTTAAATATTTCTTTTAATAATAGGTTACCTATCTATGTTGCGTTCACGTCTCTATATATAAAATTTTAATTTGATTTTTTTGTGGTTTCTCTTTGTAAGGTGGTGGTACCCTCCCCCAAAATAGTTATAAACCTTCCCGGGACCTATGAGAAGCTACCCAATAAAGGAGAGCCCGATCGGTTTAGCGGTCAGCGCAGCGAGATCCTTCGGTACACACAAATAGACAGACAAACATCCATCCTGTTACTTTTGTATAAGGATAATAACAACAAAAAATATTTTATAATAAACTTTGCTAATCCGTAATATTGCGTGTTTTGTATAAACGTCTAAAAACTTGAAGTTTCTAAATATCAAAGTATTTTCACCCCTTACACATTTAAAATAATTTCAAAATATAAATCTTACCAATTAATTTTTTTCTATGATTTTTTACTTTTTGTAAAATCGAATTATACAACTTATTCTAATATATATTTAATACTTTTTTTTCCTTTTAAAATTATTTTCTTTGCTTAAAACAACTTTTTTTTTGGGTGGGGGAGGGGCTCATTTGTTTCTAGGGGTTATTTATCGGTAAAGGATACTGGTATCCTACCCCCAAATAAAGAGTCATAAACCTTGGACCAATGAGAAGATTCACTTCTATATAAGGATTACTGCGCTACTTTTGATCTTTGTTAAATTGGAATACTTTTTCTACATTTAATTTTAATTTAATTACTTAATCTAAACACAATAAGTTATCATGTAACTGGACAAAGTGTCTCAAAAATCAGCCATATGACGTCATAAAAATGGTGAAGATTACAGGAGAAGAAAGAAAACCCCCTAAAATAGAAATGGATAATCCGTTATTTTTTGACGTTACATGGTTGATTTGTGAGATACCTTGTCCTGTAACGTTATCTTTAAACAAATTAAGAACTGTTTTAAATTACAGCTTAAATTTTCTATTTATTTTTAAAATAATAATATTCAGTTGAGTTATATTTTTTTAATGCAGGAAAGTTAGGGAACCGAAAACTCATAGAATTTTACTTACCCTAAAATGTCTATTATTCGTAGTACATTTTTCAGGTATTGCCAAAATTTCACCCAAAAATTGCAACAAAGTCAGATAGGCAGATGGATAGATACACAGACAGACATACATATAGGTGGTAAGGTAATGCAATAACGTCTGATTTTGATATAAAACTGATAAGTTTGCCATGGCTTAGTTTCTTAATCACCAGCGGCTACGTCCCCTAGAGGCCTCTAGTGGCACTTAAAATGTTTGTTTTTTATTTCAAATATTTATTTCAAATAGATACACAGACAGACATACAATATATATATAGGTTTTTATGCAAGAAACGTCTGATTTTGATATAAAACTGATAAGTTTGCCATGGCTTAGTTTATTGATCACTAGCGGCTACGCTCTAGAGGCCTCTAGTGGCACTTAAAATGTTTGTTTTTTATTTCAAATATTTAACTTGAGGAATAATTTCTATGTTGCGTTCAAGTCTCCAATTGAAATTTTTTTTTGATTTTCTTGGATAGGTGGTGTTACCCTCCCCAGGACCTATGAGAAGCTACCCTGTTAAGGAGAACCCGATTGGTTCAGCGGTTAGCGAGATCCTTTGGTACAAACACACAGACAAAGAGACATCCTGTTACTTTATTATAAGGACTCTTTCGATTTTTAACCGCTGGTTAAAATTTCAGGGAAGCTTCTTATTGGTTGGTTTACGACAGCATGACCCTAACACTTGGTGTATTTCAAAAGTAGCATATGTCCTTGTTCTCTGTACATTTCCACACCAGAATATACATAATAAAATCTATTAACATCGGTGGTTTTCTACATAAAGTTTTTAAAAATTCTTTACGTACTTTTTATAAAACTGTAAAAATGTTTCAAAGATTTTTTTTACAATGAAAGCACCTTTTCACCTGGCATTTTAAAAGTGTATACAGCAAAAACTCTTTAATCCAAAGAAATCCTATTATCCTTTCATTTTTAATTTCATAACTAAAATTGTTAAAGTTTTTTTCATATTACCTATGATAGACCTCTAGAGCTAAATGGCACAGCCATAAATCTAATAATCCGATTTGTATACAACAAACAAAAAAATAATATAAATAAAGCACATAAAATTAAATAAATGATGTGTGTATACCCCTACACTGTATCGTGTATTTAAGCAATTTTTCAGTAGACTTCTATTTAATTTTCTGCCTATTAAATTCTGACACTCTACATACAAGAATTTTTGTTTGTTTGTTCTTTAAAATTACTTTGGAGCTATGCTTTTATGGATTTATAGTCATTCTTGTTTCTATATAAAAGAAACCCTTAGAGGCTAGGGACGAAGCGACTAGTTTACTATACCAATCTAATAAATTTATTTAAATATGATAATGATAGAAAGAAGACAAAGCAAAAAAACTTGACAAAGAAACTTTATTATCTAACGAATCCGTTAGAACATTGGATACAGGGATGGGTAAATGGAGAATTTCTTTTAAAAGAAAGTAGAAGTAAAGCTAATCTATAACGCAAATGTCCGTTCTTTTGCCCTTTTTAAAATAAGGAATACATAAAAATTGACGATAAACAATGGATTTATTATAACTTGGATCTGACACCAGATTATCATATAGTCTAATAAATTGAAACTTGTAGCGGACTATAATAACGTTACCCCCCACCACCCCCTTCACACCATCCCCCCCCCTCTTACTGGATGAGCAAATTGACTAATAAGTGATGCCCATGTTAGCAACATAAATTTTTCCCCTGTCATAATATCCACGTATATTCTATATCCATTACAGTAACTTATTTTTGAAAAGGAAGGTCGAAAATAAAATTTTATAACAGGTACAAGATTACTCTTTCCAGGATAGCTTTTAAAACCGATTAATATCCGCTGGATTAGAACCGGTTCTCAGAAATACTAAAAAACATGTATAACATTGTATTACATACGATTTTCCATAAATATTAAACTAAGACTAATAAAATTCATAACTGCATCGTTTTCCTTTGCCGTAGATCCCACGGGGCTAAAAAAACAGGTTTTAATCTTAAAATTTTTTATTTGACAAAGCCCATATTATCCTGTTGTGACGTCATAAATTTCAGTTTAGGGAAAGGAAAAGAGAAAGGAGAACCCCATTTCTCCCATCTCCTTTGAAGAGATTTTCTTCCCCCCTTCCATTCTCCTATCCCGAAATTTATGACGTCACAACAAGACAATATTGGCTTTGTCTTTTACTTTAATATCCACGGAAAGCTGTCTATAATACGATGCGATAATTACCTAATCTCTCATTGACCTTTCTCTATATTCCTGGTGTGTCGTTAGCCAGAACTAGGAAGAAATTTTAAACTAGAATTTCAAAAGTTCAGGCATTTAAGTATTATTAAACTGAGAAAATTCATTTGTAGATTGTTGCGGGCAGAAAGGGATGCGGATTAATTTAAACACTACATTGTAAATTTATTTAACAAGGATGACAACATCCATAAGTAGCGAAGCTCAAAAATTATGAATTCATTTCCCAATGGCGTTGATGAGTATATCTCTAATGAAAGCTGATCGCAATTGCAATTGCTTACAGATAGAAAGTCCAAAAAAATGACAGACGGACACCATTGAAAGTATATTTTGTCAAATATATAAAAAAACCCAATTTTTAATATATATTGTTTTCCTAATCCTAACGTCCTGACGAAAAAAGTTATATGGAGAGATTTAAACGGTAGAATAAAGAGAGGGAGGAGATTTAAGTTTTCTGGGGTTGAAATGCTTTCATAAAAACGTAGATAATTCTGCCAGTAATTGCGATATCTGTTTTTAAAAGCGAAGCTTTTCTATAATTAGGGTCGGTCAGTACGTAACGGATAGCTTTTTCCGTTAATTTAGGCATGTTAGTATTGTCCTATCGATTTGAAACTTTTCATGATGATTCCTGTATCAGTTAGGTACGATTTATAAAGTGTAGCACTCTATAATCGTTACCAGAATGTCCGTACGTCTATTTTAAACATGTTGATTTTTAACTTTTTTAACAACAATTTTTTTTATATATAATCATCCGGTTGATCTGATTTTTGGAGTACTAATTCCTAATAAAATGAGGTACGATATTACAAGCGAAGCATCTCTATAACCAAGTCCTTAAAAGTCAGTATGTCCTTAAACAATATTTTGTACAGGATGTTGTCATCCTTGTTTAAATGCAGTTATGTAGAGTCAGAATATCTTTGACAAACCTAATCTAAGTCTCTCTCTAAAAACTTAATGGTTTACAATTTTGGCTTTTAGATACTATAATATATAATAGGGTTTTGATTTTTTGGTTAGTTATTTTTAGTAATGCTAAATCTATAATACAAAGTAGAACGATGTCTGTCTGTCTGTCTGTTTGTTAGTACCGAAGGATCTCGCTAACCGCTGAACCGATCGGGTTCTCCTTAACAGGGTAGCTTTTAATAGGTCCAGGGAAGGTTAATAAATATTTTTGGGGATGTTATCATCGTCCCCCCAAGAGATATCGCACCTAGAAAAAAATTAACCCCCTGCCCAGAATTTTTTTATAAATTTTTTCAAAATCTAAAAAAATGGGGGTTTGGGCAAAGCCGCTAGTTAACTATATATAGGCACTTTAATTTAGCTAGAAATACAAATAACTAGTTCCTTTGTAGTATAAATTTGGTTGGATTTTAAAAACTATGAATTTTGAAGATGTGAAGAAAAGGTAAAATAGCCAGACAAGTGTGTATGCTAGTGTGGTATTCGGCAGCCGTGAGCCATGTTCTATGGCAACCCTGACCTTGGTTCGGAGAAGGGCCGAGGGCCCTCCCCCGAGTACTGGGGAAGGGGTCAGCCGACCCCCTCCCTATGCCTAAAATTAATGATAGATTTTGACAGCCTTATTATGGTTAAGCTGTATTGTTAATTCCCCCCACCCTTTCCAGGGATGGGGGATCATTATTGCCCAAACTGATTATTGTATATGTATTTATATTGATTCTGTTTATGATTACTTATTCCAATCTGTGCATTTATTGTTTGTTGTATATAACTTTAGTAAACCTTAGACCCTGAATAAAGGAACATCTGAATAGACTCTGTTTGTTACTTAGTGATTGCTAGAGAAGCGTAGCTTCTCTATAATATATGTGTCCACGTCTGTTCGCACTGCCGTAGTCATTTGAACTCGGGTGTCTGCCATTTAACCTAGGCGGATACCACACTAGCATAGTGTTGCTAGGGATGAACTGAAATTAGTTTCCGAATGTGAACACATTTTCCTAGGTGTTTCCCAATCCTATCTCAATATTTGCTACTAGCTAAAAAACCTTCAAACTTCAAAAAAAAAATCAAAATTTGAATGTATTAACGATTTATACATTCAAAGTTTTAATTTTTCAAATTTAGATTTTTTTTTTGGAAGTTTGAAGGTTTTTTAGCTAGTAGCAAATATTGAGATAGGATTGGGAAACACCTAGGAAAATGTGTTCACATTCGGAAACTAATTTCAGTTCACCTTGCTAGGCGTTTGTCCTGATAGCCTGATATCTAGTTGCCGAATGTGTACGCAGTTTCCTGGGTGTTTCCTCATCCTCGCTCAATATTTACTACTAGCTACAAATCTTCAAACTTCCCTTAAAAAAATCAAAATTTGAATGTGTAAACGATTTATACAATATACATTATAAATTTGAATTTTTTAAATTTTGATTTTTTTTTTTTGAAGTTTGAAGCTTTTTTAGCTAGTAGTAAATATTGAGCTAGGATGAGGAAACACTCAGGAAACTGCGTACACATTCGGCAACTAGATATCAGGCTATCTTTGTCCTGAAATATTACGTTTTCACATTTAAGCAAAATAATAGTCCTTTTGACTTCAAACATTTATTAAATATTGCTTTTATCAATAACAAAAATAACATGTTATTGTTAAATAAAAAACTATTTTTTCCCATATATTTTACATAAATAAAAAATAAATTTCTGTTTGATTATATTTTTTTGTGTTTAAATAAAGATTATTTTAAATGAAATTGTAAAAAAATTACTCTGTTTGTCTCTCATACTATCTTTAAGAAAAAGATCAAGTCTATTGAAAGAATATGAAATTTTTTTAAAGTGTTCGCTATAAATCGACAATGTTTGTCCCGGTTTTGTATGAACACTCTATAAAGAAAGCCATACAATTTATAGGTGTGTTATCAACTCCGCAGAGTAACAAGAGTAATACTTAGATAAAACAACAAAGAATAGCAAGAAATAGATATTAAGTATTATCAGAAAAAATTAAAATATCTATCTAATTAATAAGAGGATTGTAATTAGGTAATCCAGTATCAAATTTGCCAATAATCAGAATCGCAAAACATCATAATGGTTAAAAAAACCGAAATATTATGATTAAATTTTATCTATTCTGAATGGTTGCAGTTTAAAATTTTAACATGTGTAAAACCGGGAAAAAAATTCAACTGACTTTGACAATTTTTTGCTTCTTTATGGGAAGGGGGGAGAGGGGGGATGGGCTTTAAACCCCAATACCATCCCCAATTGGAAGTCTAATTACAGTATCAATTTTCATTGCTGAAATGATAGCACCCCCCTAGAAACTAATCCATCTGAAAGGTCAACCCCTCGGGGCGAGAAATTTTGAATTGCAACAGGGAAGTTAAAAGTTGTTTGGGGCAATAGATTTGTTACATAAAGATTTCGGTAACCACACAGTAAAATTACTTTTATGTACTTTTGGCAAGAAACAAATACATATATAAAGGTAACTTATACAATATCTAATTGGAATCTTGGTAATTTCTGACCCAAACAAGGATGACAACATCCATAAATGCGAAGCCCTGAAACGGTATGACAGACTAACATTATTGTAAGAACTGAATATACAAAATATAAATATATAATTTTTGACAAAATTATACGTAAAATTGTTGCAAAACTTCATAAATTTATATTACTGTTTAAGGACATTGATTATAGAGATGTTTCGCCAATAATATTGTATCTTATTGATATAGGAATCATCACTTTAAAAATCAGATCATAAAAAATTGTTGTTAAAAAAGTTTTAAAAATTTGTTTAAAATGGACGTACGGACATTCTGGTAACGATTATAGAGTTGCTACGCTTCCTAATCGTACGTAACTACTAGAGGAATCATCATACAAAGTATGAAAAGGATAGGACAATTCTAACATGAACCATGAAGCATTATGGAGCACGAGTTAATAATTTTGAATGATTTGGGTTCGAATCCGGACCCAACCACAACATTCTAGAGACGTTATATAAGATATCCACTCCACTGTTGCTATGCCTGGCACGTGACTTTGTGACAATTAGGGGAATGCTTTAACTTTTGTCCGTAAACAGGCGCATTTCGTCCCCTTGCACAATTTTTGGCTTTAAGAAATCTAAAGACAAACCTGCCACAAGTGTTTTTGTCATTTAGGCATGCATAGAGGGAGGGGAAATTGGACACACTGGCATCCAAAGTTTTGTCATTTGTTGGCTTAAAAACTTTGGGTACTTTTATTGAATTTTTGTTCCAAACTTTTAACCATTTAATTTGTATTTAAATATTTCGGCCATTGTCTAATCTCTAAAGATCAATAGTTATTTAGGTTATTATTTTTTTTTTATTTCATACTCATAATGCAAAGTAATTGTAGTTTAACTGTCTGTCTTTCTTAATCGAAAATTCTAAGTAACAAATTGAACTTTTTTTTCTAGTTCAAAATTATTTCTCTTTAGTAGTGCAACTATTCTATAAGTAGGGTTTTTTAACCCTTAACGGTCGGGGGAAGGGGGGCGTTGAACGCCCCTCCACCCTCCGGTTTTTTCTATCTCATTTTCTGTGTGTGAAAGATAAAGAGCCCAAACTGCGTAACATTTTAAGTAGGTGTATGACACATAACTGAGAATTAGATTTTTTTAATATCTCCATCCTGGCGAGCACAGGATACCAGCAAACTTGGTAGGGTCATCCAGGTAAAGAGCAAAAATATTTTTTTTTGACTTAAATAAAGCATTTTATCTAACCAATATACTAAAATATTTTCTAGTAGTACATCAACATATTAAATACAGGTGTTCGAGTCAATTTCAGGTTCCAGTTATGATCCTGCAGGTCCTGATCCTCCAGAAATCTTTAAAAGGCTCCTATGACCGCAATTTTTGACTTAGATACTTCAAATTTTAAATTTAAGCTTTGCACAAAAAAATTAGCCTTCTAGATGTAATAGGAACTGAGACAATAGGGGGGGGGGGGAGGAGGGCGTTGGACGCCCCCCCCCCCTCCGACCGATTAAGGTGCGGCAAGAGGCCCGACTTTGAAGGGTTAATACAATCTTCGCACCGACACTCGTTGGCCTTGATTGTATTTACTTAGCTACTATCAAAGATAGGTGTCAAACATTTTGTTTTTGATATTTTCCTGACGAGCAAGCAAGGGCGTCCAAGCTTTTTCACTGGGGGGGGGGGGAGAGGTAAAATTCAAAATATTCTAATTTTTTAGGGGGGGGGGTTCTTTATATCATATAGGCAAGGACGTCTAAGCTTTTATTTTTCTTTTTAAGGGGGGGGGGGATACAGCTCTTTCCCCCCCCCATTAGACGTCCTTGCCAGCAAGCAATTTTTAACTTTATAGTCATTGTAGTCATTTGAAAAATTGAAGTCAAATTTTTTTTTTAATTCACGCAACCTTTTACATTGAAATGAATTTCGAATTTCATTTTCTTCTAGTGTTAATATTTATTTTACAGTCGAGCTGACCCCCTCTTTTATTTTTAAAATAAATCTAAGATAAGGTTTGGGGGAGTTTTTTCCCCTCTAAGCCACGGCTGCCATGTACTTTATATAACCTAACCTAATCTGACCTAAAGCAACAATGAAACAAAAAACTACACCCTGATTGACTTTATTTAGAACAAGAGAATGAGTTTTCTGTGCTCTTAAGGACTTTGAGGGAAACCGTGTAAAAATTTTATGAAATGTTTTGGCATAAAGGAAAATGTGGCCGAGTATAAGCAGTAAATCTTTAATTGACTCTATAATAAAAAAAACAGCATTACATACAATATACATATATACAGACATATATAATACAGTGAAGGAAGCAAAATATACATTGTTACAGCTCTCTTGGGAAACTTATGGGGGGGGGGGGGGAAGGGATGACCCAAGCTCATTTTTAATTTGGGTTTTGAAAAGGAAAATTAAAAAAAAAAATTGGGGGTGGGGGGTCATTTGTTTTCTATGGAGATTATCTCGGAAGGGTGGTGGTGGTACCCGCCCCCAAAAATAGCTATAAACCTCCACTTGGCCTATGAGTAGCTACATTGTAAAGGAGAACCATATCAGTTCAGTGGTTAGCGAGATCCTTTGCTACAGACAAAAAACTTACTACTTTATAATGTAGGATTGTGTTACATTTAAGTATTTTATTTTAGAAAGTTTATCTTTTAAAAGCATATTTTCATCTAAATCTAAATTTGACCTTAATACTTAAAACAACGAAAGTTGTCATATGAATTAGGTATGTGTGTTGGAGGGGGGGGGGGGGATAGGTTGGTGAAACTTTAGCATATAATATTGGAAATGTGTCTCATATGAACCCTGTAGAAACTGTATATATTTGTGTTTCCTGTTATTTATTACATTTAATTAAAAAAATTGTCTATAATACGATACTATACATATTTTTTTTAGTATGGCTCAGAACCAGTTCTAATCGGTTTCGAAGCTATACACCGAATAAAAAGGGTCAAGGCTAAACGACAGATAATCATAAAGAATTGTAGAGTACCTTTTCAATTTCAAGATGAATATTGCCATCACGTTGATTATTTATAAATATACGGTCATTCACCCCGAATACGGTCGTATTTTCCAGCGCTTATGTGACGTAAAGTGTTTATTCAACACAGCCAATTTTCAGTCGATAAATTAAATAATTACACAATTTTCATATTAGCATGAGGGTTCACTTTGTTACCTATTATAAATGATGATTATATTTTTCTTATATTTATATCTGTCATACCTAATATTATTTTTAGAAAACAAGGATGACAACATCCATAAAAGCAAAGCTCTAAAATAAAAATGAAGAACAACTAAAAGGTGTAGTAAAAAGCTTTTAAAATAGAAAGGAAAGTTTTTAAAAATATACATTGATTTATTTGCTACAATAAATAACTACCTCTTTAGAATTTAAATGTCGCGATGCTTGAAAAAATAGGAAAATTTCAAATAAATACCAAATATCATCTAAAAACAATGAAATGAATATAATTGTTTTTTTTAGTTAAGGTAGCTTAATATCTCTAAAATAGCATATTATGCCTTTTATAGTTTATTGGGGTGAATATAAAACCATCCTAAACCAAAATCCACCCTATTTTTTTGTTGTATACTAGCGCTTCGCCCCTAGCCTCTAGGGGCTTTGTGGGATTTGTGGGTGTCCCACCTCCCAAGAAAATGGCCTTAAACCACCACAGGACCAGTAGGTTATTCCCTGAAGAGTAGAATCCAATCGGTTCAATGGTTACCGAGATCTTAAGGAACTGACAGACAGATGGACGGACAGACATCAAGCTACTTTGTATTATAGATCTTTAATATTTAATGTTCGCCACCCATAAACAATGAATGTTTTGATCCTTGTGTAAAACATGAATTTAAAATACAAATTAGTAAACAATGTTCAGAAATATTAGAGAATATGAATAATACAATTTATATCATAAAACATAAAATCTAACGAAGAAGCAGCGAAATAATCTGAGAAATAATGCTCTATAACTCCTTTTGTCTGTCCATGCTTTAATCATTTTGTGTAAGGATTACTATTCTGATCAGTATAATAATTGATGTACTGAAATTGAATTGCGTTTCTTCCCTAATTTCCAAAGTTGTACAGCAGATAACCCAATTATTGCAAACGCTATTTTCAGATACTCCGGTCAAAGGGAAAAGCGATATAATGTATAAACGATTTATACATTAAAAATTTTAATTTTTCAAATTTTGATTTTTTTTGGGAAGTTTGAAGCTTTTTTAGCTAGTAGTAAATATTGAGATAGGACGCGGAAGCTAGGTACACTTTCGGAAACTAAAATTCAGTACATCTAATAATCACTTTGTCAATTGTTCTGTCTTTCATAGGAGAAAATAGATTTTGTTAATCCGAGATAATCAGTATATCCATAATGTACTGGGGGCCATTAAACCCCAAAAAGGAATCTCTATATTTCAATCATTTTGTTCCAAGCTTTTCTATTTGTCCAATGGATGACTTATTTATTTAAAACTAAAATAAACTATTTATTTTAAAAGCTATTATCCCTTTTATGACTGCATAAACCCTACCCATTATTAGTTTAACAACCATAACTATAACCGAAAGTAGCGCAGCAATAAATAATGCTTAAGATTAATCGTAACCTGTCAAAGCTTTTCTGATAAAATTTAACAAAGAGAGATATTGTAAAATAATTCGGTTTTGTTCTGTTGCTTAAGAATTCGATAACAGCAGAACCGAATTTGACTTCTCCATTTTAAGGAATCTTCGTATAGGTTCCGGGATGGTTTTAAACTATCATTTTTATAGATCTAAGTCTTTGTATAGAATAAGCCTAATATATATATAATATAGGTATTAGGTATGTCTATCCTATATTATCTAAATTGAAAAAATTTATTTGCTTTAGCTTAATTTGTTTGATTGAGGTTTTTTTTTAAAGTTATGGTTGTTAATGACGTGTAGACCTTAGTTATAAAATAGCTGCGCTACAATATAAAAAGTTGGGCTAATCAATAATTCTAATTTTGACAACATCTAATTTACAAAGTTTAAAAATAAAACCTACCTTTACCGATTGGATAGAATTCTATTTAAAACTATAATTTCTATCTTATGAATTATTAGGAATTTCTGTCTGTTTGTCTATCTGACTGTCTGTATGTCTTTATATCGGCTGGACTGGTAATTCTCAGGGGTGTCAAGTATTGACCGAGGGCAGGTTTTAAGCTATATGGGAATTAATTAATTCAATCCACGAGAGAAAATTATTGTGGCTGGTTAATCCTACCCTTTGAAATAAACAAACCTCATTTATGCTAGGGACGAGGACAATTGTACTAACTCACCAAACACTCACTTATGAGCGAATGACATAATGTAAAATACTTGTTATTACTTCACAATCAAATTCTTTTTGATACAGATACTAAAAATCCTGCTATTTAGATTTATGGTCCATTTGAGATGAATAAGAAATTATTGAAATTTCTTGCTGACCCCACCTTTTCTTTGTTTAAACAGTTTAGCTTATGAACACCGTTATAATAAAACAGAGAGGACAATCTACTGTTGAAAAAAGCTGCAACAGTAATAGCAGCAACAAATTGCTATGGTGGTTGTTGCTTTAGAATTCGGACTTTCCCTCAAAGTTCCTGTCGAGCTTTATATTTGAATAGATTGAAAATGAGGGAAGATTATATCTTCTTATGCCTAACCCCTGCGGGGGCCTAACCCTGCGAGGATAACAAATACCAACTAACCTGACAAACAAATGAAAAACTTTACATCCCTTTCTTCAATTAAAAAACGAATGGGAGGGGGAACCCCCCTTCTGTGCTCAACCAGGCTTTTTTAGGGAAAATACTAGATTTTTAAAGTCAGGCTCGACTGCGGATAAGGCAAAATGTTCCACCCCTCAAGAAAAAAGCTTAAATCCACCACAGGACCTGTAGATGTATTCCCTGAAGAGTAGAATCCAATCGGTTTAGTGGTAACCGAGATCTTAAGGGACAGACAGACAGACGGACAGACATCAAGCTACTTTGTATTATAGATAGAGCAAGATATAATTTTAAAGTGCTTTATTTCCAAAAACTTACACTTAATTAATTACACCGAAGACCTCGGCCTTTCTACTATATCATCATTACTTTTATTAACCACACTGAAAATATGGACCTAAAAATGTTCACAATTTATTTACACATAATAAGCATAAGTTATGCTCAAAATCCAGAGGTGGATTCTTAAAAAAAATTTGCCTCACTAATCGCTTAGTGGGGCAAAATTGTTTTCGTGAAAAATCCACCAAAATCACTTAAAAAATCTACGAAAATTAAATAAAATCATAGAAAAGTTATTAACATAAGATTTTATTTAATTTTTGTAGATTTTTTATGTGATTTGGAGGATTTTTCACGAAAACAATTTTGCCCCACTAAGCGATTAGTGGGGCAATTTTTTTTTAAAGAATCCACCTCAGGAATATCAAGGGATGGGACAATGGGTAAAAAATTATTGTAACTGATAATGGTTATTAACAAAATTACTCAATAGGTAAATTACATCATGGATAGAAAAGATTAAACAACATATTATACAATTACATCCATGTTAAGATTTAGGTTTTAATGTAATGAACAAATAAACTTTGCGGGGCATTAAAGCATTGTTCACTTCACCCCTGGTTCAAAATATAAAGAAAGATAAAAACAAAGATGATAACATCCATAAGTAAATAAACTCATGATAATATTTCTAAAAAGCGAAGTATTTCTATAATTTGGGTAGGTTCGTCCGTCCGTAACGGTTAGATCTTTTCGTTAATTTAGGCATGTTAGAATTGTCATATCGATTTCAAACTTTGCAGTGATTACTGTAGTGGACTGGTACGATTTAGAAAGCGTAGCAACTCTATAATCGTTACTAGAATGTCCGTACGTCAATTTAAAATATGTTGATTTTTTACTTTTTTAATGACTAATTTTCATGTGATAAAATTATCAGATTGGTCTGATTTTTGAATACTGATTTCTATAACAACAAATTACAATATTATGAGCGAAGCATCTTTATAATAAAGTTCTAAAAATATAAGTATGTCCTTAAACAATATCCTATATTTAATCAGTTTTTCAACAAATTTACTTACAATTTAGTTTCGACTATTATACATTTATATTCTGATTATTCAGTTCTGACACTCTACAAGTGTTAATATTCGTTTGTCCTACCGTTTCATATTTCCCTTTTATGTATGTTGTCATCCTTGTTTCCATTTTATTTACTGACATTGTTGGAGTGGTTATTAGGATAAGCTTCCCTTTCAAATCTTCATTTTGTAAAAAAAAGAAGTTTTATTTAGTGATTTATTTCAATGATTTGGTAAACTTAACTAACCCTTCTCAAAATTTAATCCAAATTACATATTCTTACTATTCCGATATCTTAAAAGGACTCTCCACAGAAAAATCAACTTTGGATTTTTGAAAATCTAACCTGAAACTATTATTCTCTGTTCAATTTTAGGCATTTTTTGTTTTTGTGGCATCGCGATCGAAGCCCTTTGAAAATTTTGTCCGCCGCCTATTTGTACTGCCGCTATAAAAATATATACTACACTTTCCTCCACTCAATATGTGTTCGCCGCTAAAGAACATTTGCTCCATTGCAACCGGCCGCTCTACGATTTATCCTCTTCCTTGACTGGACAATCCTGCCGCCTCCATTTTGTGTTCGCCTCCGCCAAATATAACCATCTTTTGCCGCAGTTGCCGCATTCATCGCCCTTCTCCGCCGCTACTCCGCTATACATTGCGTACGTAGCTATACACAACACCCCCAGCCTCCATTTAATTTCTGAACAAGGGAGAGGGGAGCATGTATTAAAAAGCGACGTACAGCGGAGCAGCGGCGGAGAAGGGCGATGAATGCGGCAACGGCGGCAAAAATAGAAGCTAAAAATCACTAAAGCAGCACAAATTAAATGGCGGGAGGATTCACTTAAAGGAGGTAAAAAATTTCAAAGGGCTTCGATCGCGATGCCACAAAAACAAAAAATGCCTAAAATTGAACAGAGAATAATAATTTCAGGTTAGATTTTCAAAAATCTAAAGTTGATTTTTCTGTGGAGAGTCCTTTTAAGAGATAATTCAATGGATGCACAAAATTAAAATTTTGGGTACTAAAATCGGAGTGGGGACAAAACCGCGACAAACAAAACCGCGACAGGGACAAAACCGCGACATAACAAAACCGCGACAGGGACAAAACCGCGACAGTGACAAAACCGCGACAGTTAAAAAATAACAGAAATATAACTATGTAGGATTTTTTTTGTAGAAATACATGGCCGCAGCGCTCGGCCCCCTGGCCTGCCTAGCCGCGGGCGCTCGGCCCCCTGGCCTGCCTAGCCGCGGGCGCTCGGCCCCCTTGCCCATAACCTAACCTAACCTAACTATTGTAAAAAAAATATTAAAAATTTGAAAAAAATCTACCAACCCCTTTTTGTAAAATTCTAAACTATAAATAACTTAATGTACATTAAACATTTAAACATATAGGTTAGGTTAGGTTATAGGCAAGGGTGCCGAGCGCCCGCGGCTAGGCAGGCCAGGGGGCCGAGCTCTGCGGCCATGACCTTCTAGCATTAAGATTTTTTTATTATAGATTTTTTTGCAATGTCGCGGTTTTGTCACTGTCGCGGTTTTGTCCCTGTCGCGGTTTTGTTATGTCGCGGTTTTGTTTGTCGCGGTTTTGTCCCCACTCCCTAAAATCAATATAGATTACTTTACGTATGTATTTACTGTATGTAAGAAAGAACCAAACAAGGATGACAACATCCATAAGTAGCGAAGCTCAAAAATTATGATTATATATCAGGAAAAAATACTATAAAGCAGTGTCATACAATTAACATTAGTGTTGATAAAATAAGGAGATCAGAAAACCTTTAAAATCACGCAACCTTAAAAATCATGAAAATTAAAAAATCTAGGAATTGATCTAGCACCGCAATTTAAAGACAAATCTTAATGAAACTTGTTAAAAAAATGTAGAATATGAGCATATTAAATCCCTAATAATTTCAGCCGCAAATCCTGAATAGGAATCGAGAAAACAATAGAAAACCTAAAAATCTAGGAATCGATCTAGCACCCCTATTAATAGAAAAATCGTAATAAAACTTTAGGAAAATATGTAAAATGTAAATTTAAGCATTCCCTGAAAATTTCAGCCCATTATCTTAAAAAGGAGTTGAGAAAATCAGGAAAACATGAAAATGTAGGAATCGATCTAGCACCCCAAATAACAGACGGATGGAGAAAACAATGTATAGATTAGATGGGCATATGTTATAAGAATCTTCACTAAAAATTTCAGCTGTCTATCTTTTATAGGGGCCGAGAAAATCACGTTTCCCCCACTTTGTCTCAGACGGACAGACGGACGGACATTTCGAATTATAGAGTAGCTTCGCTACTAAAAAGTATAAAAGCATTCAAAAACTTTTACATTTGTTTAAAAAATAATGTTTTGTTTGACTTATAAATTATATAAAATACTTTTTTTTTATAAAATGTAAAAGTATAAGGTGGGTAGTAAATGTCAGACGCTTTTAGAAGCGAAGCTACTCTTTAATAAGGGTCGGACCGAATGTCTGTCAGTCTGAATTTCTAATTAAGTCAGTCTAAAAGTATTAAAAGCATATTCAAAAAGTATATATGGATGTATATAAGAAAAAATTACTTTGGACATACTAGTACGGGGAGAAAGTTGCTCAAAAATCATCCACGTGACGTCATAAAAATGAGGGATTATCCATCTGTTTATAGGGATTTTCTTTCCAGCACTTCTCCTCTCATCTTCCTCTTTTTATGACGTCACATGTATGATTTTTAGCGACTTTTCCTTGTACACATAATGAATATTAAATATATTTCGACATTAGTATTCTCCTTCTTAATGTTCAATGATATGCATAATTGTCCTGTCTTTTATTATGATTCTTAAATGTTGCTTTTAGGATTTTGGTAGATTTTTGAAGCGTGTGTGACAAAAACATTAATCAAATCAAAATATAAACCCACCTTATCCCCAAAAAACTTTAAAAGCTAATAAAGGCTGAAATCTACTCTAAAAACTGTGTGAGGGATGTCATTTATCAATGACTGTAGATTTTGGGGATTGGTTTAAAGCTTCGCATCATGTTCACAAAACTGTCCTTGTTTCGGTTGAAAAAGAAAGCAACAAAATATTATTTATCGTTGCCGGATTTTTTACAAAACAGTAAATTAAAATAAAATGTATATTTCGTATGTAAACCCATCTTACATGTAAGATCTGTTTTATTCATAAGCAATCCTAAAATAGGTAAACCAAACGTCTTTTTAGATCAAGAAAATTGCAAAATTCTGCTGATTTTTGATGCTATAGATTATTATTTAAATTATTAGATTATAAAATAGCCCAAAACCATCCTGGTACCAGGGAAATACTTACTCAATTGGTTGATTTGTTTTCGTCGACCTTATAGGTCAAACAAAAACAAAACCCCACATTGATTATCTATTATTCAGCTAATTCTGCTAAACTAGTTCTTGTTACATAATACTTGCTAATTAATGATTTAGTTGTAATGTAACAGCACTTTTCAAGCCATATTTGCAATTGGGTCCAATTAAGAAAACTGGTTTCCCTAAAAAATTCTACCGGGTCTGGGTAGAGTGTGGGATTAATATAGCAATAAAATAATAGACATGAAAACAAAGGTTGCTGAATAAAAGGGTTAACTAGGCATAACATGAATTTAATTGTGCTACAATCAAAAATTATTTATAGAAAATTTCAACAGCGCAAACATTTATAGCCCTCTGACTGTATCATAAGCTGAGAATGGATTTCTGATTACTTGGATCTTACATATCATGAACTCATATCTAATAATGTAAAAAAATAAGCTGAGAATGTATTTATTACTACTTGGATCTTACTTATCATGAACTCTAATAATATGAAACTTGTAGCTGGCTAAAATAACAATATCCTCCATCCACCATTTAAGCCCCTCCCCTCTTGCTGGTTGAAAAACTAATGTCTATTTTAGCAACAATTTTTTCCCCTGTTTGAAAAGTTATCTGTCAAAGACGCCAATTTGTAAGTTTTGTTTCAAAAAGACTTCCTATACAGAAAGGGGAGGGGGCCTTTTAATGTAAATTATACTGGTATCCAAAGTTGTATAATCCCGTTTTCTAAATTGTTGGCTGAAAACTTGACTGGTTTATAAAAACTAGCAGTGTACAAACTTATCCATTAATGATTTTAACCTGGAGAAGAGTATACAACAATTTATCATCCATTATCTTAGCTCTCAAGATCTTTTCTAGCTACATTTTATAGATTAAGATTAGTGGCAAAAAACGTGGAAAAACTAAATCAACTAGAATAAAAGTTTCCTAGAGATTTAAGCCAACAAATTAGAGAACATGTTTATAAAACTTTGTGACAAATAGTTACCAATCCCAGGGATCTAAAGGGATAAGACAATTGCCAATAAATTGAAATACTCCCCCAATGGTGACAAACTAAATTAAAATTAGTGGTTGAAACGGTTGAACACTCAACCAAATAAACCATCCAAAATTAAGTAAAAGTCCCCAAAGTTGTTAAGCGAACAAATAAGAAAAACTTTGGGGATTATTAACAGCCTATTTCCCCTCTTTTTCTGTAGCAACCCTTCACTCTCTATTTTTCTGACTTTTGTGTACGAAAAAATAAATATTTTGCTACGCTTATCCCACCACTACCAATTAAGGGTGAAAATGATGGCCCCTTTCTCTGCTGCCTATCTGAAGGAAAAATCTACCCTGTTGCTTCTCTTCCTGGTTCTGTTACTAAGGGGGTGCAAAAGATTTTATAACCATTTATGCCATATTCTTTAAACATACTTAAAAAGAACGTGTCCTAACTTTTGTGAGTTTTGTTTAACCCATTTGTGACGGGCTACCGAAGTTCAAAGTTTTGATTCACCGGGCTTCAACAAAATAGATTTTTTCAAACTCAACAGAAAAAGTAAGGTGTCAAATTAAAGATCATACTATTTTTGTTCATAATGGCAATTTTCTCCTTTTTTTGCGTTTTATTGCCTTAAAACCAACTTAATTTCATTTCGAAACTTGCATATCTAAATTCTATGAATCATTTTACATCTACTACTTACTAAAAGCACCAACTAGCTATTTTAAAAAATCAAAAAAGTTAGGACAGGTTCTTTGTTTATTTTGTTGCAAATTAAAATCTTGGCAACTACTGAACTAAAGGAGTTTCAGATTAGGGATGCTTTACATAGGTACCGGGATGGTTTCAGGATATTTTATGCCTCCTACCTCCCACTTAGATGCTATGAGCTCAGTCCTTAGTGTAATTATGTCGATTACATCCACATATAATACAAAGTCTCCTACTCTAGTATGATGTTATGGTATTTTAAAAAAAGTTTTTAATATAGGTCTAATTGTGTGAGAAAGAAACAGTTATTCAATCTTCGAATTTCAATGCTTTTTATATTTTCTACAAATTTTTTTTCAATGTTTTCAAAGAAAAAATCTTTGAACTAAAAACATCTTCCAATGAAAACAACCAATAATGTTTACAATAATCTTTTTAGCGCTCCGTGTAAAAATGGTGTTACTGTGGTAAGCCGAAGCGTTTCAGCTTACCGTTGCGAGTTCGAATCCAACGAGCCCCTAGCCTTGAAGAATTCTACCAATAACAAACTAGCAGGATTTACTCATACAAAATTATATTAAAAACTGAATACATTTACAATGGGTGATTACTATATATACAAAATAGATGATAACAATAAGTTAGGTTTGAAGGGGGTGTGGGGAGACAAGGGCGTAGCCCGCGGTGGTAGGCATCTGTGGGGTAAGCTGCAGTAAAGGGGAAGGTAACCACCTCCCGGTAGGATAGTTGCCTGAGGGGCGCGGGGTTGCTAAGTGGCCGTGCCCCTTTCCCATTTAGCCAGTCCAATCTGACCGCTGCCGGTGGGGTCATCAGCGGTCATGAGGTGAATGGTGATAATAGGATTAGTGCAGAAGGCTTGATTTGATAAGCCACTGCGTAGCAACTCTGTAAAATGCCCGTCCGTATGCTGCCGTCTTACCACATTACTAAAAATTAAAATTTCTGGACAATTAAAGAATCTGACCTAGACTGCAGTAAAAGCGAATTTAGCCTGAAGGCATTTTTCTAGAAACTTCCAGGATTTTTTCATTTTTTAAATGTTTTTTCTTCTTCTTAGTAACAGGATAATAGGGCAGAAAGGCAGAAATATCAATTTCTTTAAAACGAATAAAGAAAGCATACAAATTTATGTACATTGCCTTACACGTTCAAAGTATTGTATAAATAGCTAATTCCAAATAGTTCTACATTATACTTTTTAGTTGAAGTATTCTTCAAGTAAGGTGTAAAATTAATAGATAGAACCTAACATCTAATAAGGCATCTTTTTTTTATCACTTCTATAAAGATTTTAATTTCTTTATTAATGATCATATTCAATCACTATAAAAATGTAAAAAGAAGTTATGGTGGTAATTTAAAAAAGCATGTTTTTTAATGAATAAAAATGATTGAGATGTTCAAGGGCGTGCACAGTATTTTCTCCGGGTGGTTTTTGAAGCGCTCATAAATTTTTACATCCTCTAGAGATTAGGGGGTTAGTAACACTGTTTTGAAACAGATTATTTATGTTGACCATGTATCAGAGTAAAACACTAGAGGGAGAAAGGGTTAAATAACTGTATCTCCCCATCGCATAAACCTTGTGCAACCTTCCCATTGGGTCTTTGATAATCAACCAATGGTGTCGCTTTTATTAACTCAGCCAAGCAGCAGAAAATAATTTTAAACAGACGAGAAAGGTCTTTAAAAAATGAAGGGAGGTAGTTGTCTGTATATACATCTATACTATAGATCTGTTGACCATATAACATAAATAAAAGTGTTCATAGGTGACATAAAAACGATCTCATTGATATTATCTATGTATGTCGAAAATATAGCATCAATTAAAAAAGACTACAATATCGGCAAAACGACATTATTGTATTTATTGTTACAGGTGTTTTCGAAGCTCTTTATAGTGTCTATAAAAAAGGGATAAATTAACAAACCTTTGGCCAAGTATCCATAATGACGTCATATTAGAATAATACCAATTGGAATACTTGGACCAAAATTTTTTTGTTTAATCCCTTTTTTATAGGCACTAAAAAGAGCTTGGGGTTTTCAATACCCCTCCATCCCCCTCTCGCGCACGCCTCTGGTAAAGTCATAACACGTGACGGAATCTACACGAGAAATACGTCGTAGTAATTAGACTATGCGGTCAGTTTCGGAGAGTTTAAGTAAATGATTATAATACAAGCAGCTATTGCACATTGTTTTTAAGATATTTGATGCCCCCATAGACATCGCTGCCAATTTATATACTAATAATACAAAGTAGAACGATGTCTGTCTGTCTGCCTATTTGTTTGTTTGTAACGAAGGATCCCGCTAACCGCTGAACCGATCGGGTTCTCCTTAACAGGGTAGCTTCTTACAGGTCCCGGGAAGGTTTATAACTATTTTGGGGTAGGGTACCGGTACAACCACGCCCTGTGGACATTTTTGCAATTTTCTAAAAAACATAACTAACACCATCTATTGTCGAAAAGAATATTTTTGATGCTGTGAGTATTGGTGCAAAAAATATGACGTAACAAAAAAAATTAGCCAATGAGAGGCCGTTATTGACCAATGGTAAAATTTATAGTGGCCTCTCATTGGCTAATGTTTTTTGTTACGTCATATTTTTTGCACCAATACTCACAGCATCATATTTTTGGTAAATAACTGATTTTAAAATAGATTGAAAAGAAACAATTTTACGTATCCCTAGAGGCCTCTATGGGCGTAGCCGCTAGTACTAATATAAGCGGATAGACGGACCGATGGACAGATATGAAAAACTAGAAGCTGTGTTACCAAAATCTATATATTATTTCTTGGGGATTTTCACGTACTAAGATAAAGTAATGCTTGCAGCTGACTAAAATAATTCTCTTTATCCCACCTTTCTTCTTCCACTGAACAATAAATGAGGACCATTGTAGCAGCCTAAATTGACGACATATTTCCCCCTGTTAATATACCCACGTATTGAAGTTTATCTTGATGAATTGTCTGTAAACATTTGATTTCCAATTATTTATTAATTTACATTTGTGGGAAATAACTAGAAAAGAAGCATTTAAACGTCAATATTTAAAAATATGCATTCGTCAACAGATAAAATGTTGCTATGTAATAGATTATATTTGTTGACTTTTATGTTAAAGATATCCTAATCCTTACAAGAAAGCCATAAAAAATGTGTTTTTTTATCCTCCAAAATGTGAAAAACCTTAATGGGTTACAAACAACATTAAAAAAATATTTTTTTTATGCACACTTTAGGTTGGGTTAGGTTTAGTAAACGTCAAAAGAGCCCCTAAAGATAATACCCCGTTAAGATAGGGCCTTACGTACAGAATTATCTTCAAAACTTTAAAGTAAAGGGGAGTGCATCGTTGGTTCAAAAATAGGTTTAATGGTAAGCACCAAAAAGTCAAAAAAGGGTGTCTCAATACTCCTTTTAAGATATTGAACGGAAGCGACGTAAAAAAGTATGTTTCAGTTGACATTTAAGAAGAGAAAAAAAAATTTAGGAAAATCTATGGTAAACGAGGAAAGTTACTTAGCCCAGATCAACTGAAAATAGTTGCCGAATGTGTACGCAGTTTCCTGAGTGTTTCCTCATCCTAGCTCAATATTTACTACTAGCTAAAAAAGCTTCAAACTTCAAAAAAAAATCAAATTTATAATGTATAATGTATAAATCGTTTATACATTCAAATTTTGATTTTTTAAGGGAAGTTTGAAGATTTGTAGCTAGTAGTAAATATTGAGCTAGGATGAGGAAACACCCAGGAAACTGCGTACACATTCGGCAACTATTTTCAGTTGATCTTAGCCCAGGATTCTAAAGGGATAAGGCAATGGCCGATAAATTGATTTACATACCAAACAATGTTGCACAAAATTACCCCTTCTGAAGATTACATTTTGAAACGTTTGGACATTCATTTTAATCAACAAATCAATCAGAAGTCAGCAATGTTGTTAGGTGAACGAAAAGGAATAGTTATATCTCGCATCGTATTATAAACAGCTTTCCGCGGATATAGAAAGTACAATTATAAGATTAAAACTAGTTTTTTAGCCCCGTGGTGCCGAAGGCACCGGCTAAAAAAACTAGTTTTAATCTTATGATTGTACATTTCTATATTCGTAGAAAACTGAATATAATACGATGCTAGACATAGTTTTTTCGTATTCATGAGAACCGGTTCCTATCCACCGGATTCAAATGAATACGAGAAACGTTATTAAAAAACTTTGGGGATTAAAAAAATCTATATATTTAAAAAACTGCAGATTTATTTATCTAGCTGTTTCCGAGACATTAAGAAACACAAAAATACCTAGGTGAAAGAAAAATAATTAATAGGGTAATTTAATAAAATTTAAGATATTCTACAACTGATGAACCAAAAGAAAAATCAAATTCTAAAACATCTTTAAAAGCTACACAACCTTAAACATTCTGAAACGAAATTCTAGAAAAATTTAAATCGACAAAAATGGCCTATAAACTACAAACTTGTTTCCGCACTTTGTTATAACAAAGAACTTACGTTTACTGGTTGTGGCTGCGCCACTAATGGACATCATTCTCCTTGGATTCTTTTGTTTATTGCGAAAAAATGAAATGTATCAATTTAAATTCAGGGATCTAAAGGATAAGACAACGGTGGATAAACTGATGTACATCCACAATGATGTTACTTGCCTTGTAGATTACAATTAGTGGTTGAAATGTGCGGACACTCGACTTGAACCAACCAATAAAAATTCTTTAAAAGTCAACGATTAAGAAAACCTTATAAAAAAAAACTTTGGGGACTAGTGTAATAAACAGCCGAATGTCCCCTTCCTCCTTGATTTAAAATGCTATTGTATGTAATATAGCACGGCAAAGTGTTTGTAAGCAAGTTAGGAAATTTTAAACCTTGGACAAAGTGAGTTAAGAGTGCAAGGAAGTTTTTTTTCTTCACCAGAAAATTTAGACATATAGTATAGATGTATATACAGATAACTACCTGTCCCTCTTTTCCAAGGACCTTTTTCATTTGCTAACAAATTGTTTTTTGCTACTTGGCTGACTTGATATTTCCGACACTATAGGTCGATTTTCAAAAACCCAATTGATAGTCGGCACAAGGTCATTGGGACGGGGACATTATTTAACCCCTTTCCCTCCAGTGTTTTGCTCTAATGTTTCTCTCAAAGTGCCTAGTGGAGCACATAACCCCACCACCCTTAAAAAAAAATTAAAAGAAAAGAAAGAGTTTTTTTTTTTTGGGGGGGGGGGGTAGTTTTTCATGTTTTTTATTTTAGGTCAGGTTTGGTTAGGTCATTTTGGGTTCAGTGTAGCCCTACAGGTTAATACAAAAATTATGCGAAGTGTGTTTCTCTGCGCTTGATGATTAATTTAAAAACAACTTTGGTTTATTTTCTTTGAAAGTGCATTTTAAATTTTTACTTAAGGGTAACAATTTAACTACATTTGCGTTTAAGATTCATTTTTTTATTCACAGCTTTTTTTGTGTTTGTTTTGTTTTTCATATTCACAAGCTATCAAGAAAAAAAATCTTCATGATTAGCGAACGAAAAATGCATCAAAACTTAATTTAAAGTTTAAAAATGGATGTATTATTACTTGGATGTTACACCATATTTTTATGTTTTCTATTGAAGTGAAATAACAACAGGCTAAAAAAGCAATGGATGCACGAACTGACAAATAAATGAGTTCTAGTTAGTAACCTAAATTGACGACAATTTTTCCTCTGTCATAATATTCATGTATATTCTATATCCATTACGTAAAAACAGGGAAAAAAGAAGCATTGACTCTACGGGTGAGTTACAGCCCTCAAGCACTGGATACAATTCTAATTCCTCTATAACATTGTATCTGGTATGGTTTTATGCTAGCTATTTTTCAAGTGATCTTCTTACCCTCTCAATACAGCTTACTTAACCAATAAATTTTTTTGTGCTTCGCTACTTATGGCTGTTGCCATTTTTAGAGTAACTATTATCTTTTTTAGTAGTTTTATACTAAAAAACAATTTTTCACCTGTCATGATATTTTACATCCATTCAGAAAAGTAAATGATATGGTTAACTGTAGAGAAGCTACGCATTTAAAAATGCAATATGCGTTTAGTACAAAATTCACAGTGACCCAAAATGAAATATTTTTATTTATAAATATCATTTATGGACAAAATTACCGTAAAAAATGTAAGATAAACGAAGAAATAGAGAAGTATCGTATGGTAACGTAATTTTTGTTATTTTTCTTAATTTTACATCTTTGTGATTTCATTATTGTTTCCTATTTCATAGCCATGAAAAATTAATGTTTGGGTAAAAGCAGCTAAAATAAGCAGCTAATTATAATAATAAAAGAAAGGTTAGTTAGAGAATAGGATTTCATTCCGTTTTTTTTTGAAGGATCTTGCTAACCGCTGAACCGGTATGGTTCCCCTTTACAGGGTAGCTTTTCATAGGTGATGGGAAGGTTTATAACCACCATCCTCCTAAGAGAAATCGTCCCTAGAAAAAAAATTACCCCACCCCCAAAAAAAAATTACCCCCCAAAATATATTTTTTTACTTCTTATTTAGAAAATTGGGTTATCGAATACAACTCCCCACTTCTCAAGTGCCCATAGAAGCCTCTAGGGGGCGTACCCGCCAGTAAGAAATAACTTGATAAGACAATAATACTTGTAAAATATAATCTACATATGGCACAAATTTGACCTTTTTAGATTAAAACCTTTCATCCATTAATTTGATTTTAATAAATCTATTTTGTTAGAAATGTTCTTCAATGCTGAATCACTTAAAACGATTAAGATAGGTTGCCTTAAAAATAATTGTTTTGAAGTTTTGATTGAAAAGAATTAATGCATGATCATGCATTACTGAAAAATCAAAACTTTGGATTTTTACTGTAATTTGCTGTACGAAACACACATTCTCTAAACAAAGACTGTATAGAATGCCAAAATTATAGATTCTAAAGTTAATAATACTTTTAGTTTGAGCTACTAGTGTATTATAAGACTTTGAATTAAAATAAAAAAATATATTAGTGCTGCAAAACTGCAACTAATCATATTAACAAGAACTAGCGGCTATGCCCCTAGCATAATGGAGATCTGTACTCGAATGATAAGAAAGGGGCTAGACAAATAGCTTTAAACCATCCAAAGACTTGAATCTGAAATAACATAGCCTAAAGCCATCACAGGTCATATGTAAAGTTTACCTAAAATAAATCGGTTGGGTAGTTATTAAGATCTTAAGCTTCAGACAAAATAACTATACTACTTTATATAATAGGATTATACAGAAATTAAATTCTTGGTTCTAAAGTTGGCTATAATGAATAATTGAAAATGCATGTTTATTTGTGACAACACCAAGTATCTTTTATCGATAGCCTGATATCTAGTTGCCGAAAGTGTACGCAGTTTCCTGGGTGTTTCCTCATCCTCGCTCAATATTTACTACTAGCTACAAATCTTCAAACTTCCCTTAAAAAAATCAAAATTTGAATGTGTAAACGATTTATACAATATACATTATAAATTTGAATTTTTTAAATTTTGATTTTTTTTTTTTGAAGTTTGAAGCTTTTTTAGCTAGTAGTAAATATTGAGCTAGGATGAGGAAACACCCAGGAAACTGCGTACACTTTCGGCAACTAGATATCAGGCTATCCTTTTATCGTGGTAATAAAGGTGTCAGAAAATATTTTTTTTTGCATTGCATCTCTACAACTAAAATATTATAAGCTTCTACTGGCCTATATAAAGTGAAACTTGTAGCTGACAAAAATAACGATCCTTAATTTCCTTTACCAAATACCCTACCCTCTTACTGGATGAACGAACTGACCAACAAATGTTTTCTGCGCTAACAAGCTGAATTGACGAAAATTTTCCCCCTAAAATATCCAAGTATATTCTACATCCTTTATAAATGATGCCCCCCATCCACTTTTCTCACTTTTACTTTACTCGTCCTACTGGTACAAACTGACCAATAAATGATTTCTATGTTAACAAGCTAAATTGACGACAAGTTTTCCCCTATCATGATTTCAATTCCACGTATATATATTTCTCTTTTGACAAATTTGAACGACATAAAAAGAATAGATCTATCATTAAATGGATCTTACACCAGATTATCATGTTCTCTAATTAAGTGAAACTTGTAGCGGGCTAAAATAATGATCCACTATTATCCACTACCTGTACCCTATCCCCTACCCTCTTACTGGATGAACGAACTGACCAACAAATGTTTTCTGCGCTAACACGCTAAATTGACGAAAATTTTCCCCCTAAAACATCCAAGTATATTCTACATCCTTTATAAAAAGTAATGGGCAGTCTTTTTTCAGCTTTAGAGCCTTTTACAAATTGTTTCTATATTGTTAACTATAACAATTCAAATATTTTAATGGTCGGATATTGAATAATAATTACAATACTATTATATAAACAGTATGTTTTTTAAGTTTGTAGCTTAAGATTTCGATAACTACTCAACCTATTAAGTTTTAGGCCATTAAATTTGTAAATTAGATACTTAGCATGGTTTAAGGCTATCTTCAGTTCCTCCCTACCCCTTCGAATACGGAGCACTTAGAAGTTAGATGTTGCAAACGTTAGTACACTATAAATATTCTTTTGAAATGCTTCTTTTGCTAAAACCGCCGAAAATTAATGAATGGCTTCTTTCAATTGCATTTAAATTGTTAAATAGTTAAGAAGGATAAGTAAAAAGAGACAAAATAATCTAGACAAAGCCCAAATAGTGATAAAATTGTTTTAAAAATGATCCACGTGACGTAATAAAAATGAGGGATTATCCATCTCTTTTTTATGGGCTTTCTTTCCTACTTCTCCACTCATCTCCCTCATTTTATTACGTCACAAGGCTCATTTTTGACACAATTTTAACACAATTTGGGCTTTGTCATAATCTACAATCCTTTCCTCTCCCCTTTATTTATTAGAAGAAAGGGAAGATTATTACATTTTTCATTAAAATCAAAGGGGGTGCTTTCACTTAAACCTATTTCTTAAACACCTATAACCCTTCCACTAGTTTAAATTTTTTAAAGAAGTTACATTTCCAGCCCCTGTGGGGGCTTATTTCTTTTAGGTGCCTTGAACCCGACTTCAATTGAAAATAGCTTAAAACTATTCCCAGAACCTGTGTGAAGCTGGAGGCCTGTCAAAGACCCATGCCCTATCCCTGTGCTGGCCACACCTACTTTTAAGCAAATAATATGAAGTGCAATTTCTTTAGTCATTGGTAATTTTAAAATTACACTATTTTATCGAACTGTCCCAAAAGTAATTACATTGTTATTATATAGATTTAAATAACTTTGGTAACGGCCAAGCCTACAAAAAAATAGGCTACCCATTGTTGTACCAAATATCGATTAATTATGCATGGCCTACCATTATTATGACTGGGTTTTTTCAATACAGCGAGTGGGCAGTGTTTTCTTCTTTTACATCTGTTGAAGTGAGGGATTACCATATTTAATGTTGTAAAAGGGCTTACAGGTGCAGGGGCGTCTAAGCTTTTTCATTTGGGGGGGGGGGGGGGGAAGGGGGTAAAAATTTGAAAATAAAAATTTTGGAGGTGCCAACCCCCAAGCTCATTTTTTTTTTTTTGGGGGGGGGGTAATCCTTATATCATAGAGGTAATTTTTTTTTATTTGTTGGACGTCTTTGTACAGGTGGCTGATGCGCCATAGACATCAAAAGAAAAAAGAAAACTCTAGACAATCTTGTATACAAAAGTTGTTGTATGTTTGTCTAGCTATGCACTATGTAAATGTATGTCTAGTAAAAGTAATCTCGGCTAAGCTTTTTCGGTGAAAGGGGCTATTTATTTTTTTTTTTTTGAAGGGGGGTGGAGAGGGTTGGCAAATTTTTACGAAGTGGTTAGGGTATACAACCTCTGAAATTTTTTTACGGAGGTAAACCCTCAAGAAATGTACAAAACTTACTTAATTTTTAAAAAACTTTATATGTTAAATGTTGGTTTTGTTGGTGGATGGGGGGGGGGGGGGTACCCTATAGACAGGACAGATTTTGCCATTTTGTAAAGCTTTGGTCAAAAAAATTAAGGAAAAATAGCCCCTTCAAATTATGTTTTAAACTATTATCATGAACCTTTAAGCCTAAAATGCATCTAAAATGTCACGTGTGACGTCATAAAAATCCATCTTTTTTTTGGAGGCTTCCTTTCCCACTTCTCCTCTCATCCTTCCCTTTTTATGACGTCACTCGTGACATTTTAGCACCAGTTTAGGCTTTTTCAAAGTAAATCCCTATAGCTATTTTCCTGATAAAAAATGTGCATGCTTTCTAATGGTATTAATGAGGAAAAGAATGAAACAACGCCCCTAGGCCCCATAATGTGTAGACCAGACTTTAGGTCTAAATATTGGATCTAAAAAGTATGGATATCATATTATACATATTACATAAAATTGTATTTTTTAAGATAATTTTTATGAAATCAAAACAAAATCTTAAGAGCAAACAACTTGGTATTGTGGTTAATATTATATAATATTAAAAGCGTAGCAACTCAATAATTATTGCAAAAAGTCATGTTGATTTCGAAGCTTTTTACACTGCCTATAAAAGATGACGTCATGCAATACAAATAATCAATGATAGGCCAACACACAGAATAAATTACCAATGGCAGGCTAGTATACATTTTAATTGACCAATGGTAGGCCGTCTTTTTTTTAGGAACTATAAAAATCTTTGTTGATTTCTAGCTTTTTTTTTATGTTCAATCAACATGTACGATGAGAAAAATTCTTTTACCTAAGCATCTCTATAAATACGTCTTAGTATGTAAGTACGTCCATATTAAGCATACATACATGAATTTTTGTACAGATTACAGATTTTGATAAAACTGCATAATTTATATTATATCCAATAAGAAAAGCATGAACTGCTAACGTGACTGAAACGTGACCATTATTTTCTCATGGTGTAGGCCTCCTGCCTTTTGCCTGGGTGTTTCAACTTTTAAACTAATATTTTTCTATATATATATTTGTTCATGAATTACTGAATTGAATATCTTAATCAATTTAAGAACATTATAATAAAATGCTCCTCGCTTTGTGGTTTTTAGTCTAATCCTTTCAAGAAGAAAAGTATTAAATAATGTCTAGCACTAGCCCTAACCATTAAATTGAAAATAAGGGGGAGGGGGTGATTTTTTTGTTTGCTAGCTTTATATTTTACTAGCGACAACGCCCCTAGCGGCCTCTAGTGACACTTTAATGTTTGTTTTCTTTGGTTCAAGTCTCTACGATACCTCTCTATGTCACGTTGAAGTCTCAGCGTAAAAAGAATTTGATTTTAAAAAATGTTTCTTGGGAAGGTGGTGGTACCCTCCCCAAAAATAGTTATAAACCTTCCCGGGACCTATAGGAAGCTACCCTGTTAAGGAGAACCTAATCGGTTCAGCGGTTAGTGAGATCCTTCGGTACAAACAAACACACAGACAAACAAACAAACATCCTTTTACTTTACTATAAGGATTTCAGGTTAGGTTAGGTTATATTTGGTAATGGTAAGTCCCACAGAGATAGGGCTACGCAAGTATATATAGGCCTTGAAGGGACTATTATCAACAAATTTTCTACCTTACTCCTCTTTTAGTTTATTTTCTTTTTATTTCAACAGTAAAATATAAACATATCATTGAATATCGGACGCATAAAGTAAATTTTTTTTCTTTACATTTTTGTGGAAACGTCCTTGATTATGTTTTAAATTACATGTATTCTTTGGCTTACTGCATGGTAACTAAGATTTCATAGAGGAAATTTAAAGAGCAGAACTTTTTAAATTAATTTATTTACGTACAATTAATAACCTTTAATTTCAATGTAACGTTCTGATACGAGCAATGTTTATTGGAAAACCCAACAGAAAACAAACCTTTTGCACGACCTTTGTCTATATGTCTGGTAAAAAATAGTTATGAGATATTCCTTTTAGGCAAGCATCCCCCTACTCATAGTATTAATGTCACATACCTGTTATAGCAAAAGTAGGTACAATTTTTAACGTCCCCTTTATGACGCGGTGTGGTCAAGACTCGAACCTGACACCTCCCTGAAGGCAAGCCAAGACAAATTGAATTATCCTTTTTACTTTAACTTATAAAAATCTTAAGCCTAGATTCCTAAGCATACAAATTTTTTTTTGGATTGACACGTTGACATACCATTGACAGACTTCAACATATTTGAATCAAACAATGACAAAAAATCTCTAAAAGTTGTTTTTGTATGTTAGTTAGTATATTGGTTTATCTGTATGTCTGTCAAAAGTCTGAGTTGTTTTAGGCATTGGGAACCCTAGATTAGATTATATTGAAATATTTAGGGGCGATATTTTGAGTGTTACATTATAATGAATTGAAACATAAAATTACTTAATTATTTAGCAACCCACGTACTATTATATGCAAACTTTTAAAGATAGGTGGATTTAATGACAGAGGAAAATTGTCGTTGCTAACATGTAACTCATTTATTGGTAGGTCTATTCATTCAATAGGAGGGAAGGCAATGGGAGAAATTATTATTTTAGCCCGCTATAGGGTTCTTTTTTTAGAGAACATGAAAATCTGGTGTAATATCCAAGTAATAATAAAACCTTTTTGTTTGTATTTAATGCAGGATTTAATTTATATCCCAAATTCCCTGAATTTAGAAGTTAGACAAGAATTGACAACTGTAGTCTGGCCTATTTCTTAGTTACAGAGATAGGGCAATGAATGATCAATCAATCTTTTCCAAATTTTCTAAATTAAACATTGTAAGCTACCGAATTGTAAGGAGGAATAATTTTTAAACTACCATCCCCCTTCATCCATCTATTTGTCTGTCTATCAGTTCTTCAGTTCATCCAACAGATCTATAGTATAGATGTATCTAACGAAAACCTCCCTTCCTTTTTCAAAGACCTCTTTTGTCTGCTTCTAAATTATTTTCTGCTACTTGGCTGTGTTAATATAAGCGACACCATTGGTTGAATTTCAATGACCCAATAGAAAGGTTGCACAAGGTTTATGCGATGGGTAGATACAGTTATTTAACCCTTTCTCCTTCTAGTGTTTTACTCTAATGTTTATACTTTAGGACATTCTAAAAGAATAATTTCATTCAAGCAATCTAATATATAGAGAAGGATGTCTGTATGTCTGCTCGTCCATCCATCTATTTGTCTGTCAATCGGTTCTTCAGTTCATCCTTACATACAACCATACTGCGTAAGTAAAGATGAAAATCCCGTTGACCTCTCGACCGATTAGTTTTTTTTTTTAGGAGTTATGCTAGCCTGCAAATACGTCCAAGGGGGAGGGGGGAGGAGGGGTAAACGGGTGATTGATCCCCCCCCCAAAAAAAATTATTTTTTTTCGTAGTGGCAAAATTTTGAAAATTGAATTTTTACCCCCCCCCCCCAAACAAAAAAAAAACAAAAAAAAAATTGGACGTCCTTGCCCCCCCCCCCCCTTGTGAAAAAGCTAGCCTGCCAACGTATTATTTTGGGTAAAAACCCATTTCCCCAACCAAAAAAAAAGAAGACCCATGAATCACACAAAAAAGAATCTTTTCTACTTGCTATCAATCAAAAAATCTTTTTGAAACGTTTTAATATAAGATTGATTGATTGATTTAAAGGTCACTTAATTCTTACAGCAAGGATGAAAACATCAACAATAGGCAAAGCACATAAATAAACAAGTTTCAGCTGTAAAGGTTTACAGCAGCTTTTCCAAGTACATTACCGACCGATCGACGGACCAGATGAGCTATAGAGCAGACTCAGCATGAAGGGATAAGTCAAGTATTTTTAATAACAGTTAAGCAAACCACAAACCCCTTTGCTGAAATCGAGGTTGTATAATGGTTTGACAGATGGACGAAGTAAGCAATAGAATAGATGCCCGTTGGTCAACTGATTCAACATAAAATAGTAAACCCTCTTTTCAAATAATAGCAAAGTAAATGACTTTTATACAGACAGACAAAATGGACAATAGTTTATAGCTATATAGCTAGGATTGAATTTTAACATTGTATTTATCCTATTTTTTCCCTAAAAATATTGATTATCTATTTTTTAATATTTCTTTAGCAAGCGGTTAGGCCCTTCTAGAAGCCTCTAGGGGCACTTAAGGTGGGAAGGGAAAATTTTTAAAATAATAAGTAAAAACAAAAACAAATAAGTCGAGAGATGAGGGTGGGAAGTGATACAATCTTCAAATAGTTTAAAAACCTACCCCAGACCTAAAAGAATCTTTACTGTAAAGGAGAACCATATCGATTCAGCAGTAAGCGAGATCTGTCCCTTCAGACAAAAAAAGCTTACTACTTTATATAATAGGATTGTATAGTAGCCAAGCTACGAAACTCAGCCAAAAAAAAATTGTCCTATGTACTGAAATTACTGAAATTGAGGGATACGACAATGGACGATAAATTAATATACAGCCCCAATGATTGAAAACAAAATTATCCGTTTTGTAGGTCAAAATTTTTGGTTGAAAAGCTTGGACACTACTGGTTTGTAACTAACCAATCGAAATTCCAGTATCCAAGATAATGTGGATATAAAACTTTGGGTACCAGCGTAATTCACAGGTCAATGTCCCTTCCCTCCCTTCGTACTGTCCTCTTATTTATAACGATTAAAATTTTGGTGAAAACATTTTCAAGAATTTAAAATTTCACGACAAAAAAAGAAGAATTTTGAGCAATAAAGTTTGGGACGAGTGGTGATTCAAAATTATTTAAAGCAAATTAGAAAAAGGAAAAAATACTGGAACATGGAAAGAAAACGAAGTAGCGGGTGTCGTCGTATTTTCATAGTAGCTTTTCTCCTATTTCTATCCCCTGCGGGGGTGGGGGATTCTGGTTTAGATATTTATTACCTGCATTTTGTCTGCTAGTAAAATATCAGATGATTATTTGCATCATACCGTTTCTCTTTTTTTTTTTGTAAAATCATTTTTAAAAATGATACCCAAAAAACGAAATCATTGTACGTGTATTCATTTATTTCAACTCGATCTACATGTATCAGAAGAAAAAACTATTCTTTAATTCATGTTTAAAAAATTTTTGCTTTTCTTTTTCTCTCAGGTTAAAGATATTGTAGCACTTTCAAAAGTTTGTTATTTTTACCAATTTTAAGTTAAGGGTCAATTTGCAAGAATGATTATATAACAAGATATTGGGGGGATAATTAATCACAAAAACAATTTATTTCACATTTACTATTCACTAAAATATTATTTTAATGATTATGATACAAAGTAGTAGGGATTTTTTGTCTGAAGCTTTAGATCTAGGAAATTGCTGGCCCAAATTGGTTGTGCTTTTTAAGTATGCTACCAGGGGCGTACAAGCTTTTTATAAAAATTTTTTTTGTTAGAGATTTTCTATTTTGGGGGGGGGTATTTACCCCCCAAAATTGTTTGGGGGGGGGGTAAATATCCCCTCCTAAATGGTTGGGGGTGCCTACGGCACCCTTAGGGTAGGGGTAAATTTTAAATGGGGCGGGGGGGTAATCGCCCCATTACCCCCCCCCCCCTTGGACGCCTATGTATGCTACATAAACATATTTAAGTGGTTTTAAGCTTTAATCTTTTCTAATGTCTAGGGACGAAGCAACAAGAAATCCTATAATATAGATTTGTAATTTGTTGTTGTCTTTAGCAAAAGATCTCAGAAACTGCTGTTTCGTATGTGATGTACTTTTCCAGGAAGATCAGTAAATGTATTGGGTGGTTTTAGACTATTTTCCTAACCTACCCTTCCTTCTCTAGAGGATAAGGGCGAAGCAACTAGAAGTAAAAACTATGATTTAGAAAAATAGTTTTTGATTTATAAAATTTTGAGCCTAAAATATATTTTTTGTTTTGTTTTTTGCCATATTCTGTTTCTAGTTATTTTTTCTTTTTCACAGTTTTTATAGTAGCAAAGCTATTCTATAATTTACTCTGTCTGTCCGTCAGTCAGTCCGTCCGTAACGCTATAGGAGCAATCCGATTTTCTCAATTGCTATTTATGAAAGGGAGCTGAAAATTTTCAGCGATTATTCCCTGTACAAATGAGCATGTAGTTTATAATTTCCTTTGTCTGTCGGTATTTCTATCATGCTTCAATAGACATATATGAACAGAGTAAAGTGCCTCCAAAAAAATGACGTCATACATAATACAAAGTAGCTTGATGTCCGTCTGTCTGTCTGTCCGTCCGTTAAGATCTCGGTAACCACTGAACCGATTGGATTCTACTCTTCAGGGAATATATTTACTGGTTCTGTGTTTTTTCCCCCCATTTTTGTTTTTAGGCAGTTAATTTAAAACTTATGATTGCAGCACCAGAGGTACTTAATTTTTTTTATTACCTCTTTGGGCAAAGTCCCTAGAGGCTAGGTGCGAAGCTGCTTGTACAATACAAAGTACCAATAATAGGCCAGTATAAATTGTAATTGACCAATGGTAAAATTTATACTGGCCTATTATTTACTTGAATTGTAGTACGTCATTTTTTGGCGGCTCTGAACGCTGTTTTATTATACTTATTTTGTATAAGATTTTGTGATTTTTTTATGACAACTAAAAATCTGCTCTTTAACCAACATTGTCATTAATTTCTTTTGTGCTTCGCTACTAATGGATATTGTATTCCTTGATTTAAGAATCTCAAGACTCAGAGTACAGGGGTTGTTTGAAAAAATAGAGTATACTTATATAACACAAACAAGTAAAATTTATGCACGAGTAGAACACAATTTGATAGCCAGATAAATTGTATACAACATTTTTTTGAAATAAAACATTTTAAACTAAAATCGGATGGACAACCATATCTACACTATTCTAATCTAAAATCTGATCAGGACCAATTAGGAAGCTACCATGAGATTTTGATAAAAAATCTATATGTTTAAGAAATTAAACATTAACAAAAAAAGTGTTAAGGTCTGACATGAAATCATACTGTCAAACATTTTTATGATATGCCACATGACTCTATTTCTATAATAATGCTCATAACATTAAGTTGTTACAATAACAGCATGAACAAGATACTCAAACAAAACATCAGACCTACGGAAAAAGCAAATTCAAGAATAGCAATTCTCTTATAACTCGTCTCAGATATAAATCTGTTTTTTAAACGATTCAAATTTTAGATAAAAACTTAAGCTTTTAATATTAAGAGCTAATTTTAAATTTTAAATATTTCTATAATATTAAACATTTAGTTTAAAATTTACAGTTCAAAGGCTTAAATACTTTAATAGTGGGCGATGTTTCCGATAATTGAAAATATTTCCCCGCTCCTAATTTTCAATTATTTTAAGATAAGGTGTGGATTTTATTATTTATTTTGGGTCAGCTGAATTTGAGTTGAAAAATTAAAATTTTGAATGTATAATGTATAAACTGTTTACATATTCAAATTTGGACATTTTTTTTAATTTGAAGTTTTATAGCTAGTAGTAAAAATTTAGATAGGATGAGGAAACACCGAGGAAACTGTGTACACAATCGGCAACTCAAATTCAACTGACCACAATTTGCTAACCTGATTTGTAGGTTAAAATAGGAGTGTCCAAACTTTTCCACCAATAATTTCAATCCAGAGAAGGGAAAACTTTGTTTTACATAATTCGGGATATAAATCAATTCATCGTCCATTATCTTATCCCTTAACATTTCTGCTTGAAACAAAGAAAGAGTGTCAAATTTGATGAAAAACTGCTTGATACAGGATAATGTTTATGGATTTTTTTAGGACTTGATCACAGAGTTGCTTCGCTTATTACATTATACTTTGTTGTCCCAAGAATCAATATACCAAAAATCAGATCACAAAAAAATTAGTTGTTAAAAAAGTAAAAAAAATCAACATGTTTAAAATGGACGTACGGACATTTTGGTCATGATTATAAAGTTGGTACGCTTTCTAAATCGTACCTAACTACTAAAGGAATCACCATGCAAAATTTGAAATCGATAGGACAATTCTAACATGCCAAAATTAACAAAAAAGCTATCCGTTACGGACGTACGGACGGACCGACCCTAATTATAGAAAAGCTTCGATTTAAAAAGGACAATTTAATATATTATAAATCCTGTTAAAAAATGACTGCAATAAGACTGCATAACTTTCTTAATCCATAAGTACGCTATCGAAAAATTATTTCTTACCAATTATAAACCTTATGGGACTCATTTGAGCTTACTGATATTAAAAACAAATATTTTTTTTTATAGAATATTTGTCCGTGGCTGTAAGAAGATAATTTAAAATTTTAGAAGCATAAATATTAATATCAGGCTGTGCCATCTCTGGACATTTCTTATCTTGTCACGTTTCAGTGACAGGGATTTGTATACACATCCGCTAGTTGTCTGGGAGCTGACGGAATTGACTATTGACTTTAAGAGCGTGGTGAGTCCTCTCTACGTCACCTTTGATCATACTCTGCATTCTAAATTGTAATGTAACGCCCTAAATCGCCTAGGATATCAGCACCCATTAGACAACCAACCCTTTGATTGCACGACCTTTGTCTGAGAAGTCCTAACTTGACATTGTAATGAGTTGCGCCTGTTTTGGGCCAAGGCATTCTAACTATTTATGTCGCGCATCTGACATAGCAACATTAGAAAACATTTTTAACGTCTTTAGTTATGACGCGGTGTCGGACCGAGATTCGAACCTATAACCATCCTGAACCATGGTCGCGAGTTGACTTAAGTTCTTACTTATTCTATTTATGTTATGCGCATGTAATTAGGACTTTCAGACAAGGTTGACTCAATCAAAGGTTCTAGTATTTGTCTATAATTCCTGATTTACTGACCCACAGACTTTCCCACTCGTTATAGATAGCCTAAAACCTATCAAGGACAAACCCTAATCTTCCTTTGAAAAAGTGGCATTATTAGTACGTTTTACATAGTACACAACTTATTCATAAATATATTTCATGGATTTCTTTGTCTAAATTCTTTAAGCGCCCTTTTTTTTAGATGTTAGTCTATTCTATAATTAATTTTCTCTGTCCGTTCCTAATGCTAGGGGGGAATGTGGTTTTCTCAGCATCTATTCAAGATAAATGGGTGAATTTTTAATAGAGATTCCTTATACAAATAAGCAAAATTTATTTAATTTACTTGATCCGTTGGTCTGTCAGAAATCCTACAAAATATAAAACTAAAAATTCTTGTATAATGTGATTTACTCTTGATTTAAATATCACCTTGTTAATATTTCCAACTCTGATTTTTTATGTTTTGCTACTTATTGATAGTGTTTTCCTTGTTTTTTTGTTTTATTTCAAAATACTGCGCTAGTGATAAAGCTGAATGTCCTTGTTGTCTTGTTATGGCCAGCTGACCTTTACTGAAATAAATAACTCTTATTCATCTTATTTTTATCATCATACGAAGATTTCACTATTTTATACAACTGGCGACTACGCCTCTAGAGGCCTGGTGCTTGTCGACCCTCCCAAACTTTCAATTCTAAATTTAAAAAGAAAGTAAAAAACAATAATGGGGGTTATTTTTCTAGACCGCCTTTTCTTGGGAGGGAGATGGTACTCTCCCCAAAATAGTAATAGACCTTCCCAGGACCTTGGGAAGCGTTATTTTTATATTTGGGAGAAAAAAACTTAAATCTGATTATACAATCATAATAATCTTAAACATTAAACTAGCTGACCGTACGCCATATGACCAGTGCCGAATGAATGGACCAACTCTAACTGAAGATAAGCTTTAAAAAGACATAATAGTAAAGTACTTGTGTATTAATATTGCTCTTTTTTGTTGCTTGCAATTAAAATTATGCTGCAAATTTCCATAGAAAACGGATGCATGATGACACATATTCTGTTCTAGGGATTAAATGTATAAAAATGTTTCATCCTAATCTAAAAGTTTTTATTACTCATAGGAAAAAAATTGGGCTGAGCAGCTGCAGCCTTCTGCTTATAAATATTCAATGAAAGACCAATTGACCGATTGACCGACTTTAACTTTAACTTAATGCCTTAATCAAAACTTTTTAAATTTATTTAATGACATATACAGGCTGATACAAACAAATTTTAACAGGCATAATTGTAAAAGGTTGATTTCCCTGAGGCTTACAGACGGCTGCCGAGCCTTTGTTATATCCTTCTATTCCTGAGTAAAGAACTTTATTTCAAGACATTATGACTAGGACAAGGACAAAATTGTTCATAGAAAAGTAGATAATAATTATTCAAATGAAAACAAGGATGAGAAATCAGATTTAATATTCCGAAGCTTGCAAAAAAAGGGTTTATGATTCACGCAAAAATGTCCTAAGTATTACAAAACAGCCTGTTCCCAATGTCGTTATGTAGAACAGACTAAGTAATTTATAGAGTAAATGACCATGTATTAGGGGAATATTCTCTAGAAATTTCATAATTCTGTTTAAATAGCAGCAGAAAGAATAAAAGTTATAGAATAGCTCCTTATAGATTTCATTGTAAACCTGTTAAGATCTCGCTACCCACAGAAACAATTAAGTTCAATTTCATTGATGCTAAATGAAATAGTTTTAGGCTCTTTTATGTTTAGATTTAAGGCAGGAGGTAGTTAAGGTTATTTCTTGCCCCTCCCCACCCTTTAGAATACCTTGCCCCTCTATGCCAGGGGCGCAGCCGCTAGTTGTATTATTTATGAACATCTTAATAATATTTTTAGAAATCCCTATGATTCATCTGTGAAAATTGTTTCACAAATGATAATTACCAAAGTGTGGTTTATGAAAGTGTGCAAAAAAAATGCTGACGGCTAGATAGCCGCCAAAAAGGCGCTATAAAAATATAATAAAAACAATTAAAGCAACTGTAAAAGACTACAGTAATATCTAATACAGAGTTTAAAGAATTTGATAATATTTATTTTTAGTCATGAATTATATAACTATGAAATTTTTAAATAACGTAAAGTCGAGTATTTGTAAGAGAATACCACTTTTTGATATGTCGATAATATGTCAGCCACGGTCTCTTTTTTATAATACTTTATATTACCTCGTCAATTACCTCATACGGGCGGAGATGCTGTCCATGACATTGACACGCCATAGCCCAACAACCCAGGATAACCAAGGGGAGCCAAATTTCTCCTTTTCTGTCCAAACACCCGGGGTATTAGGTTAAGTAACACCCATCAGACAACCAACCCATTGATTGCACGACCTTTGTCTAAGAAGTCCTGACTGTGCATGGTAGTGAAATGCGCCTATTTTGGGCCAAGGCATTCCCCCTACTCTAACTATTAATGTCGCGCACCTGACATAGTAGCAGTAGGAACCATTGTTAACGTCTTTAGTTTGACGCCTTGTTAAAACTTTATATTTTCGACATAAACCATTATTATTGTATGACAAACAGGGATCTTAAGGGATAAGACAACTGCCGAGAAATTTATGAATATCCAAATGTAGGGGGAGAAAGTCACTCAAAAATCATAAACATGAGGAAGATGAGAGGAGAAGTGGGAAAGAAAACCCCTAAATAAGAGATGGATAATCCCTTATTTTATGACGTCACGTGGCTGATTTTTAAGTGACTTTCTACCCCTACTATACCCAATTATGATATTATAAAATTATCCTTTTTGTAAATAAAATTATTGCAATTAAAAAAATTTGGATAATGCTAGCGTAAACCAATCAATCAAGATTTGCGAAAAGAACCCAAAGTATTTAAATCCACGTTTAAAAGAACATATTCATCAAAGTTTGGGTACCACTATAATTTACAGGGGAATTTATGAAATAACTTCGCTTCCTATAACTTGAATAAAGAAAGTCAGAGATCTAAAGGGATAAGCCAATGGCCGATAAATTGAGTACATCCCCAATGATGATACACAAAATTACCCCTTCTGTATATTACAGTTAGTGTTAAACGTTGGGACTTTAAATGAACCAACAAATAAAACTCAAAAAAAGTCCCCAAAGTTGTTGAGCCAACGAATAAGAAAACGTTATTATAAAACTTTATGGACTAGCGCAATGATCGATCCAATGTCCCCTCCCTCCCTGAAAGAAAGTAGGCTAAGAAATTTTGGGCGGATTTTTTATGAATAGACAAATTAAACCATTTCTAGCACTTTAAAAGATCATTTAAACCGTTTCACAATCAAATAAATGCACCAGTGTGATAGATTTATTACACTAGATGGTCAATCAGACAAAATAACAGATCTATAGTATAGATGTATATACAGACAACTACCTCCCTTCATTTTTCAAAGACCTCTTTCGCCTGCTTCTAAATTATTTTCTGCTACTTGGCTGTGATAAGCGACACCATTGGTTGATTTTCAATGACCTAATAAAAAGGTTGCATAAGGTTGATGCGATAGGGAGAGACAGTTGTTTAACCCTTTCTCCCTCTAGTGTTCTACTCTAATGACAAAATAAATTGTTATAGCAGACGAAAATCAATGCTTATATTTAGTCACAAAACCCATAGTTCGGGCAATATCTTTTATCCAAGCAAAGCTTTATCTTAAGAAATTCAACTATATTTGGCTAACTTTTTATATGAAAAAAATTCTTGGATATTTCTAACAAATTATGTGGCCGAAATGTTCCTACTAGTTTTGCTTTTGGTTCAATTAAGGGATAGAACATCTAAACTTTGTATATTTATTGTACCACTTGAATTGTAATGAAATTAGTTCAGGGAAACAGAGAAAGGACAATGGGAGTAACTGGACTGGACAAAGTTTTTAAAAAATCAGCCATGAGACGTCATAAAAATGAGGGAGATCAGAGGAAAAATAGGAAAAAAAACCCCTAAAAAAGAGATGGATAATCCCTCACTTTTATGACGTCATGTGGCTGATTTTTGAGACACTTTGTCCAGTTACACAATGGAAAGTAAATCATTCTTTCCTTTTTACTCCAAATCTCTGTAAGGGTATATTGAGTAATCCGTCATTGTCAACTCCCTCCCTAAATTTAAAAAAAACAGGGATTTTAAGTGATAAGACAATGGACGATAAACCAATATTCATCCCCAATGATGATACATAAAATTACCCCATTTGTATAACAAAATTATTGGATGAAAAGTTTGGACACTAACAAAACCAAATTCAATAGGGTGAGGCGGGACTTTTAGAAGTTTGTCATAATTGGACTCAAAGAAATTACCGACTTTTACCCCACGGTGGGGCTAATCCGGTAACGTCTTTTCAACCTAAAAAAATCGATAAAAAACGGCCAAACGGCCAGTCAAACATAATTAATAAGTATAGGTTATAGGGAATAACCACAAAAAATTTCATAAGGATCGGACTATTCTTTCTATGTCAAAAATCATTTTTTTTAAAAGACGAGAAATTTCGATTTTTTTCTCACAAAATTTATTTTTTTTTATAAAAAAAACCTTGTTCTATTCACTTTTTGGCCTAATTCTTAAAAAGCCCATATTGAATTTTAGTTTTTACCTAAGAAAACCTGAAAATTGATCTTAAAAATCGAATTTGAATTTTTTTTCGACATTACCGAAAATAGACCTGCGCGAATTTTGGTCATTTTTGAAAAAAGTATTAACTCTACATTTAAGCTCTCAACGGATTTGGAACGAGCAGGCAATTCTTAGTTCAAAAGGTTTTTACGGATCAGTTCTAGGTCTTACAAATTTTTGTGTAGGTCGATCATTACACACCTAGGTGAAAAATTTTTTGAAAAAAAATTTTTTCGTCCGACTTTGAGACCCAAAAAGTACCCTTAAAATTTCACACAAAATTTTCATTTTATACTTTTTTTGTAGACAATTTAATATGGAACAAATTTGCTCTTATGTTTTTTTTTGTAATTTGAAAGGAATATGAAGATAAAGTTCATTTTATGAAGGTGGGTAAAAAATTACCGGTTTAGCCCCTTACCGGTTAATGCCCCGCTTGACCCTAAAAGTTTTAGCTAACGAATAAGATAATTTGGTTAAAAAACTTTGGGTACCAGTGTATTTTACTGTTCAATGTGACTTTCCACCCTCCTAAATAATTTTTACATCTAATTTAATCCTTATCGTTTCTTATGGGGTGCAGTTTTAAATGATGGTGGGGGAGGGGGAGTAAGGGGGGTCTACTACACTCCTACGCATTCTAAAGGTTGGCAAATCTTCATTATTAAATTATTGGAAAATTTATGTTGGATTTAGCGAAGAATCTAAAAGTTTTAAATGTGAATAATGTAGTCAGAAACTTTTAAAACCTTTTAAAATATCAATGCCAATTTTACACAATATTATAAAATTTATAAACTTTCATTTATACTTACAATTGTATACAGATTTACTGTTCTTTAAACATCTAATGTAATGGAAATCATTTTACTTGTTTTTTATTTGTTCTGAATTTTTAAGATATTCACAATTGTTTAGATTCAAATATCTATGAAATTATATCGAATTATTTTGATAAAACATTTTTTTCTTGTTTAACTTTAAAATGTCAAGATTTAATATGAAAAAGGCAAAGAACATATGAGAAAATTTTGCGGTATTTCTTTTGAAAAAAGGATAAGAAGTTCCATAAAAGCATAGCAATAAAAATTTAAATTGACATGATTATTGGGTATATTTACAAAAAAAAAACTTAAAAAACAACGTCCCTAGATTTTTAGCAAGGTTATTCAATCAGTCCTTCGATTGCACAAACCTTGTTATGAAGTCTTAACTAAGCTTAAACTAACTTTCAGTATTCTTACTATTAAAGTTCAACGCTTTTCATTGTTGCTACATTAGTAACTTGCGGATACACCCCTAGAGGCCACAAGCGGAACTTGAGGTGGAGGGAAGTATGGGCATAAACAAAGCACCCTTCTAAAAACTAGCTACCCTACCATGTTAAACGGTTCCATCGGGATACCTCCCACTGAATTCCTTCCACGGGATTCCTCCCAAACGGGATACCTCCCACACGGAATTCCTCCCAAACGGGATACCTCCCACACGGGATTCCTCCCACTGGATTCCTCCCACGGGATTCCTCCCAAACGGGATACCTCCCACACGGGATTCCTCCCACTGAATTCCTCCCAAGGGATTCCTCCCAAACGGGATACCTCCCACACGGGATCCCTTCCACGGGATTCCTCCCAAACGGGATATTTCCCATGTTATTCCTTTACAAAATGTCTAAAAAATCAGCCATCTGACGTCATAAAAATAAGGGATTATCAATCTCTTTTTTAGGGGTTTTCTTTCCCACTTCTTCTCTTATCTCCCTCATGTTTATGACGTCACATGGCTGATTTTTTTTGTAAAGTTACATGTTAAATTTTACGATAATAATGTTCAAGGAGGAGCTTTGGAGGAGCTGACTACTCTATATAAAAAATATATTGTTTTCAACAGCTTCATAGCTATCATTTATATAAACAAGGATGACAACATCCATAAAAGTAAAGCTTTAAAAACAGACGGTAGGAGAAACATTTATTGATTCTTTAAGAGAAAATAAGCAGAATATAGAATTATACGTGTAAAAATGTATATGTAAAATGTTGTAAAATTACTTACAAACAGAATACTGTTTTATGCCTTTATTATAGACATTTCTTGTTGTCCATAGGTATAAATTATACACAAAAAAAGAAGAATATGATAATTTTATCTTTTAGAAATTTGTTTTTAATGAACTAACGGACTTTCTGGTAACAATTATTCCTAGCTGTTACAGGAATCATTATGCCAAGGCAAAGCATTGGAAACAAAAAAAAACATATCAGAAATATCGAAGCTACTATTGAATGTAATTGACTTTGTTTTTTGATATTCATAAATTATATTTTTTATCAAACTTTATTATAATATTGTGAACGATGTAAAATCGTGATAAACCACTGATTACTTGGACAATGAATAAGGATTGTTAAATTAATCTACAAACCTTTCAACCCTTAACATTATCAGCACTTTCAATAAGAAAAATCATTTAACATCAATAATCATTTTTAGTTGATTTGTAGCAAATTGCTCTATAAAATATTGCTTGATTTTTACATCAAAATAAAAATGTAGTCATTATGTCAATAGATTATTGTTATTTCGATAATATGTCAACAATGTTTTGGAATACTGATTCTTATGACAACAAAGTACAATATTATGAGCGTAGCATCTCTATAATCAATTCCTAATTATGTAAGTATGTCCTTAAACATTATCCAGTATTTAATCAGCTTTTCAACAAATTTACTTACAATTTTGTTCCGACTTTTATAACCTTATATTCTGATCATTCAGTTCTGACACTCTACAAGTGTTAATGTTTGTTTGTCCTACCTTTTCAGAGCTTCGCTTTTATAGATGTTGTCATCCTTGTTTTTTTCTTTAGGTTCCATTGCCCTCTCAATGAATGATCATATTTAAATTTTATTCATCCTTTTATAAAAGTAACAGGGTGTCTTTTTGCCTGTCTGTTATTTTTCTAAGTATCTTACTAACCACTGATTCACCTTTTTATTTTCTATCACCAAAATAAAAAAAATGAAGGGCCACTTCCCACCTACCACCCCACCTTAAGTTCTCCTAGAGGTCTCTAGTGGCGTAGCCAATAATCAAGATAAAAAGGAATATGTAACTTTTAGGCTATCCTAAAGAAACTTTATAGAATTGAGGCCATTATCTGTTGTCCATTTACGATGTACTATTTTTGTCAGAACCAGGATGTGTTTTAATTCAAACGTTTTGGCTTGTCCTGATTAAAAAAAAAAAAGTTCATATATTTCCAAAGGAAGTGTCTTTGACATTAATAAAAAGAATGAAAAGTAATATTGTAACTGGACAAATATCTCAAAAATCAGCCATGTGACGTCATTAAAATGAGTGAGATGAGAGGAGAAGTGGGAAAGAAAAAACCTAAAAAAGAAATGGATAATTACTCATTTTAATGACGTCACATGGCTGATTTTTGAGACACTTTGTCCAGTTATGCAATATTCAGTAGCGAAGCTATTCTGTAATTATTGTCTGTATGTACCAGTACCTTTTTAACTACATTCATTTGTTTCATAATTTTTTTTCAAGTACTGTTCTTTGAAGGAATTTAAATCTTAAGCTATTTCTATATTATCATTTAGATTTTGAAAACCTAAAAATGCGTAACTAATTTTTAAAAAAGGATATTAAACTTAAAACTAGATTATGTAAAATCTTAAGTAGATTTATTAAGCTAAACATTTCAATTAGAATGGCTCGGGTTTATACCCCTAAAGCGTGCTAAAACGTCCCCTTTGTTAAAAAAAGAAAGAAAATAAGGGTATCGAAGAATTATAGAAGATGCTTTGCGTTTTAAAAAGCCAGTATACATTCATTAGGAAAAATTCTGCTCTTTTGATTTTAATCTATGAACTCATAGAATCCGGGAAGTAAAGAAAGTTAGGAGAGAGGGAGAAAGAGAGAGAGAGTGTGGGTTAGAGAGATAGAGAGAGAGAGAGAGGGAGATAAAAAGAGAGAGAAATCTTGGCTTAAAAAGTCACATTGTGCCTCGGGGCAATTTTCTTTAAAACTTTCTATAGAGACAGGGAAATTTATTCTGAAAAATTACTAAATACAGTTTTTAAAAGCAAAACGTTTTCTACAATGATTAGAATAACCCACTCCATCTCTTTGTGTGTATGTAATGTATCTTTTAAGTTTTAAATATCTCTGTTATTTATGGAATATTAAGATTTAATTTATTATATTATAAAGTATGCTATAGAGTCATACAACAATTTGTAACTTGATGTTAAAGGTTTAAATAATATTAAGTAATATTTTCTATAAATGATTTATTACATATCAAACGGTTTTAGTGCCATTTTCTCTTGATTAGATGTGAACTTTTTCTTATTATTTATTTGATTTAAAAATTCCTTTTTTATTATTGCTGATGCTAGTAAAAGTGGCGGCACAGATTATGAGGTCAAAAAAATTAACCAATGAGAGGCCAGTATACACTGTAATTGACCAATGGTAAAATTTATAGTGGCCTCTCGTTGGTTAATTTTATTGACGTCATAATTTGTGCCGCCACTTTTACTACCTTCTTTATTGCTTATTTTATGTATTTACCTATTTACTTTACTAATGGTCCTTTTTTTAAGAGGGGGCGTGGAGGGGGGATATTTTTGAGGAATATTACAAAGAAGCCTGAAAAAATAGCCTAAAACCTTACCAAGCAAAAATAAAGCTATTGAAAAAACTAACATTTCTCTTGATTTTCACTTTAATCTTTTTTTTTGTATTGATTTTTAATGAAACATATCTGTATTTTGTCTATAAGTATACACACTGAAAAGAAACTACCACCCTCCTCCCCCCCGCCCTTTTATCTTAGTCTTATGTAAAAATCATCAATGAAATTCATGTAAAGCTGTAAAAAAAATGACGTCTAAAGTAGCTATATATTATGTGAGGATCCATTAGGATCTTTTAAACGGCTGTTAAACAGATACACACATCTTCAGTTTTCAGACTATGTACATTTTTCTAGGTTTTGAAAACAATTAATATCAGATGTATTAGAATCAGTTCTCATCAGCCATACTGAAAAACCATGCATAGCTTCAAATTACAGACAATTTTCCAAGAGTTTTGAAATAAAATCATAATATTCATACCTGTTTTAGCAATTAAGGCTTTTGGCCACAAAGGATTAACAAAACTGTTTTTCATTTAAATATCCACGGAAAGCTGTCTATAATACGATCCTATAAATAACTCTTTTTTGAAAAACAAGAATAATTTTTTAAATAAATTTTGTAATTTGCTATGGCTAATTTTTTTTATAAAATATACCTACACATAGTACTCTACGCACATGTATAAAAAAGGGCGTGTGTTGTAGCGATCATTTTTTGATAATGGTACCCTCCTAAAAAAGAGGCATTAAGGGGGGATGAGGGGGGGGGGGGCTAGAGGTGTGGAAAAAGCCCACAGAGTGGAGAGGAGGGTGTTCTTCAAGGGGCCACTGTCAGGGTGGTGGTTGTCATGGGGTCAGAAAGAAGACTCTCTGTGTGTGTGTGTGTGTGTGTGTGTGTATGACGCGGCTTGGTGGTATAAAAGGACTTGTCAGCCATGGTTGTGGTACATTCCTCTTTGGACAGTCAAACAAAACTCATCACAAAATGAAGATGGTAAGCATATTCACTTCATTTTCATATATTAAACACTGGCTTTCACTACTTTAAAGTTTTTTTTCTACTTATATGTTATACAATGTCTTATTCTTTGTCTAGCTGCGCACTTTCAATTCCCCTTTATATGAGGATTTGTTCTTTAACTTATGAAAACAACTGCACTTGTTGATTTTTAAGTATAGCTATGGTTCTTATTATTGATATAATTTAATATTTCCTTCTAATTTCAGCTCGTAGTTCTCGCTCTGAGTGCCTTTGTGGCAGCCGAGCCTGAAGCCGATCCCGCTCTTCTCTACACCTCCGCCTATGGTGCCTACCCCTACGCCGCTCACGCCGGTGTGTACGGCTACCCCTATGGCGCCCCCGTCGCCTACGGAGCCCCCCTGACCTACACCAACGTTGCCGCCGTCAAGACCGTTGAGCCCGTTGAGGTTAAGGAAGCCGAGCCCGCCGTTGTCGCCACCTACAACGCTGTCAACCCCGTTGTGTACAGCGCTGCTGTCCACCACGCCGTCGCCGCTCCCGTTGCCTACACCACCGCCGTCCACCACGCCGTTGCTGCTCCCGCCGTCACCTATGCCGCCGCTCCTGTCGTCGCTGCCCCCGTTGCCAGCCACACCATCACCAACTACAACAACCCCGAGCAGTACACCGCCACCTCCAACGGTGTTTTCGGTCCCAGCTACATCGCCAAGAACGGTCCCGTTGAGCACATCGTGAAGCGTGAGGCTGATGCCGAGGCCGACCCCGCCCTCATCTACTCCGCTGCTTATGGCGCTTACCCCTATGCCCATGCCTATGGTGCCTACCCCTATGCCGCCTATGCCCACCACGCTGTTGCCGCCCCTGTCACCTATGCTGCCCACCACGCCGTTGCCGCCCCCGCCGTCACCTATGCTGCCAACCACGCCGTTGTTGCCGCTCCCGCCGTCGGTCTTGTCAAGACCCCTGACCACGCTGTTGCCTACACCGCCTATGGCGTGACCCACTCCTCCAACGTTGGTGTCTGCACCAACGTCGCTGGTGTCCAGGTTCCCTGCTAATCAGCTGGTTTCTTGTTCTACCTACCAAAATGTTAAAAGTCACCATCCAACACAATGTATACATACAGCCAGTAATTTTATAATTTATTCTTTCCGCAGCTACCTGAACCCTCAGTAATAGTTTGTTTCAAGTCCAAAAAGAGAAATGATCAAATGATAAATAAAAAATTTAAAAATTTGAATACACTTGTTTTTTTTTTATTACCAATTAGATAATTATTGATTTGTTATCATGAATAACATCTAGAGGATACAGCTTAGTTTCATATCAGAGCCAAATCTTGCTTAGGTGAGCATGAAAACGTCAACAGGTAACCAGCCTTTTGATTGCAGACCGTTGTCTAAAAGTCCTAACTGCTTTGTAACTGTTTTTGCCGAAGGCAACCCCCCTCCCCCCCCTTTACTCTATCTATGTCACACATCTGACATGGCAGCATTAATCGAGCCTAATCGACATAGAATTCATCATATAAGCATTTATACAGTGTCAATAGGTAAAAATCCTTACTAGATTATACCTTATAATTACAGAAATAATCATACAATTTACCAACTTTAAGGTTTTAAAACCTTACATTAAAAAAATATATCAAAAATCATTGATAAAAATTTATTTTTGAAAAAATAACTATAAAACAAATTTACCACAAAAAGTTAAAATTTTATAGAATGTAATTTTTAAAGGAATAATTCTATGAATGAGATTTTATTATTTAGTATTTGAAAAAAAAACAAGGATGACAACAAGTAGCGAAACACAAAAAATCACGAAACCTTTATAACGTATATTTATGTTTTAGATATTTATATTTTTTAGTATGACTGACAGACCGACGGACAAAGTACTGAATTATATTAGATTCAATTTGGTTTGGGGAATCTTCACAAAAAGTCGGTCGTCTATCTTGAATAGCAGCTGAGAAAATCACATTTCAATGACCGACTTACTGACAGACGGACAAACTAAGTGAATCATAAAGTAGCTTCGCTTTTCAAAAAGCTGCGTTTACAAAATATTTGATTTCTATTTATAAATATTTTTTAATTAACATGTTAGAAACCTATTATTTGAAAACATTTACGTTTATAAAAGTAACAGGATGTTTGTCTGTCTATGTGTAGCTTAATATCTCGCCAACTGCTTGGTTCTCATTTACAGTAAAGCTCATAAGTTGATAAATATCTTTGGGAGAAATCACCACTAGAAAAAAACGCCCTTCCCAAGCAAAATTTATTTTACCACTTCTTTGAAAACTAAAATTTAAAGCACTTAGCATAGGGTCGACTGACTTTAATATTGCGACGTTTTTTTGTTTGTTCAATTAACAGTGCAGCTCTCTATGATTGTATCAGTGTGTCTGTATATCAATTCATATCATAGAACGATTCCTTTATTAGCTACTAGCGGCTACGCCCATAGAGGCCTCTAGTGGCACTTTAAATGTTTTTGTTTGTTAAAGTCTCTACGTTACTTCTTTATGTACCTCTTTTTGTTTCGTTGAAGTCTCCCATAAATTTTAAAAATTTTCGATTTTTTGTCATTTCTCTTGGGAGGGTGGTTGTATCCTCCCCCAAAATAGTTATAAACCTTCCCCAGAACCCATGAGAATCTACCCTGTTAAGGAGAACCCGATCGGTTAAGCGGTTAGCGAGATCCTTCGGTACAGACACACAGACAAACATTCTGTTACTTTAGTATAAGGATGTAGAATATTTTTACAAATAAGCTTTCAGTAATGTTATTGAAATTTTGCCAGGCTGCTATCAGATTTTCCACGGTGATACACTCTGTTACCACTCTGAAAATAAAGTTAAGTTTAAGTAGTGCTGCTATAACAACATAACTAGATTTTAGCTACTCTATAATTCACTTAATGTCTGTACGTCAGTCCCTAATAATTTACAGTCTAATGTCCCCCCCCTCCCACCCTGACAAAACAATTATATATTGACCTTAGTGCCGAGGACCCTGTCAAGAAGGGAAGTTTTGTTCTTTCTTCTTGTCGCATTCACTTCACGAAATAGTTCATGGAAGGCATCGGCTACCTAAATTTAACTAAGGATGACAAAATCCATAAAAGCGAAGCTCTGAAATGGTAGGAAAAACGAACATTAACACTTCTGAATAATCAGAATATAAATGTATAAAAGTCAAAATTACAAATAAATTTGTTGAAAAACTGCTTAAATACAGGATAATGTTAAGGATTTACACACATTTTTAGGATTTGATTATAGAGATGCTACGCTTAAAGCATTACCCTTTGTTGTCCTAGGAATCAGTATTTCATAAATCAGATCAATCGGATAATTTCACATATAAAGAAGTTAAAAATCAACGTGTTTAAAATGGACGTACGGACATTCTGGTAACGAATAAAGAATATCTTTACTTTCTAAACTGTACCTATCTGTTATTGAAATCATCATACAAAGTTTGAAATCGATAGGACAATTCTAATATGTCAAAATTAACCAAAATGGACCGACCGTAATTATAGAAAAGCTTCGCTTTTAAAAATCAAACAAAAAATTTAATTATATCTAGAGTCTGAACAAAATTTTAAGATACGCGATTCTTAATTTTATTACTTGATTATAGAGATGCTTCGCCTAATCGGCATAAGAATCAATAATGCGAAAATAAATGTTAAAATGGACATACTGACTTTCTGGTTGTAATTATAACGTTGCTGCAGTTTCCTAATTGGACCTAAATGTTACAGGACTCATAATGCAATTTTTTAAATCGAAATGACTATTTTAACTGTCAGAGATATTTCATAAATAACAGCCATGTATACATTCATATTATTCTTTGTTGTAACAATTACAACAAAATAAGCGAAAAAATAGGTGGGGGGAAATTAAACTATTAATATATTAGTACCTAACGTTATATGTAAACTTCCCTTAATAGTTGGATTAAACGCTTATGGAACTCTTGATTGGTTGATACTAGCAGTGTCCAATCTTTTCCACCAATGATTTTAATTTAAAGAACTAACCTCTGTTACTTGATCGGCTGCAGCCACCTCGAAAAAGTTGCAGTCATAATCTTTTGATAAAATTTCACCTAAAATAGATTTTATTCTTTTTTTTTATTTTGATTAAAAGAGAGATTATTTGGCTCCTATACAAGATAGAACTCTGAAATTGATATGACAGTTTTTCATGTATCTTTTTGTTCTTTGGTACTTATGGTATGTCCTTATTAATCATTTTCGCTGTGAGTCGAATGACATACAGACTTTATTTACAGAGCAGAAATTTATTTAAAAGGTTGCGTGATTTTTATTATTTAAATTTTTTTTTGAAAATCACCTGAACGAGAGAATAATAGCCTTATATAAAAAGTAACAGGATGATTATCTGTCTGTGTGTCTGTATCCATTTACTATTTTGGAGAAAGGGTACCTTAACCCTCCCAGGAGAAATCGTCCCTGTAAAAAATACTCCCCCCCCCACACCAGGGGCGTCCAAGCTTCTTTTTTATTTAGGGGGGGGGGGGGGTTAAACATATTTTCAGGGGTGGGTAATTTGTTTATATGGGGGGGGGGGGGTAAAATTTTTTTACCCACCCAAAATTACCCACCTCGGGGGCAAAATTTGTTGGCAGCAAAATTTAGTTTGTTAGGGATTATTCATTTTGGGGAGGGGTATTTACCCTACCAAAATTGTTTTTTTTTTTGGGGGGGGGTTAAATACCCCCTCCTAAATTTACCCCTCCAAGGTAGGGGTAAATTTTAAATAGGGGGGAGGGGGTTAAAATGAAAAAATATTCGTTTGGGGGGGTAATCCCCACTTCACCCCCCCTTGGACGTCCTTGCCCCACACCAAAAACATTTTCTTTTCAAACTATAAGATGTAAAGTAGAATGATGGTATTTCTGTGCATTAATTGAAATACATAGAATTTACATGGATGTTTTGACAGAGGAAAAATTGTCGTCAATTGTCGTCAATTTAGGTTGCTAACATGGAAATCCTTTATTAATCAGTTCGTTAATCCAGTAGGAGGGGAGGGGATGAGGTATCGTTATTTTAGCCCGCTGCGAGTTTTACTTTCACGAGAGAACAAAAAAATCTGGCGCAACATCCAAGTAATAATACATCCATAGGTATAAAATCTATAGTATAGATGTATATACAGACAACTACCTCCCTTCCTTTTTCAAAGACCTCTTTCGTCTGCTTCTAAATTATATTCTGCTACTTGACTGTGTTAATATAGGCGACACCATTGGTTGATTTTCAATGACCCAATAAAAAGGTTGTATTTTATGATTTTTACCTTCTTCCGAAGAAACTTGTCTCAAGTGTACCATGTCTCCTTTATTTCCAAGTATTACCATTGGCATATCTTTCTAAATATCACAATGGCGATTAGGTATAATGAAACATTATAGCATATGTGTCTAATAAGATCTTGTAAGCAGCTAAACGAAACTTTCCATAATTTTCAGGAAAGTTTAATATTGGCTCTAGAGTCAGGATATATTTTAGAAAAGTTTTGGTTGCTGTGTTTAGAGCCCTAAGAAAATAGGGATAGATGTCACAGCTTTTGGCCTACCTATTCTATTCATAGTAGAGGGAAAGAGAAAGGGAAGGAGGGAAGAACCCCCCTAGAAAAGAGATTGGGTATAAGGTATTTTCTGACGTCTATAGAGTAGGTTGGCCTAAAGCAGTGTAATCTATTTTGCTAGTGCACTATCGACACAGCAACAATTTTTGTTGTTAATTTCCACTTAGTATTATTTCTTTAATACAATATGCTTTAATTTTGAGACTTAATTTATGGGATGATACGTTATTTCTTGTCGTCCTATGAATCGCCATATTAAAGCAGGAAGGCTGTTTATTACACTAGTCTCAAAATTTTATTATAAAGTTTTCTTTTCCGTTGGCTCGACAACTTTGGGGGCTTTTATTGAATTTTGATTGGTTTGTTCATTAAGTTGAGTGACAAAACGTTTAAACCACTATCTATAGAAGGGGTAATTTTGTGTATCATTGGAGATATACACCAGTTTATCGGCCATTGTCTTATCACTTTAGATCTTTGGTATTTAATAAAAAAAGGATAAACTTACATCTTTACTGTGAGATCCTTTCACTTCCTAAAAGAAAAGAATAGCTAGACAGTTTTCCGCGAATATTAAAATAAAAAATCAAAAAGATTAAAACTAGTTTGGTTAGTCTCGAGGGGTCGAAGGCCTGGGCTAATGAAACTGGTATTAATTTTATGATTTTTATTTCAAAAATACTTGGAAAATTGTAAAATTAATTTTTTCAAGTTTTCAAAAATCTCAGATAATTTAGATTGGTTGAACATATGAACATAAATTCATAGCGTGCAAAATAAGTCTATAATCAAGAACATCTAATCTTCGAAAATATTATAATTCGGAAAAAAATCACACAAGCTATACGTGAATTTCAGCTGCCGATGTGGGGCAACACATTGATGACCTTTTATCTGTCCCCCAATTACCTTATTAGATTTATTTCGCTTGTTAGCTATACCTTGTTTCTGACTACACTCACCCTCCCCATCGCAAGCATTTTTATAATACCCTTTTACACATTAATAACCTCTCCAAGAAGAAGTATTTTGTTATTATTGATTGTTTTTACCTGTATATGATTAAAGACTTGTTTGAGATATGTAAAAGACGACCTATCAAATCAATTCTCATTTTGTTTATCAAAATCAGGGAAAAGTTGATGTGATTCTGACAAACTAGATATACCCCCAGCTAACTTCCAAAGGTGATTTTTTTTTGTAAAATTGATTGTTACAATAGCTAGGCCTGGATAGTTTAATGGGAGATAAATAAACCTTAAAATTGATACATTTTCCATCATTAATTTTTATAATGGTTTCTTAGTTTGTTGCTAAAGACCTTTAAAGCGTTAGTCTCCAAAATGTCTTATTAATTTTTAATTTTAAAAACTGCTATTCACAGTGTCACAGTGTCGCGTCAAGGGGGGGGGGGGTGGAGGTTAATCCACCCACATTTAGGCGAATTTAAGGTCCACTATGATACAAGGGTTCACTTAACTTTATAGAGCAGTTGGGGATGTTGAAGTCTAAAGAGTCACATCCTCCTTAAAAATAATGTATCTGTGAAAAAGTAACTTTACAAAGTGTCTCAAAAATCAGCCATGTGACGTTATAAAAATGAGGAAGAGGAGAGGAGAATTGGGAAAGAAGGCCCCTAAAAAAGAGATGGATTACCCCTCATTTATATGACGTCACATGGCTGATATTTAATACATTTTGTAAAGTTACAGAAAAAAATGCGAAACCATGGCAAAACATTGTAAACGCCACTGTTTATAAGTATTAATATTCCGACAATCTTTAAGAAGTCAGTGGACGTTTAAGAGGTCATTAACAGCATCAGGTGTTTGAAATGAGAATTGATTCCTGTCTGTAATGCTGTAGACAAGGACCAGTCCGTCCGCCCAGGTTAACAGATCTGCGGACGGCAGGTCATGAGTTGTCTAAACATTAAATATATAAATATAGATGTATAACAAGACAACTACCTGGATTCCCCTGTTTGGGACCCTTTACATCTGCTAGCAGATTATTTTCTGCACTTTTGTAGGGACTTGGCTGTGTTTATATTCCCAACGACATTGGTTGATTTTCAAAGACTCAATTGAAAGTCGGCACCGAATCCTCGTTGTAGGAACATACGATTTTTTAACGCCTCCCCCCTCTAGTGGTATGCTCTAATGTCTAACCAGTAAACATAAATACAGATATATGTAGAATTTTGGAGGGTGTCTACAATATTATGTTATGTACTCTTCTGCTTTTTGCATGTATGAAACCTAGGGTTTGGCAGCAGCCAGGAAGTCATAACCTCACCAAAATATGGCAATCTATCGTTTTGAAATAATTTTAAAGTATCCAAAAATGTTTAAACTTAAGGCTTTGTCACTGCTGACGCGCGGCTGCCTAGCTCTGATGAAACCCTTACATACAATTTCAATGGAATCATTTATAACCAGATCCAGCATAAATAAAACTGATTAGTGGCCATGATGAAAAAAAATGTCTTACCTTGGTACATGTATCACAAATTTCAAAAATAACCGGATCACCATCCACCATTATTTCATGTTTATACCTGAGCAAAAATATATTTTTACTGGCTTAACTTTTTTTAAAGGAAAATATTATTTGTCCAAGGGCGGTTTTTTTTATGAGGATATATGTGCCCTCCCCAAAAATAGTTATAATTTTCCCTACACCTATGAGAAGATTCAATGTATCAGAGAACCATATCGGTTCAGCGGTTAGTGAGCTGCAGAAAAGCAGAAAAATATTCTGTTATTTCTAAAATATTTAAAAAAGATAATGTTTAAGGGATCTTAATGGATAAGACAATGGACAATAAATTAATTTTTTAAAAGTTGTACCACTGGGTTAGCTTATAACTTTGGACACTGCTAGTTTGATCAAAATAATCAGTATTTAAGTATATAAATCTTTTTTAGTTAACAAATAAGAATTTAAGAAAGTCTATTTTTAAAAAATTAGTAGTCAGTATAATATATAGTCCTATAATGTCCGCAGCCAATATCAGAGGCGGGGGGATGTGCATCCGTCCCATAGCTAACCACATCTTTCCCGCTTGACAAGGGTCTCCCCATTGATGCACCCCTCTATTAAAGCCAATAGTTAAAAAGCTTCACCCCCTTAAATTTAAGGAGAATTGGAAAAATATTTGCCAACCAATTCATGGATACTTTTTTTAATTTTGAGTGACTGTGTTGAATTGATACCTAGGATAGCGAAACCTCCCTTCTTAACACTAAATAAATTGTCTCAAATACAACCCCCTCGATTTTGGTTAAAGAGGGTGGAAAATATCGTAAGGTGGGTTATGAAACGTGTTATAAATGGTTACCTGGAATCGGATTGATGATCATATTCTCCAATATATCTCTTTGTAAGAAATCTCACTGTTAATGCTAAAAGAAAAAATTCTATCAAGAAAAAAAATATGCTTTGGTTCCTTCCACGTATAACAATCATGATTGTTATGGATTAGGTTAGGTTAAGTTTATTGTGGTATTGCAATTATGAAACCAACAAAGATTAAGTACATATAATAACCTTAGGAAGGCTGTACCGGGTTTTATGCTGTTTAAGATTTAGATTTTAGGAGTCTTGGTTTGGTTTAGGCTAGTTTCAGCCCTTCCTAACCTCATCAAATCAGATCCCCTAGATACTAGGAGCGAAACCGTTATTATAAATTAATCAGGGACACGGGAATGATATTCTGCCAAACAATTGTCATGGAAAATTTCCCCACAACCCCTTCCCCTTTTCCTCCCATTCTTACCCACCCCTCATCAGTTAAATAAAACACTTATAAAGTTTTGTGATTTTTTGCAGATAACTTAAAAAAGTTTCTTGATATTTGTAGAATTTATTGTTAGAAAATCTACCCCTGTAAATGACTAATTATACTGCAAGGAAATAGTATAAAATAAAAGGTGTCTATTTCCCCCCCCCCCAAAAAAAAATGCTTAGATGCCATCGCCCACAACTAAAACACACAAAAAAGATTTATTATTAGTTGGATCTTACACCAGATTATCATGAACTCTAATAGAGTGAAACTTGTAGCTGGAAAAATTTTCCCCATCCACCCCTTTTAACCCATCCCCTACCCTTCTACTGGATGAACAAACTGACCAATAAATGATAAGCAACTTAAATTGAAGATAAATACCTGTTTTTCCAACACCTGGAGCCCCAAGGACAACAATTTTGACCTCAGATAAAGACGACTTTTTTCTTCTCACCTGTCTAATACCTAAAATTAAAAAAAAATTCATCCAAAAGTTCATTATATTATTTGAAAGGACAATGTAAATCAGCGGCGTGCACTTGATTTGAACCGGATACACCCCCTTGGCTGTTTTAGGGAGGGGGGTTGTAGAGTAGATTAGGGGGTGGTCACCTAGAGGCTAACCTGTGTACAGTCTATACAAAGTAAAAGCTGAATAGATGTACAAATACTAAAGTGATAGAGTAGCTGCACTAAAAAATATTTTGAAGATTTTAAAAATTGATAAAATGACAAACAAAATATTTAGTAATTTCCTTTAAATATACCTATGAATCACGGAACCCCAACAGTCTTAATTTTTAACTTAATAAAACCAGTTTTCACACATGCAGGACCATATTCCTATATGGCTATCTGTTCCTGTCTTAACATTACCTAACCATAAGAAACCTTTGAAGAAAAGACCTTTATTTAGTTTTTTTGTGTGGTCTACTTAAAGTTAAAAGGAAATTACTAAATATTTCAGTTTTGAAAGATAATAATCTTTACCTTTTATTCCAGAGTTTGAACTCATTTTTAAATTTTCTTTTCTTTTTATTTTTTTTCAAAGATTTATTGTTTTATCCGTCACTATATCCTATTTCATAGATTAATGCTAAAATAAATCTGTTTGAAAAAAATATGGATTAGTTTGTTTAAACTAGTATTGTCCAACCTTTAAGCAAGGAAATTAATCTAGAATTTGGTTAATCATTATTTGGTTTGTATTATCATTTTATCTCCATTCAGCTTCAGCGGCGTGTAGGCCTCAGGGAAATCAACCTTTTACAATTCTAAAACTCAGCTGGAAATCTAAACCTGACTAAAAAATAGCAATTTCCCTTTTTAAAAAAAAATTCAAAGCATCCAAACGGGAACAGATCTATAATATAGATGTATATACAGACAACTACCTCCCTTACTTTTTCAATGACCTCTTTCGTCTGCTTCTAAATTATTTTCTGCTACTTGGCTGTGTTAATATAAGCGATTTTCAAGTTGATTTTAAATGACCCAATAGAAAGGTTGCACAAGGTTTATGTGATGGGGAGGTAAAGTTTTTAACCCTCTAATCAAACGGGTTTAAATTTGAGGTTTAATTTCAGCTGCCGCACAGCTGCCGCACAGCTGCCGAGCTGCAGTATTGTATTAATCTATAATTGTTCCTGAATCACAATCTAAATCTTTGTTAGAAAACTTCTGGACACACCTAGAAGCCTTGCGGGGTTTTAATAGGTTCTTCTCAATTTATTTTATATTTTGTTAGCTTCTATTTGCTACTTTAGATCTTAAGAAAGTAAAAAATATGTCGAAATCATATGTTTTAAAAAATATGTTTACATTGCTATTTTACAGTGTTTAGTAGCAAATATACTCTATATTTTACTTTGTCTGTTTGTCTGTCCGTCTGTCAGTAACGCTGTAAGGGAAATGTGTTTTCTCGGCTGCTTTTCAAGATAGACGACTATTTTTTAATAGTGAAGAATAAGCTAATAAGCATCCTATACTTGTTCCGTGAATGTATCAGTCATTCTAGTTATTAAACTTACAAAAACATACATGAAAGGTTTTGTGATTTTTCTCTCAATATATGACCACTGAACGTTTGTTTGATATATCACTATATCCATTTGCCTGCTATTATGGATATTATTTTCCTTGTTTCTTCTTCAAATCACAGACAAATTCATAATAACAATGAAGACGAAAAAGTGTAAGTCGTCACAATTTAGAAAGCTTTAATGTAATCATATTGCTGAGGTGGATTATTAAAAACTGTTTGGCTCACCGGCTCACTAAAATCAGTGAGGCTCTCAAAAAAGTTTTGAGAAAAAAATCCTCCAAAATCGCATAAAAAAAATCTACAAAAATCAAACTAAATACTATTTTCATAACCCTTTTATGATTTTATCTAATTTTTGAACATTTTCATATGCGATTTTGAAGGATTTTTCACAAATTTTTTTAGCGAGCCAGTGAGCCAAAAAGTTTTTTAAGAATCCACTTCTGTTTAGTTGTTTGAATTGAACCAAGATAAAAATAATCTTAATGAAGCTCCTATTATTCCTGATGATTATATTGATAATTTTGTTGATTATAAACTTGATTATTGCCAGTTGGTTGATAATTACGCGCTCTGAAACACAGAAAATTCTGTTAGAATGCAATAAAATTTTATATCTATTAAAAATAGGTAAATTGTGAATGATTAAAGAAAAGAGAGAGAAAAAAATTAGACATTTTTCAACAGAAACCTATATTTTGAACAGCTTATATTTTTTCATGGTTTTGATTTCGAAACATTAAATGTAAACTTTTAATTTTTTTTTTAGATGTGGTTTAAAAACTCACCTGTTTATACTTGTATCGTTCCAGGTATAAGCTACAGGTCCTGCTGGTGGTCCTGCTTGTCCAGAATACCTACACAAACAAATATATATTCAACAAGATCAGTTTTCAGAAAAACTTATGAATATTTGAAAGGAAAAATAAGACAAAGTTGTCTTCTTGTGTATGGACACAGAGAGAGAAGGGACACTGGGCTGTTTGTTACACAAGTCCCCAAAGTTTTATAATAACGTTTTCTTATTCATTGGCATTGAAGACTTAGTGAATTTTGATTGGTTGATTCATTCAGTTGAATGTTCAAATGTTTCCACCACTCGACTCATTTTAATCTACAAAATTATTATTATTTGATTCTTTATTTGTCTTAATTATATACATAAAAAAAAAGTTTACATCTGAATTATAAGAGTTATTATAACAATATTAAATAAAGATTATTCCAAGATATTCTCTTTAAAAAAAAGTGTTAGTTGATTTTAAAACAGAAGTAAAAAGAAAGAAAGAAAAATTGCCGTTTATCATAAAAGGTGTACATTTAAATTAAGTCAATACTTATTCAACATAATCTATTCTTAAAATATGTCAATTTTATACTAAAAAAATAGAACTTCATTAAGTTCTAGAAAAAAAAATGCGTCATTAAGAATTTAAAAAAAAAGTTTATGATACAAATATTAGGTCAATACTAATCCTAAATATATACTGATTAAAACTGTGTCTAAAGGATACAAAGCTGAACTTTAAATTGTAAATGATGGATAAATAACAGCTTATACCAATAACGAATCTAATTCAGGGGAAAAATCGCGAAACCTATACATGTTTTTCAGCTGTCGTTGGGGGGCAACACATCGTAATATTGACAACCTCTCCATTTGCCCCCCAAATATTATTTTAGAATTAAATCCATTGTTTGTTATACCTATCCCTGGATAAATAATAACAAGAAATAATAATCCTCGGGATCATTCTTTTTTTCTACTATACTTATAAAAATTTATCAATACCCACCTATAAACTCTACAGGTGAGATGAAGTTGAGGTGAAATAATTAAGTGTGTCTAAAGATTTGGTGTGTTTGTTGTAAGTGTAAAGTATAGGAATTATATATTACATATGGATTTAAAAAAACAAACACTTTTAGAAGTGCCCTCATTTGCAGGTAGTTTTCTTTCTATATTCGAAGTATGACATTTATCCAGGGTCGAATTGATATGTTGTTAATTTTTCATATCCTAGTTTATAATTTTTGTTTTTAAGCAAAAATTTTCTTTGAAAGGAAATAAATTCAAGTAGATTTGAATTTAAAGGGAGCTTTTTTTTCAGTCTTGACTGATAGATGAAAAATAAAACAAGTATAATTTCAATATTAACTACATTAATAATGTTTCTAGTGAGCGTTTTTGGGACTCCTACTAACAGCCAGCTTGAGTCAAAATTACATTCCATATTTTGTAGAAATTCTGTGAAGTAGTTTGATGTAAAGTTTGTGGTGACGGGACAGTCGAGAAAAATCTACAAAAGGGTTAATTTTGTGTATCATCATTTGGGGATGAACATTGAACATCCATGTATCGGCCATTGTCCTGTCCCTTTAGATCCTTGGTATGGACAAAATTTTGACACTTAAAGCAAAAGCAAAACAAAAACAACCTACTACATGCAAGGAGCACTTTAAAAAGAGTGTAACGGACAGACACACATACAGACAGAACTTATGCTATATGATTTTTTTTTCAAACCCACCACAGTATTGTAATTAAATCACTGAATAATTCATTTTAGTAGATAGCTTTATTTTATTTTAAGCAGATTATTTTTTTTTCCAAAGCGAAATATTTTTGACATCGAAACAAAAAAGATATAAACTGATGGCAGTTACCATTTTACATAATCTATCCTCTTAATGGGTGGATATGCCTTCTTACTCTCTCTTTTTACTCGCCTTTGAACTAAAGGGAAGAATTTTTGTTAAGAATAGAGAAAATGTAACTTGACCACGCATATAAAAGAAAAAATCTTAGATTTTTGGGTGGCATTTCAGTGGGGAAGGTGCAAAGGGAAAGGCGGTTGTGACACTTTTTGAAACCAAAATTAAAGATCAAAGAAACTCACATAAAAAAGAGTTAAAACAGCACTGAAATTTGGTATGGCAGTTGCTTTAAAGATTTACAATGTGGAACGGCCGCTTTCGCCGAATTGTTTTTAGGCGGGAAACTGCGATAGCGGCGGTTTTATCAACTTTTCTTCACAGTTCCACATTGTACCTCATTAAAGCGACTGTCATTCCAAATTTCAGTGCTATAACTCGTTTTAAGTTGAATTCCTATAGTTTTGGTTTCAAAAGGTGTCACAACACCCCCTCCCTTACCACCTCCTGAATAGGAGCAGAATGTCTAACCTGTAATTATCCTCTTCAATAGATCTAATATAATTGTCCACTGCTTCTTGGAAGAAATACAAGCGCGGGGAAAAAATTGCGGATTTGGCTAGACGCAGCTGGTAAAACCTGATCCTAAAATAAGTCCAATTATTTAATACTTATATTTGCGATAACTTTTATTTAATAGGTTCTTCCAATTTTTAACATTTACAAAACAGCCTGCTTTATTGCATCAAGATCCATGATAGATCTATGTAGGAAATAAATGTCTATAAACGAGCTCAAGTTTTCCAAGGAATATATGATTAAAACTCATAGTGCTCCAATAATCCATAATAAACTCTCATTGCCCAGAACGATAAGACCCATTATTTTACTTTATTAAAAATAAATTCATTTTTTTAATTTCTTGTTGCTATTTACCTTATATTGATGTACTTAATTTCTAATCATAAAAAAAGAAAATTTAAATTTATAATATAATAAATTTAAGAAAACTCTGTTTTAAAAGAATTCGATTGTGGCGACATTTTGTGTGGTCAAATATTAAACTAAAATTGTAATCAGCATCATTAACCCTTTAGTGATGGTAATGTAAAGAAAAAAATATAATTTAAAAAATCTTTTTAAAATCATTTAAATTATTAAATATTTACTTTCTTTTATATAGTAATGCCGGGTGAGGAAAATAGATTTATTGAGAAATAGATATGCATATAGAAAACTAGCCAATAGGGAGATAATTATATCGAGCCAACTCTAGTTTATTAATATTGGTCACCACTACCTACAGCTTTCAAGTAACTTTGAAATGAACTCTATTTCATTTCCTATATTAAACTTAACTGTTGTCGAAGATTTTTAAAGAAGGTGTATTAACTTTTTTACTTTTTATTCTTTTAAACTTATTTCAGTTCTTTATGTTTTTCTTGAGCTGGCCATTAGAGACCATGCTTATAAGTTTTTGCCTATTTGAACAATGATCAAGAAAAAGCTTTGAAAAGATCATTTTAATGAAATAAACTTGTTTCTCACAACAATATCTAAAAAGAAAAGAGAAACAAAGAAGACGAAGAAAGTCCCTAAAAAAAATCAGCATGTTAGGTCATAAAAACGAGGGATTATCGCATTTTTTTTACGGGTTTTCTTTCCCACTTCTCCTCTCTCATTTTTATGACGTTATTGAGGGACTTTCTTCGTCTTCAAAACAAAATGCTTTTTTTAACAGATCTTGAATTTTGGGTGTTCTTAAGGTCACATTGTTTGCTAGATCGAGATAAGACAAAATAACAAAAATTAGTAAGACCTACAGACCCTATATTGAAGAAGTAGCTGCGCTACTATTCTGAAACTTACCTAATTGGGGTAAGTCTGTCAGGAGGAACGAGAGTAGGTAAAACTTGCAATGCCTAAAAGAAAGAAATTTGTTATTTACTACATTGTATTATAGTCAGTTTTCCGAGGATATTAAAATAAAAAATATTAAGATTAAACCAAAAGAGAATTCATAAAAAAACTTTTGCCTCACTAAAATCAGTTTTCTCTGCTTTTGAAAGTCCTTACTCGCAGCTTATACCAAAAACGAAATGAAATCTGAAAAATTCACAAAATCTATACGTAATTTCAGCTGCCGTTGGGGGTCAGCACATCTTAGAATTGATTACATCTACATCTGCCCCCAAAATATTATTTTAGATCTATTTCGCTTGTTGGTTATACCATATTCCTACTTAACTCTATTCCACACAAATATAAAATCCAAACTCATAAGATTTAAGTGAAAGAATAGAGGTGGTACGAGCTTATGTAACCCTACCTACGGCGCGGGGACCCTGTGTAAAAAGGGGCCAGGTAGTTGTCTTTGTTATACATCTAAACTTATACATTTATTCTCATGAAAAAGACGGTTGGACAAAGTGAGTTATGAAACTGACCTGAATCTGAGCTTCAGCATGTGCATAGAGGATGTGCATTTTCAAGTAAACTACACATCAAAACCATTATAGGCTGAAATAATAATTATATTTTCAAGTAAACTACACATCAAAACCATTATAGGCTGAAATAATAATTACATTTATGTGCAGGTAGTTATCCTTGTTTTATTTTAGTATTTGAGCACAAATAACCAGAGAGAGAGAGGGGACTATGGGCTGTTCATTACACTAGTCCCCAAAGATTTATAATAACGTTTTCTTATTCGTTGGCTTAATAACTTTAGTGAATTTTCATTGGTTGGTTTATTAAGTTGAGTGTTCAAACGTTTCAACCACTAATTTATATCCAGAGAAGGGATAATTTTCTGTATTTTCTTTTGGGATGTACATCAATTTGTCGGCCATTGTCCTTTAGATCCTCCTTTAGACAGAAAACCCTTATTTTTTAAAATAGGAACTATTCAATATGTTTGTAAACCAACAAACGAGAAAAGGTGTTTGAAAACTTTGGGGATCAGGAAAATTTACATTTAAATGTTCCCTCCACAATTGTAGGAAACTTATTTCATGTAAAATTTTGTATTTAGTCTACCTACTCTTTTAACATTTTATATCATTTTTTATTGTGCTGCGCTAATTATTGTAAGTAACCATTACATTGCAAAAAACGCGATATTTGGTATTCGGTATTAAATCATGAGCTATCGCTCGATCATTTACTACCTTGGGATTTATATATTCATTTATACTAAATTTTGTTTGATTGAATAACTAATTAAAAAAACAAAATTTACACTATAACAAAAACATTGTTTAATTTTATTGCTTAAATATTTGTCTTTCATTTGATTGAAGTTTTGAAATGTTTTTCTCATAAACCAACGTCACAGGCAGTAATACATAATGAATAAAACAAGGAAGCTAATAACAATAATAATTTTGATAGCGCAGCTACTCTTTAATCTAAGAACGATGTATTTTCCGTCAAATTAAAACAAACTACTAATTCTTTGTTTGAATGTTATGAGAATAAAATAGATCATCCCCTCCCCTCCTGATGTATGAACGTACTGACCAACAGATGGCGTTGCTACAAAAGACCTACTCTACAAAAGACCTACCCCTACAAAAGGTCTACTCTACAAAAGACCTACCCCTACATAAGACCTACTCTACAAAATACCTACCCCTACATAAGACCTACTCTACAAAAGACCTTCGAATATATATTGTTATATAAACATCAAATTTATTAATAAAGTAATACATAATCAATACATGGCCGCAGCGCTCGGCCCCTGGCCTGCCTAGCCGCGGGCGCTCGGCCCCCTTGCCTATAACCTAACCTAACCTTACCTAAATATTGTAAAAAAATATTAAAATTTAAAAAAAAATCTACCAACCACTTTTATGTAAATCAACGAAATTCTAAAATATAATTAAGTTAATGTACGATAAACATTCATACATTATTACATATAAGTTAGGTTAGGTTAGGTTAGGTTATAGGCAAGAGGGCCGAGCGCCCGCGGCTAGGCAGGCCAGGGGGCCGAGCTCTGCGGCCATGACCTTCTAGCATTACGATTTTTTGTAGAGTAGGTCTTTTGTAGGCGTTGGTCTTTTGTAGAACCGACGAGTAGGTCTTTTGTAGGGGTAGGTCTTTTGTAGAGTAGGTCTTTTGTAGGGGTAGGTCTTTTGTAGAGTAGGTCTTTTGTAGCAACGCCCAACAGATAAGGCCCATATTAGCAAGCTAAATTGACGACAAATTCATGTCACCATATATACAATATACCCCTAGTAATCTCAAAACGTGTAAGTAAGCAATTAACATTTTTTTTGGCTTACTTAAATGTGCCATTGTGCCATTTTTGTGGTAAATTACTGATAAGCCATAAAGAATACTAATTGCTTACTTATATCAGCATTCTACAACAATTTGGTCTTACTTGTGAGATAAAAGAGGGTGGAGTAAATAAATACTCAGTCATTTACAGTAAAAGTGGCTTATATAAGTTGAAGTGAAGAAAAAGAAGGAGGAGTAATAATTAATCCCTTCCTTCCTGTAAGCAGTTTATGAAAAAAAGAGAAGATTTGGCTGATATAAGCCAAATAAGCAACAAATGTGATTGATTGCTTATAAGTAATTTATCCAAAAATTGCATGATTTGGTATATAAGCCAAATAAGCATTTATTGTGATTGATTGCTTGTAAGTAATTTATCAACAAATTGGATGATTTGGTATATAAGCCAAATAAGCATTTATTGTGATTGATTGCTTATAAGTAATCTATCAAAAAATTGTATGATTTGGTATATAAGCCAAATAAGCATTTATTGTGATTGACTGCTTGTAAGTAATTTATGAAAAAATATCATGATTTGGTATATAAGCCAAATAAGCAATCATTTTCATTAATTGCTTATAAGTAATTTATGAAAAAATTGTATGATTTGGTATATAAGCCAAATAAGCAATCATTTTCATTGATTGCTTATAAGTAATTTATGAAAAAATAGCATGATTTGGTATATAAGCCAAATAAGCAATCATTTTCAGTGATTGCTTGTAAGTAATCTATCAAAAAATTGCATGATTTGGTATATAAGTTAAATAGGCATTTATTGTGATTGATTACTTATAAGTAATTTATCAAAAAATTTCATGATTTGGTATATAAGCCAAATAAGCAATCATTTTCATTGATTGCTTGTAATTAATTTATCAAAAAATTGTATGATTTAGTATATAAGCCAAATAAGCATTTATTGTGATTGATTGCTTATAAGTAATCTATCAAAAAATTGCATAATTTGGTATATAAGCCAAATAAGCATTTATTGTGATTGATTGCTTATAAGTAATCTATCAAAAAATTACATGATTTGGTATATAAGCCAAATAAGCATTTATTGTGATTGATTGCTTATAAGTAATCTATCAATAAATTGCATGATTTGGTATATAAGCCAAATAAGCATTTATTGTTATTGATTACTTATAAGTAATTTATCAAAAAATTATATGATTTAGTATATAAGCAAAATAAGCATTTATTGTGATTGACTGCTTGTAAGTAATTTATGAAAAAATAGCATGATTTGGTATATAAGCCAAATAAGCATTTGTTGTGATTGATTGCTTATAAGTAATTTATGAAAAAATAGCATAATTTGGTATATAAGCCAAAAAAGTAATAATTTTCATTGATTGCTTATAAGTAGTTTATGAAAAAATAGCATGATATGGTTTGTAAGCCAAATAAGCAATAACTTTCATTAATTAATTATAAGTTATTTATAAAAAAATTGCTTTATTTGGTATATAAGCCAAATAAGCCCATTGTCCCCTTCATTCCTGGTAGCAAAGGTAAAATTAAAACATGGATATTTAAATGTAAGATATATAATAGATTGATAGATAGTTAGATAATTAGATAGATAGATAGAGAGAGAGAAAGAGAAAGTTTAAAAGAGAGGGACATTGATTGAGAGGGAGAGAGATCAAGAGAGTGTGTGTGATAGAGAGAGAGAGAGAGAATTTGAGAAATAATAAAATAATAAAAGAGAAAGATAGATAGATATTTTGCTCTTCTATAAATAGATAGAAAGAAAGTAAAATTTCCTTATATGGATGTAACTGAATGTCTATTTGTTTGCCTGTACTTCAAGATCTCGCTTACTACTATTTCTCCTTTACAGTGACACTTTTTATGGTTCCTGGGAAAGTTTATAACTAATTCAAAAGAGGGTACAAACACCCAACTAAGAAAATTGCCCTAGAAAAATTAACTCCCACCAATTTTTTTTGTTCGTCTTCAGAAATCTTGCTCACCACTGAAGCAATTATTTGGCCATTTTTCTCCTACCCTTTATTTTTTTGTAAAAATTATAAAAAAAATCCATCAATTGAAATTCTTCTGGACTAAAACCAGTTAGAAATAAAATTGTTTTTAGAAAACATGAAATTTAACTAATTTAATTACTTATAAGCAATCAATCATAATAAATGCTCATTTGGCTTCTATACTAAATCATGGAATTTTTGGACAAAATACTTATAAGCAATCAATGAAAATTATTGCTTATTTGGCTTGAATACCAAATCATGCCATTTTTTCATTAATTACTTATAAGTAATCAATGAAATGTATTGCTTATTTGGCATATATCAGCTAAATTTTTCTTTTTTTCATAAACTGCTTCCAGGAAGGAAGGAATTAACACCTATATTTTATATAAGCATGTACTACTAGAGGATAATTTAGTATTTTGGTAACATAAAATGCTTTGTTTAATTAAAAAATTATTTCTGCTCTTTACCTGGATAACCCTGCATTTTCGCTTGCATCCTGTGCCCGCCTGGATGAAGATATTAAAAAAATTCCAACTCTCAATTATGTGTCATACCTGTGTTTAAAAACTCACTCAGCTACACACGAAGAAAATGAGAGAAAAAAACGGAAAGGGCTGTCCTGAATGCCCCTCCCCCCTAACCATTAAGGGTTAACAAGCATAATTAACTATAAATCATCCAAGCTTTTTAACTATTTTATATTTTTCCTCATATCTTTGGTGTTTAAGGTCCAATTTTCAAAATTGTTGTAGTTAAGAATATCAAAATTAAATTATGAAATTCCTTCCACAATTATAAGTACTTTTAAGAAATCAATTAAAATTATTGCATTTTATATAACAAATCATGCAATTTTTTATAAGTTACTTATAAGTAATCAATGAAAGTTATTGCTTATTTGGCTTATTTACCAAATTATGCAATTTTTTTATTAATAACTTATAAGTAATTAATGAAAGTTATTGCTTATTTGGCTTACAAACCATATCATGCTATTTTTTCATAAACTACTTATAAGCAATCAATGAAAATTATTACTTATTTGGCTAATATACCAAATTATGCTATTTTTTCATAAATTGCTTATAAGCAATCAATCACAATAAATGCTTATTTGGCTTATATACCAAATCATGCAATTTTTTGATAAATTACTTACAAGCAGTCAATCACAATAAATGCTTATTTGGCTTATATACCAAATCATGGAATTTTTTGATAGATAACTTATAAGCAATCAATCTCATTTATTGCTTATTTGGCTTATATACCAAATCATGCAATTTTTGATAGAATACTTATAAGCAATCAATCACATTTATTACTTATTTGGCTTATATACCAAATCATCCAATTTTTTGATGAATTAGTTACAAACAATCAATCACAATAAATGCTTAATTGGCTTATGTACCAAATCATCAAATTTTTTGATAAATTACTTACAAGCAATCAATCACATTTGTTGCTTATTTGGCTTATATCAGCCAAATCTTCTCTTTTTTTCATAAACTGCTTACAGGAAGGAAGGGATTAATTATTACTCCTCCTTCTTTTTCTTCCCTTCAACTTATATAAGCCACTTTTACTGTAAATGACTGAGTATTTATTTACTCCACCCTCTTTTAACTCACAAGTATTGTTGATATATAAAGTAGTAAGTTTTTTATGTCTGTAGAAAATAACCTCAATAACAGCTGAACCTATAAAATTATCTTTTACGGTGAACCTTCCATTAGGTCCTGAGATGGTTTTAGGCTATTTTATTTTTATTCCTTATAACAAAGTAACAGGATCTTTGTATATATGTTTGTCTGTCTGTACCAAAGGTTTGATCCAACTGCTGAACCAATATGTTTCTCCTATACATGGAAGCTTCCTATAGGTCCTAAGATGGTTTTAGGCTATTTTATTTTTATTCCTTATAATAAAGTAACAGTACCTTTGTCTGTATGTCTGTCTGTTTTGTACCTAAGGATCTTGCTAACTGCTGAACCAATATGGTTCTCCTATACACAGAAGCTTCCTACAGGTCCTTAGATGGTTTTAGGCTATTTTTTTTTTATTCCATATTATAAAGTAACAGTACCTTTGTCTGTATGTCTGTCTCTCTTTACCTTAGGATCTTGATAACTGCTGAACCAATATGGTTCTCCTATACACTTATAGGTTTAGAGGTTTTTTATGTGGCTTATAAAGACCTTTCTGTAGACGCCTTAATAAGATTTCTCACCCAATCCTAGCCAATTTGGCTTTCAAAAGACAGACCCATCAAACATAGAGATATGACTGCTCTGTCTTAAAAAAAAGAACAGACCGTCTTATGTACTTAAAATCTCGTAGATAAACCCCATGTTTAAAATTTTTGATGGGGCACGTCAATATCTTTCTATAGACACCTTAATCAGGTTTCTAACACAATCTTAGCCATTTTGATATCAAAAAGAAAGATCTATCACACATCAAGAACTGTAGAGACCTGTCATGTCTAAAAGTTTGATGAAAATTGAAAAACTGCTTGATACAGGATAATATTTATGGACATACTTACATTTTTAGAACTTGATTATAGAGTTGCTTCGCTTATAATATTGCACTTTGTTGTCCCAGGAATAAGTATACAAAAATTCAGACCAATCAGATAATTAGGACACATACAAATTTGTTGTTAAAATGTAAAAAAATCAACATGTTTAAAATGGACGTACGGACATTCTGGTAATGATTATAGAGTTGCTACGCTTTCTAACTTGTACCTAACTTATACAGGAATCACCATACAAAGTTTGAAATCAATAGGACAATTTTAACATGCCTAAATTATTGAAAAAAGCTATCCGTTATGGACAGACGGACCGACCCTAATTATAGAAAAGCTTCACTTTTAAAACAGTATATGAATTTAAAATTAGAATTATTTATAGCATCACATTATTGTTAGCTTTCTGCAGAAATTAAATTTAAAAATTTTAAAGTTTAAAACCAGTTTTGTTAGCTCTGAATGGTCGAAGGATCTGGCAAAGAAAACTGATTTTAATTTTATGGTTTTTATTTTAATGCTTGTGGAAAATTGTCTAGAATTTTTTAGTATGGATTAGAACCGGTTCTAATTCAGCGGATTTTAATTGGTTTTGAAGCCATACTGGAAAAAATATTTTCGGTACTAGAGCATACTGAAAAAACATTATATCCTGTTTTCTATGAATACAAAAATGTACATAAGATTAAAACCAGTTTTGTTTACCTGTGCCTTTGGAAACTCAGGCTAACAAAACTGGTTTAAAATCACACAAAAAAAATTTTTTAAAAATTTAAAAATCAACATATTTCAATTGGACGTACAAACTTTCTGTTCATAGAGTTGCTACGCTTCTTAAATAATACACAGGAATCACCACCTACAGTTTGAAATTGATAGGACAATTCTAAATCGACATAGTGTATGAACAGACGGATGCACAGACCCTTATCATAAACAAATAAGATTATTGAAATTACATCACCAAGCCGGGATTTGACATTATTATTGCATTGTATTATAGACAACTTTCAGTGTAAAGTAAAATCCTTATACTAAAGTAACAGAATGTTTGTTTGTCTGTCTGTGTGTATGTATCTTGCTAACCGCTGAACTGATCGGGTTCTCCTTATCAGGGTAGATTCTCATGGTTTCTGGAAAGGTTTATAACTATTTTGGGGGAGGGTACAACCACCCTCCCAAGAGAAATGACAAAAAAATCGAAGTTTTGAAAAATATATGGGAGACTTCAATGTAATAAAAAGAGAATTATCGTAAAATAAAGAAGTAATGTAGAGACTTTAAACTGTTTTTAACCTATTTTTAAAACTAATATAAAAAATATACTATGACACCAGTAGAATCAGACTGCAGAGCCTAAATTTGAATTAAATCCCCAATAAACTTTTTTGGGGGGATTTAAATATTAATTTTTACTATTGCCGTGATCATTTTGACCGAAGCAAAAGGTTTTTTTTTTATTTGTTTTGCTTCATAAATATTGTATTCTGGTATAGAGTAAAATTAGGCCTTATGATTTTACTATAAAAATTCACTAAAAAGTTAATTCTTTATAATATATCAACGAATTAACATTAACATGTTTGTGTTCTCTCACTTATTTTAAAAACATAAAAATTGGCTGTAAAGGGTTAAATGACAACAAATGTTTATGCAATACAACAAATTTATTTTTGTCACTTATACAAATGCGTTATAAAATAAGATTATTCAAACTTATTTTTTAAAATAATTTTAAAAAGAATGTATCTTTTATGTGTATGGTTTTCATTCTTTTCATTTTAATTAAATAAAAATTATTTAACTACATCAGAAATAAGTCACTTTGTATATATACCAGTATAAAACTTTGGGTACCAGTATACAACTTTGGGTACCAGTATAAAACATTGGGTACCAGTATAAAACTTTGGGTACAGTATAAAACTTTGGTTACCTCTATAAAACTTTGGATAAAACTTTGGGTACAGTATAACCCCCCCCCCCCCCCCCAACAGATTTTACCCTGGGGGTAAATTTTTTAGGGGGTGTAGTTACCCCCCAAACAGATTTTGGGAGGGGGTATTCATCCTGTCTCCCAACAGATTCCAGGAGGTTTAATTGCAAATTTTACCCCATAGGTAAAAATTTTGGGTGGTAAAAAAATTTCCAGCACGCTTCGTGCGCAATTTGACCTCCCCCCAAAAATAAAAAAGCTTGAATGCCCTTTGGATTAATAACTACTCCTCCTCATTTTACTTCACTTCAACTGATATAAGCAACTTTTACTATAAATGTCTGAGGATTAATTTACTCCACCCACTTTTAACTCACAAGTAAGACCAAATTGTTGTAGATTGCTGACATAAGTAAGCATTTTATATTTATGTGGCTAATCAGTAATTTACCATAAAGATGGCACAATTAAATAAGCATTTTACTTATTTTTGCCTTCTTACACAGGAAGACATTACTAGGGATATCTATGATAAATAATTGAGCTCTTGTAATCGTTACTTAAATCTTGCCACTAACGCCGTAATTGTGCGTCTTACGTGGATTCTTCATAAGACATCTTTTGTAGGGCGCTTGGAGTTCTAGAAAAAATTATTTTTAGGGCTAGTCCTTAAAATAATTCCCAAGACTACTTTTATTGGATGAAAAGTTTTGAAACGCGTTTACGCCGCTTAAAATTGCCGCTATTGCCGTAACGAAGCATTGTAGGCAGGTGACACAGAATTTAACTTTGGTCAGGCTTGATCAGTTCTACAATTTTGTATTTTATGATGACACCCGTAAAACGACTCCTTCCATGAGTTTTGTTAGCACAAAAAGTGTAAATGTACATTAGCTTGAATGATAAATGCGATGGTTGCTTTAGTTTGTATATGCGCGTTTGTTTGTGTGTGTGTGTGAGTGAGTGTGCGCGGGTCAGACTCAGTTTATTTTTACCTGCCTAGAGTGAAGCATTGAATGAGTGTTAATGTTAAAAGTTATAAAAGTTTAAATTCAAAGCCTTGTATGTGAAAGCAAATATTATGTTAACAATGCTGTAAACATTTTAAAATTCGAATATTAAAGAATATTGTTTGAATTTTATTATGTTAATATTGCAATGTTGATAAAATCACACTTTAAAGAAATAAACCATAACAAACAAACAAATATCATGCATACTTGTTGTGTATTTATAAGGTAGGGGTATATATTATGACTAGTAAAATACTTTTTAGTATGGCTTCGAAACCGATTAATATCCGCTGGATTAGAACCGGTTCTAAGACATACTAAAAAATCATTTATTGTATCGTATTATATCAAGTATTCTACGCATTTTTTTAAAAATATTTTTTCTCTTACAATTTTATATTTTTAAATCCACGGAAAGCTGTTTTGTGTTTATAATACGATGCTATAAATAACTATTTCAGTGTGGCTACAAATCTAATTTTTCTCTCTTGATTTAATAGGTTTTGATTCATACTGAAAAAAATGTATTATATTGTAGACAATTATCAAAAACAGAAATTTACTTGTGCGATAACTGTTTATAATATGCGCTATTACAATTATAAAACGGGATCCCTTTTGTAGATTAAATTTATTGGTGGAAAAGTTTGGACACTTTGTAGACACACCATACCCAGTAATGTAGGAATCATTGAGCAGTAAATTACATTTATACCCAAGGAGGGAGGGTACATATATTGGACTGTATTTTCACAGGTACCCAAAATTTTATTATCATCCTCGCTTATATTTAGCTTAAAAACTTTGGGTACTTTTATTCAATTTTGATTGGTTGGTTCCAAACAAGTAGTGCTCAATCAAAAATTTTAATCTACAACAGGGGTAATTTTATTTTCTGTATGGCTTTGAAACCGATTAATATCCGCGGAATTAGAACCGGTTCAAAGCCATACTGGACAAATGTGTAATGTATTATGATAACACAATTTTTTATGAATATCATAATGAAAAAACCATAATATCAATGCCAGATTTTTAAGCCCAGGACTTCGGCCCCTCAGGGATAACAAAACCAGAATAAACCTTTTAATTTTACTATCCGCAGAATGCTGTCTATAATTAGATGCAATAAATAACTATTATCATCATTGGGGATGTATTTCAATTAAACATTCATTGTCTTATCCCAATAAAAATTGGCGCTTTCACTCAGGGTACCTTGTTGAGCACTGAAACCCTGAAACCTTTGAATTTAAAAGACAGCTCTTACATGCCTTATTAACAAAAAGGTATTGACGGAGATGTAGACATAAACACATGGGTATACCGACGGAAAGACGATTTCAAAATTTGTATGGTGATTCTTGTGGTAGAAAGGTAGACTTTAAAAATCGTAGGAACTCTATAATCGTTACATGAATGTCCGTACGTCCATTCTAAACAGGAAATTTTTGTGTTTAATAATTATTCAATTGATCTGATTTCTGGAATACTGATTCCTAGGACAATAAAGTACAATTTTGTAAGCGTAGCATCTTTAAAAATGTAAGTATGTCCTTAAACATTATCCTGTATTAAGCAGTTTTTCAACAAATTTACTCAAAATTTTGTTTCAACCGTTAAACATTTATATTCTTCAGTTCTGACACTCTAAAAGTGTTAATGTTTATTTATCACACCTTTTCAGAGCTTCGCTTTTATGGATGTTGTCATCTTTGTTTACCTATTTCGATGCCACCCTTTAAATTTTTTAAAGAGCTAATCATTTTGTTATTTAAAATTACTTGTTTTAAATTAGTAAATGTGTTAATGTTAGGCTTTATTTCTTAAAACGTTTTTATGATGCATTTGTTTGAGCAAGCAAGGAGGGAGGTGCCATTGGACCGTAAATTTCACTTGTACCCAAAGTTTTATAACCAGTTAAACTTGGAAGGGACACTGGGTTCTTTATTTCACTTTTACCCAAAGTTGTATAATGCTTTATCTTATTTGTTTGCTCAGAAACATTTCAACCAACAATTTTAATATTTGGAAGGATAATCATGTTTCTCGTATTCATTCGAATCCGGTGGATAGGAACCGGTTCTCATCCATACGAGAAAACTATGTCTAGCATCGTATTTTATCCAGCTTTCTACGAATATAGAAATGTACAATCATAAGATTAAAACCAGTTTTTTTAGCCGGCGCCTTCGGCACCTCGGGGCTAAAAAACTAGTTTTAATCTCATAATTGTTCTTTCTATATACGCGGAAAGCCGTTTATAATACGATGCGAGAAATAACTATTATTATCATTTGGGATGTATTTCAATTTGTCGTCCATTTTCCTATCCCTTAACCCGCAGCCGTGTCTCAATACGTACCGCATTCTCGTCGTAGGTTAGAATCTCGGTACGACACCGCGTCACAACTAAAGACATTAAAAATGGTTCCAACTGCTGCTATATCAGATGCGCGACATAAATAGTTAGAGTGGGGGGAATGCCTTGGCCTAAAACAAGCGTAACTCATTACTATTTCACAAAAGGTCGTACAATCTAAGGTTTGGTTATCTGATGCGTCTTGATTGAGGGCGTTACATTGCAATTTAAAATGCAGTGCATGTTCAAAGGTGACGTGGAGAGGACCTCTACTCGAAGCGTCACCACGCCCGCAAAGTCAAATCTTATCCCTTAAGATCCCTGTTCTCAAAGTTTAAAATCCACAATCTTTAAACTGTATACAAATAGTTTTAAATGTTCGTAAAATCAAGGTGAAATTTTTATTAATGATTTTAACGTTATGTTATACTATCAGGGATCTTAAGATTTATTTATCATCATTGTCTAATCCCTTAGTTGTGCATGACTTTAGGTCAATTCCTGCATGTCCCCATTTTGTCGCGCAACTGACCTACTCTGCGGGGCAATCACATAACCCAACTTAACCTAAAATAACCTATCAAAATCTCATAAACCAATGATGCTTGATACAGGATAATGTTTATGTACATACTTACATTTTTAGGACTTGATTATAGGGTTACTTTGCTTATAATATTGTACTGTGTTGTCCCAGGAACCAATATATAAAAAATTTAAAATGGACGCATGGACATTCTGGTAATGATTATAGAGTTGCTGCGCTTTATAAATCATACCAAACTACTACAGGAATCACCATGCAAAGCTTGAAATCAATAGGATAATTCTAACATGCCTAAATTAACGAAAAAAAAGCTATCCGTTCCGGATGTATGGACAGACGTACTTACGGACGGACGTACCGACCCTTATTTTAGAAAGCTTCGCTTTTAAAATTACGATGAAACACCCCTTGCCACTATACCCAAATTTTATTATCGCAGGAATCTAAAGGGATAAGACAATGGTAGATTAATTGATGTACAATTTCATCCTCAATGATGGTAAACAAAATTACCCCTTCTATGGATTACAATTAGGAGTGGACGTTTGGACACTATCCTTATACTAAAGTAACAGGGTGTTTGTCTGTTTGTGTGTCTGTACCAAAGGATCTCGCTAACAGCTGAACCGATCGGGTTCTCCTTAACAGGGTAGCTTCTCATAGGTCCTGGGAAGGTTATAACTATTTTCTTGGGGATCGGGACACCCCCAACCCCCCCAAAAATGAAAAATACTCGACTTAGAAAAAAAGTTTAATTTTTTAACAAAAATTAAAAATGATGGGAGGGGGACCCCCCTCAAAAAAAAATGTCCACCCCCAACATATATTTTTTTCCTTTTTCTTTTAAAATCTAAAATAAGAAATTGGGTTATCAAATTCGACTCCCCCTCCTCAAGTGCCTCTAGGGGCGTAGCCGCTAATAATTAATAAACTAACCAATCAAAATTCAATAAAAGTCCTCAAAAAATATTAAAACGTTATTATGAAACTTTGGGGACTAATGTAATTGGTCAGCTTAATAACTTATATTGAATTTTGATTGCTTGGTTCAAAAATAGCTGTGTCAAAACTTTTGACCAATGATTTATTAATTTCTTATTGTAAATGGGAAATTTACATCAATTTATCGTCCATTGTCTTATTCCTTAAGATTCCTGGTAAAAAATAAAATTTAGTTTGAAGTAAAAACAAGAAAAAACATACACGCTCAAAAAAAACATTAATGCTTTCACTTGAAGTACCTTGTTGAGCACTGGAACTAGGCAAGGTTAAATAGGTTAGGTTGTATAAGGAGGGGGTGGTAGGGGGGGGGGGGGGTTGTATTACTTAAAATGTTTTATATGATGTATGTCTTTGAGCAAAAACAATGAAGGAGGTGCCATTGGACTGTAAATTACTGGTACCCAAAGTTTTATTTTATGCTCTATTTTAAGTTACCTCTCTGTGTCCTGTCTCTCCTTGTAATTTAATTGAACTGGCGGCATCGCCCCTAGCCTTTAGGGGCTTTGCCCCAAGAGGTAATTAATAAAAAAATTGGAGAAGCAACCACTTAATTTAAACATATTTAAAAAAAAACATATTTTGGATTTTGGTACTGCGAACCATAATTTTATGAGTTATCCATAATGCTTTCTTTTCAATCTTTTATTAATTTTTTATATGGGGGGGGGGAGTTGGGGGTGTTTCACCCCCAAGAAAATAGCTTAAAACCACCACAGGACCAGTAAGTATATTCTCTGAAAAGTAGAGCCCATTCGGTTCAGCGGTTATAGAGATCTTAAGCTTCAGACGGACAGACAGGCAGACATCGTTCTACTTTGTACTACAAAAGACACAACTTGCAAAATCCCTAGGAGAAAGACAGAGCTTGTAAGACTAAAGACACAGCTTTTCTCAAGACAAAAGACATGACTTGCCTGAGAAAAGACAGAGCTTTTAGGGGCACTATGATGTGTGTCTATTCTGGAAAGTCTACGTTGTCGTTGACTAATAGTAATTTTTAAAAGCGAAGCTTTTCTATAATTGGGGTCGGTCCATCTGTCCGTACGTCACAGACAGTTAGCTCTTTTAGTTAATTTAGATAGGTTAGAATTGTCCTATCAATTCCAAATATCAATTTGCATGAAGATTCCTGTAGTAGTTAGGTACAATTTAGAAAGCGTAGCAACTCTATAATCAATATCAGAATGTCCATACGTCCTTTTTAAACATGTCGATTTTTAACTTTTTTTACAACAAATTTTTGTATGTTAAAATTACCCGATTCTTCTGATTTTTTAAAAACTGATTCCTATTCCAACAAGGTACAATGTTATAAGCGAAGCATTTCTATAAACAAGTCCTAAAAATGTAAGTATGTCCTTAAACAGTATCATCAATTTATGCAGTTTTGCAACAAATACAGCATGACCCTCAAAAAAGTATTTTTAAGCATCTGCAGCCCTTATTTCTCAATGAATTATAAAAAAATGCATATGTCCTTGTTCTCCATAGTTTTCCACATAAGTAGATATAAAAATATTTTTTTTACCTCTATTAACACCAGAGATTTTTAGAGCTAAAGTTTTGAAAAAGTGACTGAGAAAAAGAATTTTTTTTTGTTTCTCTTATTTTTTGGATGGTTATATTATGTTTTTCTGGCAACTGAATAATGAGACACAAAGAAAAACAAGTTAACTAATTATTTCTTTTTTATTCCACCAAAAAATATAAATTTTTAATGGCAAAAAATACTTCTGAATGAACTGATTATTTGCAAATTTTAGGTTATTTATTAACCCTTATTTGAGAAAAGGATTAATTATGACAGTTGCTCCGCCTACTTTTCTGACATCTCAATAATTTAATAGGGGGTTAATTAAGCTTTTTAGACAAAAAAATCATTATGTTTTAATTTTATTTTCTTCATAACTTTTTTGTTATTAAAGTTAGGATTGTGAAACAAAAACAATTTTCCTGCTATATGCATAAAGATTTATTTGGTTTTTTAATCTTAAAAAATTTTGCCTAATAAGTAAGTTTTTCAAAATATCATTAAACTAAAAAGACTCAAAAAATATGTGTAAAAAAATGCTTTTTACTCAAAAACTAAATTTTTTATTTCATTTTTGTATAAAGTTTCTGCTAGTAACAAAAATAAAAGGATTTCTACCTTAATTTTGCTAAAAAAGTCGTTTCATGTTAAAAGTTACTTTTTCCTCAGTCACTTTTTCAAAACTTTAGCTCTAAAAATCTCCGGTGTTAATGGAGGTAAAAAAAATATTTTTATATCTACTTATGTGGAATACTATGGAAAACAAGGACATATGCATTTTTTTATAATTCATTGAGAAATAAGGGCTGCAGATGCTTAAAAATACTTTTTTGAGGGTCATGCTGTATACTTACAATATTGTTTGTACTAATGCATTTAATATTCTGCTAATTCAGTTCTGACAATCGACAAGTGTTAACGTTTGTTTGTCATTCCATTTCAGAGCTTCGCTTTTATGGATGTTGTCATCCTTGTTATAATTGAATTATCAGGAACTAGCAGAGAATGAGTGGGGACAATGGGCTAATTATTACACTAGTCCCCAAAGTTTTACAATAACGTTTTCTTATTCGCTGGCTTAATAACTTTTGGAACTTTTATTGGATTTTTAATAGTTAGGTTATTAAGTATGGTAGTGGTTAAACCTTAACCTTTCTACTAAAAAAGTGTTACCCACAAAAAAGATTTATTGTAATTGAGGTGCTTACATAAATTTATCGTCCATTGTCTTATCTCCTTAGATTCCTGGTAAGATCAAATATTTAGTCTATAATGAAAAGAAGGATAGTTCAAGGGAGGGAGGGGACCATGGGCTGTTTTATACACTAGTCCCAATATTTTTATAATAATGTTTTCCTATTTGTTGGCCTAACAACTTACTTTGGGGATTGGTTGGTTCATTAAGTTGAGTATCCAAAAGTTTTAACCACTAATTGTAATGGAAGATTTTTGTTTTATCATCGGGGATGTACATTAATTTATCGGCCTTTATCTTTTCCCTGTAGATCCCTGCATTAAAGCAATAATAAATAAGAAACAATATAGTTATTTTAATTTCGTCTAGTGTCACATCCCTTCACGATCCATACAATGCTTTACTCTGGTGGGCCTTCACGTCTGCATATTGTCATTTTGTCTCCTTTACAGTTAAGCTTCTTATAGGTCCTGGGAAGGTTTTAAACTATTTTTGGGGAGGGTATCTTCACGCCCCCCCAAACAAAAAATACTTTTTTACTCCTTTGAAGCTCAAATTCAAAATAGGCTGAGGTTGACTTTTCCCCCTCCTACCCCTAGATGCTTCTAGGGGTGTAGCTGTTAGTTAATTATCATAAAGAAAGACAAAATAACCCTTTCCTTTGTTATATATTTCAAATACTAACATTTAAAAAATATGCAAACAAGAATAGTCATTTCATAAGAATCACATCAATAAAAAGTAGACTTTCTTAATCAAGAATAATAAGATCATAGGTAGGGCAACAATAACAATTAAACCTTTTTAAATCTTTATATTTATTCATAAGAAGCGCAGCAATAACAATCTACATCTTCTTATATAAACCCTAATCAATTGGATATAGATAGCTGATTACTTTTTAGTAGCAAAGCTACTCTATAATTCAAAATGTCCATCCACCCGCCTGTCTGTTTGTCCGTCCGTCCGTCCGTCCGTCTGTCAGTCTGTCTGTCTGTCAGAGAAAAAGTGGAAAAACATGAATTTTTCGGCTCCTATGACAGATAGATGGCTGAAACTTTATGACAACATTCCCATCACTAAGGATTATAATTAACTTTCACACATCCATTTTCCGATTTTCAAAAAAATTTTTGTTAGATATCTAAATTAAATTTCCTGCCTTTTAATAAAACATCTATGGAGGTTGGACTGCCTTTTAGCAGATTTTTGGCTATTTTTATATTTTTACATATTTCCCCATATCTTTGGTGATTATGGTCCAATTTTCAAAATTTTTGTAGTTAAGAATATCAAAATTAATTTTCCAGTTGTTTCAAAAAACATCCATGGTGATTGGACTGCACTTTAGCAGGTTTTTGGCTATTTTTATATTTTTACATATTTCCCAATATCAAGTATATACTTTTAAGAATATTTTGAGTGTTAATTAAAATTATGCATTAAATTAAATTAAAATAGGCACGTCAGAATTTTTCTATCAATTTCAAAATTTGTATGGTGATTCTTGTGGTAGATAGGTAGACTTCAGAAATCGTAGGAACTCTATAATTGTTACCTGAATGTCCGTACGTCCATTCTAAACAGCTAATTTTTGTGTTATATAATTTTTTGATTGATCTGATTTTTGAAATACTGATTCCTTGGACACCAAAGTATAATTTTGTAAGCGTAGCATCTATAAAAATGTAAGTATGTCCTTAAACATTATTCTGTATCTAAGCAGTTTTTCAACAAATTTACTCAAAATTTTGTTTCATCTTTTAAACATTTATATTCTGATTATTTAGTTCTGACACTCTAAAAGTGTTAATGTTCATTTATCACACCTTTTCAGAGCTTCGCTTTTTTGGATGTTGTCATCCTTGTTTACCTATTTTGACCCCACCCTTTTAAATTTTTTTATGAGCAAATCATTTTGTTATTTAAATTTCCTTGTTTTAAATTAGTAAATGGGTTAATGTTTGGCTTTATTTCTTAAAACGTTTTTAAGATGCATTTGTTTGAGCAAACAAGGAGGGAGGTTTGTGACATTAATAGTTTGAGTATGGGGAATGTCTTGGTGTAAAACAGGTGCAACTCATTACCATGCAGTTAGGACCTCTAGACAAAATTCGTGCAATTAAAGATTTGGCTATCTATTTGGTGTTAGCTTACTTACTACCCTTGGGCGATTGAGCGCGTTACATTGCAATTTAGACACAGAGTAGGTTCAAGGTGGGGCGGAGAGGACTTTTACCCAAAGCGTCACCGAGCCCCTAGAGGTAATACTGGTATAAGGACAAGTATGTTCATAAGAAGAACAGCATTATTTTACTATACTGAATTTAACATGGACAAGTATAAATATAAGTAGAGCAGCAATATTATACAATTGTGATGTTTAAGTAATGTTGAAGTATATTCATAAATAGCGCGGCAAAATTATATTATGCTGTCCCTACCCTGCCAGAAACGTCGTAAGCAAATCCTACGATATGCATATGATAAATTCTGTAAGGAGCTCTGTAAGGACCTCTTTCGCATTTATCGTATGCATATCGTAGGATTTGCTTACGACGTTTCTGGCAGGGTAGTAATCTCTCCTCGTGGAGTAAGCATGAAAAAAAGTTAATTGATTACTTAATTGTGCCATTTTTGTGGTAAATTACTGATTTTAACAAGTGCATTTATATCCACAAGTTTGTCAGCAACATTATGATAATCTAAATTTAACCCTTACAGATCGGGCCCCAATTCCCACCTAAATAGATTGGGGGGGGGGGGGCGGGGGGGGGGGAAAGTTCATATTGACCCCCCCCTCTATCTCGGCTCCTGTTACAGTTAGAGACATAAAAATTTTGTGGTGGTTCATGTGTATTTTTAGAGAAAATTACTTTTTCTAGTCATAGCGGTCAGACCGCTCATTAGCTGCTTTTTAGGGGCCAGCCGCTAAATATTAAAACAGCTGTAGAGTGGCCAATTTTGCAGCTAGGATGACCAAATTTTAGGACGAACTTTTAATTTTTCATAACAAAAAAATACTTTTTCTGATCATCACCGAAAAACGGCAAATAACGGAAACCGCCATTTTCGGCGGTTACGGCGGTAAAACAGCGGTTGGCAACGCCAATTAATATTTTTATCTGTTTATTGTTGCTCAAGGATTTACCAACAAAATTTATAGGTCTCTAGCTGTAATATAAGCCACGATATTCATGATATATGTCTGTAGTAAAAGCTGGACAAAAAACGGTCATAAAGTCGGTCAGGGAGCGGTCAAACAGTCATAACACCACATTTCTCAGAAGGTCATTGATATCTAAGTATTCACCAAAAAAAATTTAGGTTTTCCTTTTACACAAAAGTCATAATGTAGAAATTAAGATTTATTTAAAATTTTTTCTAAATTTGGTGCCACCTAACCAACTTTGACTGGATGCCACGACCGACACAGACCAGATATCCTTATAAGATCAACTCTTGCCGACGTATAATTACAAAACTTAAATAGTCATGAAGTCACAACTCTCTATCTTACCTACAAAAAAATGACATTGAAATAACTAGAGGGGGGGGGGGGTCAATATGACTCCCCCCCCAATCTGTAATGTTTAACAAGGACATTAGTAACACAACATTATTCCTTCTAATGTTAACAAGGACAGTTATATACATATGTAAAACAACAACATTATACTATACTAATTTAAAACAAGGATAAGTATATCCATAAGTAGGGCAGCAACATTAAACTATTTAACAAAGTATCCTCATTCCTCCACCCCTCTGTTTTTAAAAAACTTTCTGAATATAATTGGTTCTTACACAAGAAATTTTTTTTTTATTACCCTCTTATCATTTCTATGGCATTGGGGTACCCAAAAATATAGGTACCCTAAAGTTTTTCTGTGTGTGTGTTTTTGTTATGCAGCAAATGCTACAATAATATTTATAATTCAGTACCAAATTTTGCCCTGGATTGTTGGGCTTGTTTTTATAGCTTGTAAGCTCATTTATTTGATTGGATCTACCTGTAAAACTGTAAAAATTGAATTTTGGGACTTTTCTTCTAGGGGCTAGTGGAACAAAAGATCCCCCAAAACACTAAAAATGTAAGTTCTAAGCTTATTTTTAAAGATATCAATCTGATTTTTTTAAAGAAAACTTTTTTAACATAACTTAACTAATTAACCATTACAGATTTCATTTCGGGACTGCCTTTCTAGAGGCTAGTGGAGCAAAAGACCCCCTCTAAAACTATAAATATGAGTTCTGAGCTTATTTTTAGTAGCAAAGCTATTCTATAATAAGTAGTAAAGCTACTCTATTATTTTAAATGTCTATCTGTCTGTCCGTCCATCTGTCCATCTGTCAGAGACAGAAAGGGTGAAACATGATTTTTTCAACTCCTATAAAAGATACACAGCTGAAATTTTTAGGGATAATTATGGTAATAATCTTCATATTTTCACCAAGTTTCATTAAGTTTTGCCAATTGTTTGGGGTGCTAGATCGATTCTTACATTTTTAAGGACTTTCAAGGACTTCCATGCTTTTTTTTGAAAGGAATGGTAATTTCCATTTCAGGTTGTAAATCTTTTTTATTCCCAAAACTTTTAACCTTGGAACTAAAATTTGTGGGTATAAATAATCCCAATAATAGAAATATGCTTTTAACTTTAAAAACTTAATTTTTTCATCACAATGTGTATAATAAAGGATGAATTCCAACATTTATTTGGCCCCCTTTTCGACATATCTCTGTAGATCTCTGGTAAATTATGCTTTTGAAAATCAAAACTCATTTTGATGAAATTTTATGAAAGTTAGGATCATGAAAATATCATTAACCTTACAAGACTCAAAAAAATGCTTTCAACTTAAAACTTATTTTAACTTTTTACTTAAAACTTATGTAAGTTACTTTTTCTTAAGTTACTTTTTCAAAATTTAGGCTCTTTCTAAAATTTTTTTCTTGTGTGGAAATGTTAAGAGATCAAGAACATAAGCTACTTTTTTTGATACACTAAGTAATATGGTCTGTAAACCCTAAATAATACTTTTTGTGTGTCATGCTGTATTACATAGAAGCTCCACAATGATGTCTTAGTTCCTAACTGCCAAATTTCATTGGGGGTGGGGGTTATCATACCTGTACATCCCTCCCCCCTTAGACATCAGTGCACTTCATTGCTTGTTTTTATATATAATAGCTTTAAATTTGTTTTTGAATAAAAGTCTAATCCCAAATGACAAATACTATATTAGATATTTTACTATTATTTATTTATTCTAAATGTTAATAATAATTCATGAATATTTATTGTAAATATTAAAGAAACATATGTTAGAAAGAGTAGTTTTGTGTATTTCATATCAATATTAAATATATTTAATTTTAGTAAGTTTTTCTCAGGAGTTTACTTCATTGGAGAACAGAGTTGATAAATCAATCAAAATATTATTAGAGTACATTAGAATCACTTCAAAGGCAGATTGTCTCAGTCTGTGGTTAGAGTGGTTTTGCTGGAACTTTATAACACAACTTTAAATCAGAAACAGAAGATTGATTTATGCAGAAAACTAGTGAATTTGATTTAAACATCTAATTTGTATAAATTTAAAACAAACTTTCATCAGTCATTTTTTAAACATGAAAAGAATATAAAATTTTTGAATGTATTGTAATACTGTATAATATCATGTAGTTTAATATAATTTGACTTATAAAGTTTTTTTTTTACATTAATTATAAAATCAATTTTGCCAATTTTCATCATGAAAGTAGGAAATAAATCACAAAAAAATGGATTGTTTAAGTAAGGATTTTGTAGCAAAAAAGGAAGATTTAAGTAAGAAATTTATTTCAAAAATGGCTTGTTTAAGTAAGAATTTTGTAACAAAAATGGAATATATAAGTGGGAGATTTATCACAAAAATGGTTTGTTTGAGCAAAAATTTTGTAGCCAAAATGGAAGATATAAGTAGGAATTTAATCACAAAAATGGCTTGTTTAAGTAAGGATTTTGTAACAAAAATGGAAGATATAAGTAGGAAGTTAATCACAAAAATGGCTTATTTAAGTAAGGATTTTGCAACAAAAATGGATGATTTAAGTAAGTAATCAACCCCAAAAATGGCTTATTTAGGTAAGGGTTTTGCAACAAAAATGGATGATTTAAGTAAGCAATCAACCCCAAAAATGGCTTAATTAAGTAAGGATTTTGCAACAAAAATGGATGATTTAAGTAAGTAATCAACCCCAAAAATGGCTTATTTAAGTAAGGGTTTTGCAACAAAAATGGATGATTTAAGTAAGCAATCAACCCCAAAAATGGCTTATTTAAGTAAGGATTTTGCAACAAAAATGGAGGATTTAAGTAAGTAATCAACCCCAAAAATGGCTTATTTAAGTAAGGATTTTGCAACAAAAATGGATGATTTAAGTAAGTAATCAACCTCAAAAATGGCTTATTTAAGTAAGGGTTTTGCAACCAAAATGGATGATTTAAGTAAGTAATCAACCCCAAAAATGGCTTATTTAAGTAAGGGTTTTGCAACAAAAATGGATGATTTAAGTAAGCAATCAACCCCAAAAATGGCTTAATTAAGTAAGGATTTTGCAACAAAAATGGATGATTTAAGTAAGTTATCAACCCCAAAAATGGCTTATTTAAGTAAGGGTTTTGCAACAAAAATGGATGATTTAAGTAAGCAATCAACCCCAAAAATGGCTTATTTAAGTAAGGATTTTGCAACAAAAATGGAGGATTTAAGTAAGTAATCAACCCCAAAAATGGCTTATTTAAGTAAGGATTTTGCAACAAAAATGGATGATTTAAGTAAGTAATCAACCTCAAAAATGGCTTATTTAAGTAAGGGTTTTGCAACCAAAATGGATGATTTAAGTAAGTAATTAAACCCAAAAATGCCTTAGTTAAGTAAGGATTTTGTAGCAAAAATAGATGATTTAAGTAAGCAATCAACCCCAAAAATGGCTTATTTAAGTAGGGATTTTGCAACAAAAATGGATGATTTAAGTAAGTAATCAACCCCAAAAATGGCTTATTTAAGTAAGGGTTTTGCAGCAAAAATGGAGGATTTAAGTAAGCAATGAACCCCAAAAATGGCTTGTTTAAGTAAGGATTTTGTAGCAAAAATGGAAGATATAAGTAAGCAATCAACTACAAATATAGCCTAAATGGCTGAGAAGGGATTAAATTTTGAGGAAAAATAATCCGGATTAAAATCTTAATCTGTAAGACATTTACAACAAAAGCGTCCGATTTGGCTGATTCTTATCAGCCACCCTTATTTTTGGGGATTTTTAGGGGTTTATAGGGCAATAATAGTTCTTCAAGTAAGCAATTAACCTACGAAAATGGCTCGTTAGTCCGACATGTCCGATTTAAGTAAGCCACTTTTGTTGTAAAGTGCGGACTTTCCCGATGTGAGCACGTCCTACTTAAATCTGACAAAAATGCTTATATAAGCACAAAAAAAGGTAAATTGCTGAGACAGAGATTACTAGGGACACGTATATTCTATATTTATTTATAAACAATACTTTTAATCAAAAAATCAATTAAACACACTTTCTTAACATTCTACATTTTTACCCACTTCCCTTTTGTTTCATTACCATACTAAATATACAAATTTACGGGCCGTATTCCAAATTGGAGAATAGTTTTGGTAACAAAAAAACTAATTTGAAAGCAAACTTATTTTTAAGCTAATTTATTGCAATTCATTAAAAATTATAATTTATTTTAGGGAATTTTTTTGGTTAAGAAAAGTTCAGGGGGGGAGGACTTTTAACCAGGCATGTCAGGGAGATACATTGATATACATTCCCTATGATAATACACAAATTACCCTTATGTAGACTTAAATTATTGATGGAAAAGTTTGAAACCGACGAATCAAATACAATATAAGTTTTTGAGCCTACGAATAAGATAACATGGGTGAAAATATTTTGATAACAGTGTAATTTACACTCTAATAATAACTAATAACTTATTTTCTAAAATTCAAACAATAATAAAGAAAGACAGTCAGAAATTAAACTAAAGTGAGGGAAGTAAATTTTTAAAGAACAAGCTTTGCAGGTTAAAAATATACATTAAAATATTTTTCCTCTTACTAAAACAGGATGTCTGTCTGTTTGTCTGTCTGTATGTTTGTACCGAAGGGTCTCGTTAACCGCTGAACCGATCGGGTTCTCTTTAACAGGGTAGCTTCTCATACGTCTATAACTTTAGGTTTATAACTTTTTTTGAGGAGGGCACTGCTTTCCTCCCAATTGAGAAATCGCCCCTAGAAAAATTAACCACTCCCCCCCCAAAAAAATATTTACTTTTTAGAAAAAATGGTTTTTGGGATTCAACTTTCCCTTATCCTTAAGTAGTACACACATACAATCTAAGGACAATATTTACAAACCAAATGACCTTGATTTTTTTTTATTTTAACAGAAAAGAAATTATGTAAAAAGTCACAAAAGAACATTTTTTTAGAATTATTATGTATAACATTAAATAATGAAAAAGAACAATAAACTTAAAACAGTTTAAACACAAAAAAATTTATATTCTGAATAAATATATTATTCTGAATAGAATAAAAGATGGAACGTGAGCTCATCATCTTTTACTATATTTCACTTATAATAATTCACTTACTAGAACAATGTAACTCAGATGAATATTTGAATATATTTATATTTGTAATATGACAGTGAATTACACAAGTTAAGGAAGAAGGACAAAGTGAATAAGAAATTCTGAAATTTATTGGCGTGGCTTTTAAACAGTATATTAAAATATTCAAAAGCTTGTGACTAATTTTAAACTGAAATATAGCTATCCCTTAAAAACCACAATACTAAAATATCTTTTTTTCTGCTAAAAATATCTTATAAATACTACATTTTGCAGACAACACTTCTTTTTTTTCTTCAAAACTTTCTTTACTGTAAAGTTGCCACGCTTTAGGAGAATCCCCAAAAATGTTGTTGTCAGAGAAAGCTCCTATATGTGTGTGTGCAGGAGGGAGTGCATACATTTTCACAAAAAATATTTTTAGTAGGACTAGCTAAGGATGTGTATGTACGTTTGTACGTTTGGGATATAATTTCAACACTCAAACAAACAAGCAAACACTTCTATAGTAACGTTAGTTTATCTGTTGTTAATTTTGAAAATGTTTTACATTTTCACTGTATTAGAGTTTGCTGTTTTGTTTTTGTTTAAAGTGTCATATTAAGTTTTGTAAAAAGAAGGTGTATAAACTTTTTTTTTTATAGCTAGCCGGTTCTTTTAGTAAGTAGTAGATGTAAAATTTTTCATAGAATTCAGATATGCAATCGGTTTTTTTGTAGACCTCTTATTTTTTAAGTAATTTAAGTTTTTTAAAAAAATAATTAAGTCGGTTTTAAGGTACTAAAACGCAACAAAATAAAAGAAGAAAATGGCCAGTAAGAACAAAAATAGTAAGATCTTTAATTTGACACCTTACTTTTAAAATTCTGTTGAGTAATTATTGAAAAAATCTATTTTTTTAACCTCGGTTTAATAAAAACTTTAGACCTAAATATTTTCTCAAACAGACATAAAAAACATGGGTTCATATATACCTTTAGAATCAGAAAAATATTACGAATCCATTGTAAGCAAAATTGAAAAAAAGTAAAAAAATTTAAAAATTAAAAAATGGCCAATTGTATTTTTTGTTCTGGCAACACTATCGTCTTCCCTTTTTTACCCCCTCTTTACCCCCTCTATACCCCCTTCCCATTTTTATACTCAATTGAAGAGTTAAGACGTTGCCTGTACAATATAATATGATATTTTCATATAATTCCTTTTATTGTAGTTTATATACTATATTGTAAACTTTTTTTTTCAATTTTGCTTACAATGGATTCGTAATATTTTTCTGATTCTAAAGGTATATATGAACCCATATTTTTTTACTTGTGAAATGATAAAATTGAGTTCAAAGTTTTTATTCTCGTGGGTTTAAAATAATCGATTTTTTCAATAATTACCTGACAGAATTGAAAAAGTAAGGTGTCAAATTAAAGATCTTACTATTTTTGTTCATAATGGCCATTTTCTTTCTTTTTTTTGTTGCATTTTAGTACCTTAAAATCGACTTAATTTTTTTTTTTTTAAACTTAAATTACTTAAAAAATAAGAGGTCTACAAAAAAACCGATTGCATATCTGAATTCTTTGAAAAATTTTACATCTACTACTTACTAAAAGGACCGGCTAGCTATAAAAAAAAAAGTTGATACAACTTCTTTAAAACAAAAAAACATGCAATTAATGCTATTTCTTATACAAAGCCAACTCTTTTTTAAGAAATTAATATAGAATTTCTGACAAACATACAAAGTGAGTTATAGAGAAGACGTTCAGTTGTCAAATAAAGAAAGAAATTAGCCAAAAAAAATCAAAGAAATCACGAAACTTTTGCTAGAAAATAAATTTTTATGTCTTTTGACTGGGGCCAACAAAACTGAAATTTATCCATTACTTTATTTGCTGAAAGTTGTCAATAATACGTTGCGATAAACAAATATTTTTTTTGGTTTTCTGACAATACTGAAAAACATAGTTTGTTTTTGTACACCCTGTATAAGTAGCTATATATTGAATTTAATATTTTAACAGTTTTAAAAGAACATATATCATATGTAAAATAAGGGGAATGATATAAAAAAGGGGCGATTTTTCCCCTTCTCCTTTTCACCTCCTGAATATCTATCTATCTATCTATCATTTATTATAGCGTAGCTTCTCAACAATATTGCCTGTCCGTGTGTTCTGTCCCCCCCTTAATTAGTCATGTTTGTTATAGAGTATTGAAGCTGCGCTATTTTTGATCAAAACGAATAATGTCCTACGTTTTTTTCTGTTTACATTTTTGTCAGCTGCGCCGCTTTTGAACAAAAGTGTTCTTTTAAGTCAATGAAAATTCTGCTTGAATTGTGACTATGTGATCAAATGAAAATTGATTACCCATTTGTTCTCTAATTTCCGAAGTTGTACGACAGATAACCCTACTGTTGCAAAAGCTATTTTCAGCTACTCCAGTCAAAGGGAAAGGCTTTTATATTTACAAATCAATTTATAAATTTAGATTTTTTTGGAAGTTTGTAGCTTTTTTTATCTAGTAAGAAATATTGAAATAGGATGAGTGTGATACGTAAAAATCGGAAACTAAAATTCAGCTGACCGACTATGTTATGGCATACTGCCCAATTTTTAATGTTTATAATTTGACTTTCCTGTTCTGTACGCTAGCTATAACAATGGGTGTGTGTCGGATTAACGCTAGGAAATAGGGGAAATATAATTCCAAATTGAAGACGACATTTCATTCGTCCTGTTCCTCTCCCCTATCCTAGCTTTCATCTGGCACAGGTGTATATGGATATAATAACAGGGGAAAAATTGTTGTCAATTTTCACTGTTATTGGTCAGTTCATTCATTCAGTGGGACAGGAGAAGATGAAAAAAATGGGAATCGTTATTTTAGCCCACTGCTTGTTTCACTTTATTAGAGAACATAAAAAATTAGGTGTAAGATCCAGGTGTAATCAGGTAGGGAGAGGATTTTGGAGGATTTTTCACAAAAATAATTTTGCCTCACCAGTGATTAGCGATTAGTGTGCCTTTTTTTTATGAATTCAACTCTACTTTGTACCAATCAATCAAGACTGTATAAATCACTTTGTCTGTTTGTCTTTTCAGAAGATAATTTGATCAAATGTCCTATGCTTCGCATATTAAGAATGTTGTTATCCTTGTCAACAAAAACTGAGAGTAAAGTAAACTCTGAGTATATCAATATATTTTTTCTATTGCTATTATGTTTCATACAAATATGAAATATTAATATCTTTTTAATTTTTAATAAAATATTAATCTATGTCTTAATTTAAAAAAAAGTTAATCATACTAGATTTTTAAAGCGAAGTTTTTCTATATACGGGTCGGTACACTTATCAGTACCACAGTAACGGATAGCTGTTATCTTTACTTTACATGCTAGAATTGTCTTATCAATTCTCAAACTTTGCAGGATAATTTTTACTTTTTAAAAAAAATTTTTTTTCAAGATGTAATTAGTTATCCTATTCATCTGATTTATAAAACAATGATTCCTAGAACAACAAGGCACAACACTTTAAAGCGAAGCATTTCTATATCTAGTCTTAAAAATAAAGTATGTATTTAAACAGTATCCTGTATTTTTCGCAATTTTTCAACAAACTTATATACAATTTTGATTATGCTTACAAATCATTATTTTGCTTATTGAGTTCTGATACTCTATAAGTGTATACATTCGTTTTTTATACTTATAGATGTATAAGTATAGATATTCAATACAATCCATATTTCCTAGGCCATGTGCTGGAGACCCTTTTCGTCTCCTAACAACGTCATGTTTATATTTTCGACGCTATTAGCTGATTTTCAAGACCAATACAAAATCGCCATAAAAGCAGAGTTACATATAGCTCATATCCCCCCTATTCTTTTACTGTCATGTTCTACTGTCAGATTTTAGCTGGAGAAATCTGCATAATAGTACATGTGTTTAAAATTTTCTGATTATATTATTTTGACATTATGTAGTAAGGACCACCTCCTAGAGCGAATGAAAGAGTAGCTTTGCTCCTAAAAAACAATTCCATTTATTGAAACTATCAGTTCTTTAATTAAACTGCGTTATAGTTTCATGTCCCTTTTTAAATATTTACAAATATTGTTTATTTTTATTGCTGCGCCATTTATTGACCTAAAAAATACGTTTATTTACTTATTTTTGTATTTAAGTAAAAAAATATAAATTTAATAAATTACATATTCAATGAAAAATTCCAAGTTTGAAGAAAAGTGAAAATTATTGGATTCTTTTCATAAAACAATTTCCAACAAACTTCAATTGAAAAAGACCACCCTTTTTGTTAGAAGCGCAGCAACAATAAACTATTATTTATCCGTACGGAAGACACTTTACGACTAAAGTATCTTCGCAGTCTGCATATCCTTGCAGTTTCTTTCTATGTACGCACCTTTGATATTCAGACGAATAAGGTCCCCACCATTGGCACCAGGAATTTGTCTGGGTTATATATCTATACTTATACAATTATTTTCGTAGAGCAGCCAAAAAATTTCTTCCTAAACAAAGCTGATATACGGTCAGTCAGACAGCTGGATGGATAGACGGTCATTTGGAATTATATGATAGAGTTGCTTCTAAAAGTTGGGTTAAACCAAGGTAAAGTGAATTCTACTTATTTCTTTATGCATATTGTTATATACATATGATTATAACTTATAATTTGACTGTTAGCAGAAATAAATGTATAGTAAAATTTACAAATTAGTAGTGTTGGACCGGATACTTTTTTGGCCGGATATCTGGCCGACGCCGGATATCCGGCCGGTCAACCGGATACTCGGCATTATAAAAAAAGCCGGATATCCGGACGGTAAACTGGATATCTGGCCGGTAAACCTGATATCCGGCATTTTAAATCAACCGGATAACCCATATCCGGATAGTTTCAATATCCGGTATTCTGCCGGATATTGTAAAAGGCCGGATATCCGGCCCATCCCTAATAATAATTTTTTTTTGTTTCATGGTACTATCCTTTGATCCATGAGAACCCTCTTTATTTTGCCCAGCATTAAAAAATGGTTTAGTATTATAAGTACCATAGTCAAGTATAGTATAGTCTTGAAAAACAACCATTTATATTGCTATCTTTAGGAACAAGGCTACACTATAAATTTAGTCTGTCTGTTTGTGAGTTTGATAGTCACTTACAATTACTTCGTCAGGGCGATTTTAAGTCATCATCTAAAAAATCCAGACAATCCACGTGTAATGGGAAGCGATACTCTAACACCCAAGGATATTATGTTAAGTAACATCCATCAGATAACTAACCCTTTTATTGCACGACCTTTGTCTGAGAAGTCCTAATTGTGCATGGTAGTGAGTTGCGCTTGTGTATGGGCCAAGGCATTCCCCCTACTCTTACTAATAATGTCGCGCACCTGACATAGCAACAGTAGGAACCATTATTAACGTCTTTAGTTATGACTCGGTGTCGGCCAGAGATTTGAACTTATCACCTCCCCGGCGACGAGCGGGTGCGCTACGTGTTGAGCCACGATCGCGGGTTGATAGTCACTTACTTAAAACCAATAGGTCTGCAGGGGGACACTCTAACTTTTATATTTTTTATAATCAGGGTCCGTCCGTAACGGATAGCTTTTTTCATTAATTTAGGTATTTTTGAATTGTACGATCGATTTCAAACTTTGCATGATGATTTCTGTAGAGATTAGGTATGATTTAGAAGCGTCGCAACTCTTTAATCATTACCAGAATGTCAGTGCGTTCATTTTTAATATGTTGATTTTTAACCTTTTTAACAACATTTTTTGTGATATAATCATCCGGTAGATCTGATTTTTGAAATACTGATTCCTATTACAATAAGATACAATATTATAAGAGGAGCATCTCTATAATCAAGTTCTAAAAATGTCAGTATGTCCTTAAACAGTATTCTGTATTTGCATATAATTTTGTCAAACTTATATACTTATATTTTGTATATTTAGTTCTGACACTGACACTTTAACAAAGTATTCAATATGCATGCAATTTATATGTTTTTTTGTCAGTCTATTTGTAACAAAAGATCTCGCTAACCACTCGGACGATTTCATTTTACTCTTTAGGAAAGCTGGACGACATAGATCATTTCAGTTTTCTATATATGTTTTGGATCATGGAAAGAAAACGAAGTTGCGGGTTCCGTCACATTTTCACATTAGCTTTTCTCCTATTTCTAGCCACTGCAGGGCATATTTTCTAACTCTGCGGGCCAATCATTAATATTTACTTAACCTAACCTATTCTAAAATAACTTTTCAAAAGCTACTGTGACAATACGATGAAACCCGCAACTTTGTTTCTTTCCATGACCCTATGTTTTAAATAGATGATACCTTAGGGTATAAGAATATTTTGGGTCATCTCAGAAAACGCCTATCTCAAAAAACGCCCATCTCAGAAAACGCCTATCTCAAAAAACGCCCATCTCAGAAAACGCCTATCTCAAAAAACGCCTTTTTCATAAAATGCCTACTACATTTTAAGAATTATTTTGTAGTAAAACATGTAAGTCTAAGAAGGTATTGTGAATATTGTACAATATGTACATTATAAATCTTCTTATGAAATATGTATCCCTAAAGTATAATTTCACTCTTGTACATTCCTTAGGCCCTTTTTATTTTTCTAATCATTTTTAGCAATAACATACTAAAGGTTTGCTTTTTAAAAATTGATCACAATTGAATAACAAAAACTTTTACCTATTAAATTCATGTTTTAAGTTTCTTTATTTCATATATCTACTAGAAAACCCAGTTTACTTTTCAGTTATTACAATAAGATGAACAACTATGAGCTCCATAAAAACATACTTCTTATTTATTTTCTTTATTATTTGACCTAATACAGGGTGTTTTTTTTTAATAAGTTAAAAGTATTGCTTAATTTAACCCATTTGCCATTGACAGAAATTAATAATCTATATCTTAAATTCTTTATTGATGTGGGACATTTTGTAAGAGAAAAAAATATTTGGCGATTTTCAACAAATTCTGCCTTAAAAACCGGTTTTACCAAAGTACCTATTTTTGGAAGATTTTTGGATCTTGACTAATTTAAAGAGTTTGCAAAAATGCGTACATTTTCAAAAATCAAATTGCGCGGCTTGTGTTTATAGTAGAAAAATGTTACCCATACTGTTACCAAAAACACAAAATATTGTTCTAGTTATTATTATGTATTCTTAAAAGAAATTATATCATTTTTAACATACACAAATAATATACAAAATATTTATTGAGTATGATATGCTTTAAAATTATCAGAATTATATAGCTGTTCTTTAAAATAAAAAAAAATAGTTTAGAATAATTATTATAAATTATAAAGCAATTTATCATTTTAATGTCTTATCTCTATATTCCTTCTTTTTTTTATCAGATTCAAAAATGATGTACTTTTGATTAAGCTTCAATTATTAAACCCTTTAATGGGGTGTAAAATTTGGGTAGGATGTAGGGTAGGTATAAATAGTTTGAAAACACAAAATATTGTTCTAGTTATTATTATGTATTCTTAAAAGAAATTATATCATTTTTAACATACACAAATAATATACAAAATATTTATTGAGTATGATATGCTTTAAAATTATCAGAATTATATAGCTGTTCTTTAAAATAAAAAAAAATAGTTTAGAATAAGTATTATAAATTATAAAGCAATTTAACATTTTAATGTCTTATCTCTATATTTCTTTTTTTTATCAGATTCAAAAATTATGTACTTTTGATTAAGCTTCAATATTAAACCCTTTCCTCTAAAGAGTTATCACTCCAATAATTTTCTCCCATCCCCCATTTTCCATTTATTTAAACTATCCCTATTCCCTTAATATAGAAGCTACTCTTTAGTTTGTCATTTTATCCATCTTTGTACATAGTTTAGTCACTGGTTGATTTGGTATCTGTACTGGTAATTGTGTTTTAGATAAGAGATCATGAATGACAAGTATTTTATTATAATAGTTAATACTAGTTTTAAATTAGTCTTTATTTTTTAAAAATGTAGTAGGCATTTTATGAAAAAAGCGTTTTTTGAGATAGGCGTTTTCTGAGATGGGCGTTTTTTGAGATGGGCGTTTTTTGAGATAGGCGTTTTTTGAGATAGGCGTTTTCTGAGATAGGCGTTTTTTGAGTATAGCCAATATTTTTTGTTTATAGGAGAAAAAAAGGCTCTAGCAGCTGATAAGATCTTTGCTATAGACAAAAACTTCTCAATATTTTACATTTAGAAAACACAAATTTTCAATTAAAAAAACTGATATTTGATAAATTTAAACCAAAAATGTCTTTAAAACATTTTGAATTTTACTTTTAACTTTAAAGCAAATTTATTGCTGTAATTTTTAAAAGCAAAGCTTTTCTATAATTAGGGTCGGTCCGTACGTCCGTCCGTCTGGAACAGATAACTTTTTTCGTTAATTTAGACATGTTAGGATAATTCTATCGATTTCAAACTTTGCAGGATGATTCCTGTAGTAGTTAGGTACGATTTAGAAAGTGTAGCATTCTATAATCGTTACCAGAATATCCGTACGTCCATTTTAATCATGTTGGTTTTTAACTTTTTTAACAACAAATTTTTATGTGATAAAATTATCCGATTGATCTGATTTTTGGAATACTGATTCCTAGGACAACAAAAAGCACCTCTATAATCAAGTCCTAAAAACGTGAGTATGTCCTTAAACATTATCCTGTATCAAGCAGTTTTCAACAAATTTACTTACAATTTTGCTTCGACTTTAAATATTTATATTATAATTATTCAGTTCTGACACTCTAATCAAGTGTTAATGTTCATTTGTCCTTCCATTTTAGAGCTTCGCTTTTATGGATGTTGTCATCCTTGTTTGATATAAAATATCTTATGAATTATGAAGTGAAATGTGCAATAATTTGCATAAATGGTAATAAATAATATATGTAGGTAAAAACAGCAGGAATAAAAGTATATGCAATTTACATAAAAAAGTAATAAAAAAATCTCACCGTCAGCCAAACGAACATTAACAATTATAAATTAACATTTGATTATTTTTGGAAAATTTTTGGTGCATTGTCCCTTTCGTGACAACTCCTCTTAAGGAGCGTTTAGTCGCATTTTCACAGTAGCTTTTAAGTTAGGTTAGGTGATTGCCCCGCAGGGTCAGACAATTTGTCCAGCCGGGTTAGAGCCCCCCGCAGGGACTAGAAATAGGGGAAAAGCTACTGTGAAAATACGACGAAACGCCTCTTAATAGGCGTTGTCACGAAAGGGACAATACCCAAATAGTAATGATCAAAGTTATTCCATTTTAATTTTTTGTCTCAAAATGATCATGAAAAGTTTTAAATTGATTTTCACCTCTGAAATGCTCAAATAATTTAGGGCTCGGCACTGCGCTTTAGCCGTGATATTTGGGTCAGGTTTAGACTAGCTGATTTTTATAAAAAGTTAAATTCCCTAAGGCTTACAGGCTGCTGATGCACGGCTGCTAAGAACCGAAATAATACGAGCTGAACACCTATTAAAAGCTTTCTCAAAACCTATAACAAGGATAACAAAATCCTTACTTTAGCAAAGCACTAAAATATAGATGGACCAACTGACGAAGTTAGTTATAGAACACATGTTCAGTGGTCATTAAAAAACGATTGACGAGAAAAGAAAAATAATATAAATCAGAAATCAGTCATAAACAACCGTTCACTAATTACTGGATTAGGACCTGCAAGATCATGTCTAAAACCTGGAATCGGCCTGGAATATTTTTTTTAGAAATATAATATTAACTAAATGAAGATGATTAAAGTCCCTCCACAGATTATGACGGCATACGATAGAATAGCCAATGAGAGGCCAGTATACACTGTAAATGACCAATGGTAAAATTTATGCAGGCCTCTCATTTGATATTCTATCGTATGCCGTCATAATCTTTGGAGGGACATTAATCTTAAAAATATAATATTGGCTATGTTGGCATATCCATATATTAGAAAGGTATTTAACAGGATTCTTAAGGGATAAGACAATGGACAATCATTAAATATACACCCCCAATGATGATTAACAAAATTATTCATTCTTTAACCTATTCAGGTTAAAAAGTTTGGACAGCTTGTCTGCAAAAAGTTCTAACGTGCCTAAATTGACGAAAAAGCTATATGTCAAGGACGGACGTACGGACACACCCTAATTTTAGAAAAGCGTCTCTTTTAAAAAAGAATATTAATAGCAGTTGAATTGTGCAGTAAAATGGATGTTTAATATACGTGAATTAGCCTGGAACATGGTCACCTACATAATATCAGTAAAACCCTTTTTAACTTTAAACGGCTGTGATTCTATTGGAAGTATACGTCCAGATGATAATGCTAATATGCATAAAAAGTCTTGATTCTAGAGAAGATGAATAATGCTTGTATACAACTAATTGCAGTCATTTCAGCAATATTAATCACAGGTAAAGTATACATTTCAGGTTTATATAGTTTTTTTTTAAAGTAAACTAAAATTAACGACTTTGTAACCTTTTATAATATGTTTCTAGCTCTAATTTAACTGGCAATAATATTTCCTTGCAATCTTCCAAAATTGCAGAATGAATTTAAAACAAATTCTATTTCAAGGGAAGATCCAGGGGGGGGGGGTTCTAATTAGGGCTGGGCCGGATATCCGGCCAGTTTTAATACCCGGCCGGATACCGATTATTGAAACTATCCTGATACAGGATATCCGGCTGATTTTTAATGCCGAATATCCGGTTATCCGGCAATTTGCATGATTTCGAACGTTTAACATCTATCCGGCCGGAACCAGATATCCGTTATTAGAAATCAGCCGGATATCCGGTATCTGGCCAAAAAAGTATCCTGCCCAACCCTAGTTCTAATCTCTCTCAAGTTGCTGAGCCCCTAAATCATATATATGCGACGCAAATAGTTACATAAAAAGCCGGGATATTGTTAGAGTTATGTCATTCTTTTTGGTAGATTTTTCTTGGATGGTTGGTTTAGGATTAAACAAAACCCCACAAGAAGTCTAAAAAATCTTGGACTAATATAAAAGTGCCCATAAGAATAAATACAGGGGTTAATGATTATATACGTTCCAGACAAACCAATTATCAAAATCATGCAACTTCTTGATAAAGCATGAGTATTTAATTAAAATTATATTCTTTAATGAGTCTAAAATCATGATTTGGAATCTAAGATTTTAAAATTAAAACGCATGCAAGTATAATATTAAAGAGTATTAATTATTTTGTTAAAAGTAAAATGTACGCTTTGAAATCGACAAAAAGGGAAAACAGAATAATGCTTTGCAAGTACATTATTTTTAATTTTGAAATTAAGCTTTTCAAAAATATAATACAATGAATGTTTGTAGTACTATGTATTTATATTGTCTGTTCCATAATGAAATGGTTAAAGCGTCATTTTACTATGAAACCTATGTGCATTATAGAATTGAAATAAGATATTTACAGTTTTACACTTACTCATATTCTCCACCTCCTTATGATTAGGTAACTTTCCCTATTTGGCCCTGACCGCTCAGAGCACATTTCTAATCTTACTTAACCTAACAAAAACAAGTAAAATCTCGCATTTATTTTAATTGTACTAAAGAAATTTGAACACATAAGGAAAACTATAACCTCTGATTATCCGAGACATTTTTTATATAATTTGGACTAATGTTAATTTGCAGTAAAATTACCTTCCTACCCATATTCACGTGCCCCGTTGAAATTAAATGTGAAAAATTATGTCCACTTTTTAGGCCTCTGTAGCAATCTAATGAAACTACATTATAATTGAATTATTAACTACATATGTTAATATGATAACAGCACTAAATTATGGTAGGTATCATCGGTGAGCCAGTGGTTGAGCTCCAGAAGAATGGATCATACCATGAGGAATATCTTAAACTACAAGAAAGAATCCAACTACCTTTAGAGTTTACTGTTTGTTTCAGGTTTATAATTTATAATAGCTGCTCCAGCAATCAATACTTGTATGAAGGTAACAGGGTGTCTATCTCTCTATGTGTGTATGTTTGTAGCTTTATATCTCGCTAACCGCAAAATTGATATGGTTCTTAATTAAAATGAAGATTCTAAAACTTGCAAGGAAGGTTTGTAACTATTTGTTGAAATTGTCATCAGTTTGACTGTAGAAACGCATTTGATAAAAAAAATTACATTTAATACTATACAGGGATCTAAAAGGATAAGACAATGGCTGATAATTTTATGTAAATCACAAATGACGCTACACAAATACCCCTTCTGTAGATTACACTTAGTGGTTGAAACGTGGGGAAACTTAACTTAATCAACCAACCAATCAAAATTTGATAACAATCCCGAAAGTTGTTAAGTCAACGGAATAAGAAAACGTTAAGTAAAATTTTTGAGGACTATATTAATGGTCTAAAGCTATTTTTAATGTTAAGGTTTAAGCTGTATTATGAGAGAGGAGAGACGAACTATGTATTCAGCTATGCAGTCAGATCTGATGAAAACAGACTGAATTTTCGTAAGTCCTTGGCCGTGCCTTTTAGCTCTGGCCTCCAAGCCCTGGTCTGTTTAGTTGTGTAGTTACCTTTTAAATGTGGAATGTACATTCGATAGATACATCATATACATATACTCTTTAAAATACAATGGAATAAACTATAAGTTCAAAAGGATATGATATAAATTACTGTATATAAAATCTTTTACTAAGGACTTTAGATTTATATCTGTATTTAATTTTACTGTTTACTTCTTATTTACTCTAGGGGAGGTAAAAAATAGCTGAAAAACAGACATTTTTAAGCTTCTCAAAAGAATAGTTAAAGATACAGACCCGCCATTCCGGAGATCTTAAGCTTCAAAAAAACGTTCTACTTTATATAACAGGATTTGTCAGCGTGTTGTTGCTGCGCTACTTATGAACATCTTTGTACTTGTTTAGATTTGAATACAAAGAAGAAGGAGGGTTCCCTATGCCTTGGAGAACAATGTGTTGCCATGCCCATCAACAATGTAGATATCAGGAACATATTTTAGTCTAACCACAGTCAGGGAGTAAGGTAGGGGACAAGGGGCAATTAATTCAATTTATGAGTTTTTGATGAAAGGTCTTGAAATGGAGATTTATCTAGAAAATTTAAAGAAAATTGTAAAGGGTATGTTAATTACAACTAAGAAAACTATAAAATAAGAAAATGTTCTAAAAAGCATACATTTGAAAATAAGATTACCAGAACATCAGACTACACAAATATCACAATAAAGTTTTTATATATGAAATGATATTTTCTGGAGAAAAAAATTGTTAAAACCAGCCATTTCATCTGTTTGCTAGAAATTAAGTTTATTGATACTTGTCTGCTATGCTTAAAACTAACTCAGCAAGTTCACGGCAATGATGCGCTAGTACCCAAAGTCAGTCAGAACCTGCTTAATTCTTGCACATTTCCTTTAAGCCAGTACCTAAAGTCTGAGACTCCTAAAAAATGAATATTCGATCCATTGTCCCCTTTTTTTACTCCTTGAATCACAGTGCTCCTGAAGTCAAAATAATTTTGACTAAACCCAACAGAAAAACGGGCTATATGGTCATCAAATGTAACCTAACCTAATCTTAACAAATTATTGTCTCTGCAAGAATCATAGTTTTGTCGGGGGGTTCTATATTTTGGGTAATCTTCAAATATGTCTCAGGATGGTTTTAGGCTATTTACTTTACATTAAGTTTTTGAGACAGTTTTATGCTATTATCTAGCCCCTCTCTGCCCTTTTGAATACAGATCCCTTAGATGCTAGGGGCGCAGCCGCTAATAAAAATAATAGTACATGTACCAAAATGTCTTTTTTTTGTGTGAAAAATAATTAATGTTTAAATATAACATACATGACAAAGCAATAAATGATTCTAGACAGTTAAAGACACATAATTATAACAATTACAAAAGTCACAATAAATGGATTATTTTGTATCTTTTTACTTCAATTTAGGTTTTACCTGTCTGTCTATCTGTAACGCTTTACAAACTTGATTAAAGGCTTTTCCATTTCATTGTAAAGATTCCTTTGATTAGTAAGTATATTTTATCAGGTTTTTTTTAGCTATTATTGTTTGGGTCCTAAAACTAAGGTTAATTATATGGTAACTTTGCTAGTATAATGTAAGTTAGTTCCTACGCAAGCTTGTCTGTAATAATAATAATAATAATATAATAATTACCATTAACAATAACATGTGAAAGCATTAATCAAAATAATTATCATTTACCACGCTCCTCCTGAATACAATCAAGACGAATCAACAAAAAGAACCAAACAATTGTAAACAACTTTTTAAAAGCGAAGCTTTTCTATAATTAGGGTCGGTCCGTCCGTACGTCCGTAACGGATAGCTTTTTTCATTAATTTAGGCATGTTAGAATTGTCCTATCGATTTCAAATTTTGCATGGTGATTCCTTTAGTAGTTAGGTACGATTTAGAAAGCGTAGCAACTCTATAATAATTACCAAAATGTCCTTACGTCCATTTTAAACATGTTGATTTTTTTTACTTTTTTAACAACAAATTTTTATGTGAACTAATCATCTGATTGATCTGATTTTTGGTATATTGATTCCTAGGACAACAAAGTATAATGTAATAAGCGAAGCAACTCTATAATCAAGTCCTAGAAATGTAAGTATGTCCATAAACATTATCCTGAATCAATACTTACAATTTTGCTTTGACCCTTATACATTTATATTATGATTTTTCAGTTCTGACAGTATACAAGTGTTAATGTCCGTTTGTCCTACCGTTTCAGTGCTTCGCTTTTATGGATGTTGTCATCCTTGTTATATTAATTTTACACCTTTTTTGTTTCTCTACTCCATTTTTTATAATATCTTTAATTTCCAAATGGGGGAGGGGGGAGTATTGGACGTTTAGTTACACTGGTACCCAAAGTTTTATAGAATTTATATTTTGTTGGCTCAATAACTTTAAGAACTATTACTAAATCTTAAAATCTTGATTCGTTAGTTAGGGGTGATATCTCTTGGAAGGGTCGTTGTACCCTCCCCAAAAATAGTTATAAACCTTTCAAGGATCTATGAGAAGCTACCCTGTAAAGGAGAAATACATTGGTTCAGCCGTTAGCAAGATCCTTCGTTAGAAACAGACAGAAAGACATCCTGTTACTTTATTATAAGGATGAGAATCTTGTTTTGTTTGATATCTCATTTTCGGTTTTCGGTGTAATTTTCCAATGTTTAAATATAATTGGGGAAGGACGTGGAACATTATTGTTATAAAAATGTTTAGAAACTGTAAACAAAAAGTACAAGATAAATAAAAGTTATATAAAATGACAAAATGTTGCTTAAATTGGGATGGACGTATTTTATTTTAAATCTTAAGGAAAATATATTAAAGATACCTAGAAGGGTTTTTAGATATAAGTCTTACGTGACATCGCCTCTTAAGGGGCGTTTCGTCGTATTTTCACAGTAGCTTTTCTCATATTTCTAGCTCCTGCAGGGGGTTCTAACCCTACGGGACAATCACCTAACCTAAGCTAACCTAACCTTTCATAAAAATAACCTATCAAAAGCTACTCTGTAAATCCGACGAAAACCCCCCTTAAGAGGCGATGTCACGAACTATACCCGAGTTTTTATATACGAATAAGAAGTTATGGGTTTAATTGACCCACAACCCTTTCATTTACACAATATTTAGAAGCTGCTATTAGTGTAATTTCAGAGATTGCCTATTTATCTATAACCCTTAACGGTCAGGGGGAGGGGGAGGGGGGGGGGGCGATCAACGACTCTTCCCCCAGCTGAGTGACTTTGTAAATATGGGTATGACACAAACCTGGCAGGGTCATCCAGGTAAAGAGCAAATTTTTTTTACTTCAAAAATAAGAAAATTACAGCCGTTTGAAATTTTTGAGTAAAAAGAATCTAAAAACAAAGGTTGTTAAATAAAAGAGTGAAGGAAGCTAAATTTGACTTTGGCAAACAGGGGACTTGCACAATTTTTATAGCCCTCTAGCTCTAACAGGAGCTGAGATAATAGGTGCGGCTAGGGGCCCGACTGTTAAGGGTTAAGAGACCTATTCCTATATCCCTTGAAAATAAAGATACCCAATATATCGAAAATAATTTAGATACAATATGGATGGCAGGTATTCATCAACTTGTCTTTAAAAACTACATAATAAATACATATTTATTCACTTTTCCAATGTTTATTAGTCTACAATTATTTTTTCAATGTCTAGTAATTTTTATTTGTTTGTTATGACTTTAGCTTAAATGGCCACGTGCACGTTTGCTATCGGGGAGGTGTTTAGTTTGTGTCTAGGCCAATCTGTGTCATTCTAGAGAAGTTAAAATATAAACCTACTGGCTTTGCCTACAAACAGCTGTAAGTACTTACAGACAAAGGTCGTAAAATCAAATGGTAAGTTTTCTAAGATTGGCTTGGAGATCAGAAAAAAATATTTAAGATATTTTTTATAAATAATGCCAAAAACGTTGTATTGCTAAAGTGGGTGATCATGAAATGTAACATTGATGTGGAGCAAGAGTAAATTGCGTGATCAGGCGGTTTCCCTCAAAATGCCTAGTGAAGCACAGAACCTTATTTTGAAATAAATTGAAAATAAGAATGGGAAAAGAGATAGATTTTCTTTTTTTTTGTTTATTACAATTATGTACTGGGTAGCACAACATGGTTTAGGCATAAAACCCCCCTCACCCTCCCTTATTTTCAATTTATTTCAAAAGTACGGGGGATTTCAGTGCTCAATAGACACTCTTTGGGATATCACCCAAAGGGTCATTCTTTTGACAGGATAACATTGAATGAAGCTAGCTGCCAAACGGCTGACCTCAAAAAATACTTAAATATTACATTACTAAAAATACACATGAATTTTCTCTACTATGTAAGCAATAAATCTAAAGTATAGATGTATAACCAGACAACTACCTGGATCCCCCTGATGGCGACCTTTTTCGTCTGCTATTAAATTACTTTCTGCTCTTTTGTAACGACTTGGCTGTGTTAGTATTTCTGATGCTAATTGTCGATTTGCAAAGGCCCAATTGAAAGTTGGTACAGGGTCCTCGGCAAGGGGACAAACAGTTATTTATCACCAACACCCTCTATTGTTTTACTCTAATATATTAGCAGAGCTGGATCTTTAAATGTGTAGCCGTTGCCGTGGCCGTAGACGTGGCTGTAGTCGTGGCCGTAGTCATGACCGCAGTCACTGCCAGTGCTGCCAATAAAACATGGATTTAAACATGGTTTGATATTTTTACGTATTATTATTTTTTTTCTTCTTCATATTTTTAAAGAAAATTTAAAAAGTGGTTGTGATTTAAAGATCGCATATAGCCGTGGCCACGCGTAGACAATTTGATTTAAAGATCGCTATTAGGTTAGTGGCTGTACCTCTGGCAGCGGCAACGGTAACGGCTACACATTTAAAGATCCAGCTCTGTTGATTTCTTTGTAGAAGCCAAGTTTTTTAGTCTGTCCGTCGGTCATTCCGTACGGTAACGCTATTGGGGATTTCCTCGGCTGCTAGTTAACATTGACTGCTGATTTTTTGGTGTAAAGGTCCCAAGTTCCAAACAGCATTCAACTTAAAATTCACTTGGTCCGTAGGACACTGAATACAGTTAGGGCGTTGAATCCATTTTTATAGAAGCAGAAATATAATCTATGATTATGGTTTGGACCCTCTAAAACTGTAATCTACCTTTCCACTTTCCCCTCTCTTGGTGAAGATATCTTCAACGCCGATACGATTTTTGAAATGTAAGATTCTACTTTCCCTTCTCTTGGTGAAGATATCTTCAACGCCGATACGATTTTTGAAATGTAAGATTCCACTTTCCCCTCTCTTGGTGAAGATATCTTCAACGCCGATACGATTTTTGAAATTTAAGATTCCACTTTTGCCTCTCTTGGTGAAGATATCTTCAACAAGAGAGACAAAAGTGGAATCTTATATTTCAAAAATCGTATCGGCGTTGAAGATATCTTCACCAAGAGAGGGGAAAGTGGAAGGGTAGATTACAGTTTTAGAGGGTCCAAACCATAATCATAGATTATATTCCTGCTTCTATAAAAATGGATTCAACTCCCTAACTGGAATAACTGCTCTGTATTACATCTGTCATGTTTTTGTTGTACTTCGCTATCTTTGGAAATTGATAACATTGTTTTATCTTTTTTTTTTATAATAATACTTGTTCCTTTCGTTATACTTATATGTTAAAAGACTATTATTAAAAAATCTATAAAAATATGTAACGAAGTACTATTTAATATTTACGTAAAGAAAATAAGTTATGTTTATTTTCTTAATTAAAGTTAAAGGGTGTGCAAAAAAATGCGTATATTTTTAAAATTCAAATTGCGCGGCTTGTGTTAATAGTAAAAAAATGATACGCATACCGTTAGATCGGCTAAGAATCTTTTAAATATAAGAACGATTCCTCTGCTACGTTTAGTTAGGGAGCAACGTGTTAAAATGTCCCAACTGACCTTAAACTTGACTTGCGAGTAAAGTTTGGGACATTTTACCACCTAGCTCCTAGATTATTTGTAGCATAGGAACCGTTCTAATATTTCCAAAAGTTAGAGTTCATAGCGCGCAATTTGAATCTTAAAAATCTACGCATTTTTTTGCACACCCTTTTTATATATTCATAACAAGGATAGTTAAGCCCATTAGTAATAGTAAAGCAACACTAATATGCAAACAATATTTTTGTTTGGGAGTATAGTATGACTTCGAAACCGAAAAATATCCGCTGGATAAGAAAAAATTATCTATAGCCTAGTATTACAAAAATTTTCCACGAGTATTAAATAAAAATCATGAAACTAATACTAGTTTTTTAGCCTGGGCCTTCGGCCACTCAGGCTGACAAAACCGGTATCAATCCCTTAATTTTCATCTTAGTATACGTGAAAAGCTGTCTAAAAATGCGATTACTAACTATAAAAAGTTTTTTGTTATTTAGTTTTAACAAGTTATAAAATAAGTTTTCAATTATTTAAATGTTTAAAATCCTGGTCAATTTTGAAAAAAGTCATTCTATTAAAAGTTAATACTTATATTGTTAAATGTTTACCTAAAGTAAACAAAAATTCTAAATTGTAAAGAACATTTTAGTATATGCGTTTAAACTTAATTGTAAAAATTCTTCTTTTGACACTTTTTTGTGTTATTTGTTGATTTTTTTAACGAAGCTTTTGTATTAATTTAGGCATTTTAGAATCGTACTATCGATTATAAACCTTGCACTAATATCTATATAAAAGTTCAAGGGTGGGATAAAGAGGTGTTTCTCCTCCCTCAAACCATGAAACCTCTCATCTTACCCCCCACAGGTAAAAACGTCCCTGTGTACATATATCTTTCATCAAGTCGAGTTTGAAGTGGTTAATATTTAGACGACTAGGGTTGAGTAAATCTTTATCCTTATACTAAAGTAACAGGATGTTTGTGTGTTTGTGTGTCTGTGTGTTTGTACCGAAGGATCTCGCTAACCGCTGAACCGATCGTGTTCTCCTTTATAGGGTACCTTCTCCTAGTTCCCGGGAAGGTTTATAACTATTTTGGGGAAGGGTACCACCACTCTCCCAAGAGAAATCACAATAAATCGACATTTTTTTCTCTCGAATAGAGACTCCTACGTAACATTGCAAAGTATCTTATTATTATTTTTTAAACCAAACATTTAAAGTGCCACTAGAGGCCTCTAGGGGCGTAGGCGCTATCATACATAAAGTCTGTAAGTTTTTTATTTGTTCGAACTGTTTCAGTATCTTTTGTTCGAAAAAATGTCTGTTTTAAAGGATTACAGAGTTATGGCCAAATACTTGTAATGTTATGATCCAACATATGAAAAACTTACAGACTTTATTACATTTGAGTCCTTTTAAAAGTTTAAGATATGATTTTGTTCAGACCTTTTATTTTATACTTTTTATTGATTATCCTATGTCTGTCTGATATGTTCGGCTTCGCTGTGTAAATGTTGTCATCCTTGTTAGAATTGAGTTTATAATGGGAGGAATCTTGGACAAAATAGCCTCGGACATAATAGCCTTAGGACAAAATAGCCTTGGACAAAATAGCATCGGACAAAATAGCCTCGGACATAATAGCCTTAGGACAAAATAGCCTTGGACAAAATAGCATCGGACAAAATAGCCTCGGACAAAATAGCCTCTTAAGTTAAATAGCCTCAAATGATAATAATGATCATGGCCGCAGCGCTCAGCACCCTGACCTGCCTAGCCGCGGGCGCTCAGCACCTTAGCCATATATCCTAACCTAACCTTACCTAAAAATTGTAGAAACAATATAAAAAATTGTAAAAATCTACCAACCACTTTTTGTAAAATCCACGAAATTCTAAATCACCAATGTATTAACAGTTGAGGCTATTTTTTAAAGTAAATGTCCTAAGGATATTTTGTCCTAGAGGCTATTTGTCCTGAGGCTATTTTGACCGAGGCTATTTTGTCCAAGATACATAAAGTAATTAAATAGAATTTGAAAAAAGCAAAAAAATATAAATATGTGATACATAACCTTTAAACTCAAACTTAACTTAAGATCTACTTAAGTAACTAAATTATACCATATCACAACAGAAACCTTTCCACTTGGTTTAAAGTCGACAGGACGATTCTAACGGATAAAATATGTGTAGACAGCAGTACAGCGCTGTTTGTGGACTAATCAAGCAAACTGAAATAAAGGATAATCTCGCTCTGGAAGGTTAGTATTAATGTTCATGGAAAATATTTAGCTTAAAACCACCATAAGAACAGTAACTAACCTATCCTGTTATTCAAAGTACTAAGCTTTTTTGTTTGTAGAGAAGAATCTCGTCAAACACTGTACCGATATGTTTCTCCTTTAAAAGGAAGCTTTGTATAGGCCCTGAGATGGTTTTAGCTTATTTATTTTTTATAGATAAGTCTGGGTATCGTTTTAAGCTCTTTTTCAGCCCTTCTATATCCCTTCGAATATTAACTTCATCTTCAGACAGAAGGACAGACAGGCATCGTTCTACCTTGTATTATATATAGCATGTACACAAAATCAATTCTCTAAACAAACAAGAGCCAAATGCAGCTTTATATATCAATTCCTAATTATATAAAGTATTATAGTTTTTGGTCTGTAGCTTAAGATTTCATAAACTACTGAACCGATTGAGTTGTCTATTTCAAAATCAAGTTTTTACACAGGTTCCGAGAAAGTTTTAGGCTATTTCAATTCTAAATTAGGCCACAGTAAAAGTGTCTGACTATGACGTCAGAAAAAATTAACAATTAACTAATGAGAAGCCAGTATTCACAATGGTAAAATATATAGCGGTCTCTCTTTGGTTAGTTGATAATTTTTTCGGACGTCATACTCAGACACTTTCACTGTTTTCCTAAATTAGGGTTGTGCTGGATACTTCTATGGCTGGATATCGGATATCCGGCTGATTTCTAATGTCAGATATCCGGTATCCGGCTGGACATATGGCCAACGTTCGATATCCGTCAAATTAATTTATATCCGGTATTTTAAATCAGCCTGATATCCTGCTAATCCGGATATCAGGCCCAACCGGATATCCGGCCTAACCCTAATCTAAATATATTTTCAGTGACTCTGAATATGAATGGAAAATCTACGAACAAAGCATTTGACAGCCAACTCATTGACTTAGCTCTTATAAATGAAACGGTAATTTATAAAGAAAAGTTACTCTATAAGTATTGTTATATGGTATATGAAGTCATAGGGAACTTTAAACCAAAAAACAATTAATCCGTTTCTAACGAAATAAATTTTTGGAATAAAATGAAAATAATCTGGAGGGTGGGGGGGGGGGGAGATATGTTTTTCTCCATTGCCTCACCACTGCAAAGGATCCTGCGGTGCTTATTTCTGCGCGGCGGTACCATAATCAAGTGGGGCTACCAAGTACCCAGTATAACCTAACCTAAAGTAAAAAACAAACAAACGAAACACCTCTTACATTTCAATTTGCTTTTGAATAAGGGGGTAGAGGAGTTTTATTCTCTACAGGACAATTTGCATTTTTAACTTTTTTTCATTCAAGGGGGTGTTAATAATTGGCCAAGAGCAAGATTTGGTTGGAGGTGGATTCGATGAAAAACAAAGCTTTTCTGGGGCCATCAGCCAGTTCAACATTTGGGCCAGGTAAACAGATCTCCAGGACTGCGGGGTGCCTGCAGCTTAGTTATTTTATAAACAGCTGCTAAATGTCCAATTGTAAATTGTAATGCATTTTCAACGGCATTACAGACAAAAATAATGTATAAACCAGATAACTACCTGGCATCAGTAGTAGAGACCCTTTCCGTCTGCTAACAAACTACTTCTTTTCTTTTGTAGGGACTCATCTGTCTACATATTTCTGACGCTATTAGCTGATTTCAAAGACCTAATACAAAATCAGGGTCCCCGCTCTGTAAACAGATTCAATTTACTGCTAACAGGCATTGGGATGATCGTTAATACCAATGATCATCACATTTTCATACTACACTTTTTACAGCTTTATTTAACTAATTAAATATTACCACACAATTGAAACAAACTTTATTGTCTTTGCATATTTCACTTTATACTATAACATACTTTACAAACTTACCTTGGTGGAGATATCAAAGAAATTTTAAAGTGTTTCACGAAAAGCAAGGATAATAATGAACAACACTAGCGCAAATTTAACTTGTAAAAAATATTTTGGATCTACTGCAGTTCACGGTAAAATATTGCTGGTAAGCAATATTTCCAAAAATCTATGAATTTTAAAGGCTGCCAAAACGGCTGAACGTACAGATCATGCCCGCACACTGTTTTAAGCGGCATAAGAAGGCCTACAAATAATCTGGAATAGCCAGAAATCAATAATGCATATTTATCTCGCAGTGCAGAGAAATGCGCGAAAAAGGCCTACTTTACGCGTTTTTTCTTCAGTGAAGCTTTCCCTGTGCATAATTGGATCTTGGCTATTGCAGATTATTTGTAGGCCTTCTTATGCCGCTTAAAATGGTGTGCGGGTATGATCTGTACGTTCAGCCGTTTGGCAGCTAGCAGCATTTAAAATTCATAGATTTTTGGAAATATACTTACCAGCAATATTTTACCGTGAACTGCAGTAGATCCAATATTTTTAATTTATTAAAATGGATCTTAACTATCAAATATAATATTAAGCGATGAATTTTTCGTCTCTGGTTAGATGTACAGACATTATCTAGTTATAGAATTGTGATGCTACAGAATAAGAAAAAAAAACAATTTTAAAGTTATTTTTTATTTTAGACTTGTGAATGATTCGATCATCAGCAAATTCATGACTTGTAATTTCACAGAACCTGGTAAGATAATTTCTAATTGCAAAATTATTGTAGATTAGAATAATTGGCAGTAAAGTTTGGACATTGCTCAAATAACCAACCAATCAAGGTAGAAGTCCCGATTTTATAGATGTTAGACATTTTTTGGGATAGGCAATATTTTTCGGAAGAGAAACACCTATCCAAAAGATAGCTTAAAATCACCAAAGGAAAGTAGTTATATTTTTTTTGGAGCACCATCTTATGGATTCAGCAGTTATGTATTATAGGAAAAGATATAATAATTGCTTGGATATTGCACAAGATTTTCGCCAACTCTAATAAAAGTGTTCTTCCAGTTGGCCTATATTATTATACCCCTCATCAACTCCTTTTTATCCCATCCATCCTCTCCTTCTTGAGGAACTTACTGACTAGTAAATGAGGACCATAATTGACGAAAAAATCTTCTCTGTCATAATATCCATGTTTTATAAATTGATTGTTTCAGGTGATCTAGTTGGTTGGAGAGTCGACATTTGGAAAGTTAAAGGTGACGAGGAGCTTCTCAGTAAACAAGAAAATGAAGAATTATTTTGCAAGTAAGCAAGTGATCAACATTAGTTGTAGAGTAGTTGCGTTACTAAAAAATGACAATTATATCAATTGGTGGCACATCAATAACAGTTTAAGAGGAAAAGTACAAAAAAAATGAATTATGGGATATAACCAATAATCAAATTCTTAAGAATATTAGTAAATATGAAATTAAAAAAAGAAAAACAATTATATTCAAAACTTAATAAATTTTTTTCACCCTAGGCAATTGTCTTTGCGATGAAACACATTTTAATATAAATGAAAATGTTGCATTTTTTGTTTAGAAAAAGTATGGATACCCATATGACCGTTGTTCCTGAGCCAGTGACCTTTGAAACAGCCAAACAGTTTTGCCAGTTCCTTTCTGGAACCATCCTGCCTGCAGGTTAGGTTGCTGGATGTGTCCCGCAGTTGGGGTAGGTGTCGGGTTCGAATCTAGACTACAACGCGTCATACTAGAGATATTAAAAGTCATACTGATACTTTGTCATGAACATGGCTCTAAAAGTTAAAGTACAGCGGAATGTCTTGGCCCATTAAAAGGCGCAAATCATAACCATGCACAGTTAGGACTTCCAGAAAAAGGTCATGGGTATTAGGTATTGCTTAATCTAATATCCTTAAGCAACTCCTTCAATTCAAATGATCGATGCTCTAAGGCCCTTGGACGATCTCTTTAAGTCAAAGAGGACCTAAGAAACAAGGATGGCAATATCCATTAAAGCGAAGCATTAACACTTGAAGAGTGGCAGAAATGAATAAGCATAATATAGATATATAAGTCTAAACTAATTTTTATGTAAATTTGTTGAAAAACTGCGCAGTTACAGGATAATGTTTAAGAATATACTTACATTTAGAGTATAGGTAGAGATGCTTCGTTTATAACATTTTACCTCGTTCTATTAAAAAATCATATGAATAAGATAATTATATCACAAAAAAATTTGTTACCAAAAAGAGTAATATCATGATGCTTTAAATAATTTTTAGGCTACACGTCAAATGATAAAGAATATTTTGCAACATTGACGGCTGAACTTGCAGTTTTTGAGGTAATCTCTTTCCAGTATGGCTTCGAAACCGATTGATATGCGTTTCTAAGCCATTACTTAAACACTATGAATACATCATGTTACAGACAATTTTCCTTAATGTTTAGGCTAAAAAACTGGTTTTAATCTTATAAATTTATTTTTTATATCCGCGGAAAGCTGTCTGTAAAACGATGAGATAAATAACAGTAGTAGGATAATTGACTAAAAATTCATACTTATTAAAATCCCAATAATAATTTGTTTAATAATACCTGTATTAGCTTATCATGGGGAATAAAGGAACGTAGATTAATTTAAACGCCATTTTCCTCTACTTAATTACTTAATATTTTTTTAGTAGCGAAGCTACTCTATAATTCACTTTGTCCGTCAGTCGCCATTGGGGAAACGTGATTTTCTCGGCTCCTATTCAAGATAAATGTTTAGCGAATAATCCTATGACATATGCCCATTTAATCTATACATTGTTTTTGTGATTTTCTCAATTCCTATTCAACATGGCTGAAACTATCAGAGATTAATCTATTTTACATTCAAATATTTTCAACAAGTTTTATTAAGATTTGTATTTAAGACTTAATAATTGGGGTGCTAGATCGGTTCCTAGATTTTTAGCTTTTCGTGATTTTCTCTATTCCTATTCAGGATTGACGGCTGAAATTATCAGGGATTGAATATACTCATATTCTACATATTTCCATCAAATTACATTAAGATTTGCCTATTAATTGCGGTGCTAGATCGATTCCTAGATTTTTAAGTTTTCATGATTATAAGGTTGCGTGATTTTAAAGGCTTCGTGATTTCCCTATTTTATCAAGTTTAATGATTATTGTATGACACGGTGATTTTTTTCTCTCCAGAATTCCATTCATAACTTTTTAGCTTCTCTACTTTTGGATGTTATCATCCTTGTTATTGTCTAGGATTCTGATTGTGAGAACTCAGTGAAGAATGTTAGCTACTGGTTGGGTAATTCATTTGTAGGTAAAATTTAACATTCTTGCTTGAATTGATGAAAAAGAATGTGTCCTAACTTTTTTGATTTTTTAACCCATTCGTGACGAGCTTCCAAAGTTCAAAGTTTTGATAGATTTTTTCAATAATTACTCAAAAGAATTTAAAAAGTAAGGTGTCAGATTAAAGATCTTACTATTTTTGTTCATAATTGCAATTTTCTTCTTTTTTTGTTGTGTTTTAGCATATCTAAATTCTATGGATCATTTTACATCTACTACTTACTAAAAGCACCGACTAGCTATTTTAAAAAAATCACAAAAGTTAAGACACATTCTTTAGAGAGACTTTGATGGTTTCCTCATAATGACTAGTCGTGCACTTTTATTTGAAGGGGGGGGGGGGGGGATGGAATTAAGTATTAAAAAAATTTGTGTGGGGTAATCTTTATATCATATAGGTTGCGACGTCCAAAAAAAAGATGATTTGTTTTATATAATTTTAAAAAATATGAGACTGCCGAGCCCTTGGTTAAAAAATGAATACTTGAAAACAAGTGTTTAATAAATTGGCTTGTACTTTTTATGCATTAAATACCTTTTTATCTATTTCTTAACAATAAAATTACCATTTCTAGATATAACTAATTATAATAAATTATTTTTTGTTGAAGAAAAATTCATTTATTTACGTGAAAAGTACTTTTTTTAAAGTGATGCACTGAAAAATTGTATAATCTATAATATAAAGTAGAACGATTTCTGTCTTTCTGTCCGTCTGTCTGAAGCTTAAGATCTCTGTTACCGCTGAACTGATGGGGTAAAGACCCCAATAAAAAATTTAAGAAGCTCTAGGTGGAGCCCCTAGAGACTAGGGGCGAAGCCACGAGTTAAATAATAAAATACAGACAGAATAGAAAATTTAAAAGTTAGGTAATTTTAGAAGATTATTATATGTATGTGTATTTTAAACACTTCTCCCCTAGCATATAGGGGTTTTTAAGTGGCAGAGAGGGGAGCTGTAAAATAGCCTAAAACTATCTCAAGACTAGAAATCTAGAAATAAATAGTTTAAGTCTATCTTGGAAGTAATTTGGTACTTTTTAAAGATTACTGATTGAAATTTTCGGACGGAACTACCCTTAATTTAGAAAAGCGTCGAGTTTTAATAATCATAAAAGCAAGCTGAATTCAACAGTGTTTTTCAAATGTCTGTCTTTTATCAATGCAAATAATAAATACTTCAAAATGATGAATTAATTCATGTTTGCAATTTAAGTATTTTTCATTTGCCAATTTTTATATAAAAGCAAAGCATTTCTATATTTATAATTGTCCCATTGATTTAAAACTTTGCTAAATGATTTAGGTTACAGTTAGGGTCGATTTAGAGAGCGTAGCAACAAACAATTATTACCAAAAGGTCCGAACGTCAATTTGAAAGATTTTAAAGATTTGGCTTTTAAAATTATTCACTTTATATGATTTCTGTAGCAATCGGGTGAACTTCTAGAGTTTTTAATTGACTGTCAAAATGAAAGTTTGGCCCGTATTCAATTTATATCTGCAGAACTTCGTTTTTATGGATATTATCATCCTAGCTTAGAATTGCGCACGTAAAAAGTGATAATTGTCCAATTATGCGGAGTTTTTTATGGTTTAAAAATAATTTATTTTATTTATAGATTTGAAGTCTGAAAAAATAAGTAATCATATTTTTTGATTATATAAAATCAACTTTGGGCTTAAAGGAAGCCTGCAAGAAATACCACGCTTTAACTGCTGAAAGACTGCCACAAGTAGACCAAATACCCCAAATTTGAAGCCTTCAGCTTCTATAACAAAAAAGTTCTAGGCATTTTAAAATGACATTTTATGTACATAAAAATTTTGAAAGAATTGCAATGCTCATGTTGAAAACTTTGAAATTAAACTACGTGACCTAGAAACAAAATTATCAGCTTATTTTTGTCATAAATTTAGATTTCCAGTAACTAATTATATTTTTACAATAAAAATACCCATTTTTATAGTCAAAATCATTAAAAAAAATTAAGTTTTACTTGCGTTGTACCGAATGTACTGTAGCCAATCAGAAGGCTGAATCAGCTTAACAACCAATCACAGCTAAGCTTGTATTAGTTTACCCCTTTGTTTCCGCTATGATTTTCGTTTTAAAATGCAATCTAAATCGATTTTTTTTCATAGATTTTGACTATGAAATGTGGTGTTTTTATTGTAAAAATGTAATCAGTTACAGGCAATCTAAGTTTCTGACAAAGATGAGGTTATAATTTTGTGTCTAGGCGACGTAATTTAATATTGTTTTTTCTTTTATGAGCATTGGAAATCTTTCAAAAATTCCTTTGTACATAAAATGCTATTTTGAAATGCCTAGAACTTTTTTGTTATTGAAGCTGAAGGCTTTAAATTTGAGGTATTGGGTCTTCTTGTGGCAGTCTTTCAGCAGTTAAAGCGTGTTATTTCTTGCAGGCGTCCTTTAAGTCATAATTATAACGATAAAATGGAGTGGGGACAAAACACCTAATTTAAAAATGCCTAACTAAAAACACCTAAGTTTAAAAATACCTAATGTTAAAAACACCTACGTTAAAAACACCTAATTTATAAATGCCTAATTTATAAATGCCTAATTTAAAAACGCCTAACTAAAAATGCCTAACTAAAAATACCTAATTTCAAAAATGTCTAATTTTAAAAACGCCTAATTTAAAAATACCTAATTCTAAACTATCTAAACGCCTAATTTAACAATGCCTAATACTAAAATATAAATTTTTTTCACTAAAATACTTAAAATTTTGATAACATTAATCCAATTGGCTGATTGTTCTTGCTGAAGGATCTTGCTAGTCAATGAACCAATATGGTTCATCTTTACAATGAAGCTTCCCATAGGTCATGGGAAGGTTTATAACGCTTTAGGGGAGGTTACCAACACCTTCCAATGAGAAATCGCCCTTTGAACCCCCCCCTCTTCTTTTTTATATTTCTTCAATCTTTCTTTATAAAACTAGAACTAAAATGGGGGATGGTCAACTATCACCCCCCAAAAAAGCGACACTACGGCTACTTAGGTTAGGGAAGAAACCAATAAAAATCAAAATTCATTTTCTTTGTCCTTCAACCTTTGATTTTACTAATTAATTTATTTCTCATGTGAGGTGCCACAAACTAATCATGAAATTTTATTTTTAAAAGCGAAGCTTTTCTATAATTAGGGTTGGTCCGTTCGTACGTCCGTCCAATTTTCTATTTCAAACTATATTTTGAAATTTTGGAGGGGGTCGTAACCCCCCCCCAGACTAATTGAATTCCCCTCCGCACTGCAATCGCCCCTAGAGGACTCTAGGGGGCGTAGCCGCCGGTTTAATATATTCAACAACAGTTTTAAGATATGCTTAAAATTAGGATTTTTTTAAATTAGGTATTTTTAAACTTAGGTATTTATAGTTAGGTGTTTATAAAATTAAGCATTTTTAAAATTAGGTGTTTTGTCACATTAGGCATTTTTAAAATTAGGTATTTTTAAATTAGACATTTTTAAATTAGGTATTTATAAATTAGGTGTTTTGTCACAATAGACATTTATAAAATTAGGCATTTTTAAATTAGGTATTTTTAAATTAGGTGTTTTGTCACAATAGACATTTATAAAATTAGGCATTTTTAAATTAGGTATTTTTAAATTAGGTGTTTTGTCCCCACTCCGATAAAATCAAGCATAAATATATTCATAATTAAATAATTTCATATTAATTATGTTTCTTCTGTATTTACATTGGCAGCTAGGATGTTGCGTGCAAAATTTAGAAATTTAGAAATTTACATTGTATTGTTTTTGATTGAATGGGGGGGGGGGGGTCTGTTGATTCCTAGTCAATATAGATATAGCCTAAAAACTTCAGGTTAAGAAGGGGACACAAAAATAGCCCAAAACCATCTTACTATTTTATTTAATAGGAAGGATAGATTTTAATCTGCAATATTATTAACCTTTGTTATTGCTGTGTTCAATCTGAACATAATCATCCCTGTAATATTGTAATATTGTTTAAGTGTAGTTGTTTTACTCTGCTTTCTGCTCTTTTGTAGCAATTAGGCTGTGATAATATTTTGACGCTATTGGCCAATATTCAAAGATCCAATAGAAGGTCGGCATAAGGTCCCCACCCTGCGAACAGCTTTCTGCTCTTTTTGTAGCATCTTGGTTAATGATATATTATTTCGATGCTATTGATTGGCCAATTTTCAAAGATCCAATAGAAAGTCGGCAGAAGGTCCCCACCTTGTGAACAGCTTTCTGTTCTTTTTGTAGCATCTTGGTTAATAATATATTATTAACCAAAATACTATTGATTGGCCAATGTTAAAAGATCCAATAGAAAGTTGACAGAGGGTCCCCACTCCGTAAACATATAGTTATTTAATCCTTTTATTCTTTTATTTTGATATTTAGGTAACAAATGGGTGGAGTATTCAACAAATGCGACAACCAACAATTCTATGGCTTATGTCTCTGCCCCTCAAAGTAACTTGGTAAGGACAACAACTTGAATGGCTTTTCTGTAACTCACTTAGTCAGTCCGTCTGTATGTTTAAAGGGTTCATGTTTAATTACTACAATTACTATTACAACCAGCGTATATGCCCCTAGTGACACTTTAGTTAGGTAGGTATCTTATTAAGTTTTAGCATTGTCTCTTAACCCTTAACAGTCGGACCCCTTGCCGCACCTTAAACCTATTATCTCAGTTCCTGTTAGAGCTAGATGGCTAAAACTTTTTATAATGAGTTTTCGAGTCAATTTTCGCTTCCTTCACCCTTTTATTTAACAACCTTTGTTTTTAGGTCCTGTTTTACTTAAAAATTTTAAATGGCTGTAATTTTCTTATTTTTGAAGCTAGAAGTAATTTTTTTTTGCAGAAAATGTTTATCTTTATGTAAATTTTATATTAGAAATATCAAATTATAAATTTCAGCCGCTCCAGCTGTACTTGGCAGCTGCCAGCCGCCGCAGTCAGCAGTCGGCGGGAAAATTTTGATATGTTATGTAGACATGTAAGAAAAATTGCGGCCACAGGAGCCTTTTAAAGATTTCTGGAGACCTGGAGAATCAGGACCTGCAGGATCATACCTGGAACCTGAAATTGACTTGAACACCTGTATTTAATATTTGGAGCTACTTCTAGAGAATATTTTAGTATTTTGGTAAGATAAAATGCTTTGTTTAAGTCAAAAAAATATTTTTGCTCTTCACCTGGATGACCCTGCCAGGTTTGCTGGCATCCTGTGCCCGCCAGGATAGAGATATAAAAAATTCCAACTCTCAGTTATGTGTTATACCCATACCTAAAAAGTCACGCAGTTTGGGCTCTTTATCTTTTACACACAGAAAATGAGATAGAAAAAACCGGAGGGGGGGGGGGGCATTCAACGCCCCCCCCCCCCCGACCGTTAAGGATTAAAAGACATCATGCTACTTTTACATATGGTCTGAAGAATCAAACTTTGACATAAAACATATGATACATGGCTGGACAATAAATGTGATTTTAAAGCACAGTGTCTGTGTTAAAAATATAAAACACGATAATTTAAAAAACTTTTTTCCTTTGTTAGGCAATAAAATAAAACTAATAAGAGAGAGAGAGTCATCTTATGGAGAAAAATAAAACTATATTTTAAGGAAACTTGCCTGATACGTGGGTGGACTAGTATCAGACCCAGAGAATGTGACAAGAAGCACTGTGCCATATGTAGGAATGAACCAGTTGTTAGAAGTATCACTTTGAAAGGTAGTTTTTTCGGAACTTTTCTCTTGTATTTTTGGATTTAAAGTTTAGGAAAAAGGGAGAGGGAGGGGCAGACAACAGCTTTAAACCATCCAAGACTTAAAGGGATAGTTGCATGAAGTGCATTTAAAAAGTTTGATTGCAAGCATAAGTTAAAAGAATACCAGCAAACATATCTAATTTTGTATTACAATAAATAGCAATCAATTATGCACCACCAAAATAGTCACCATGTTGTTTTTGTGAAAACAGGAAAGCCAAGTCTTGATATTTTTAAAACTACCTGGTAGAAAATTGAAATTATTTCAAATATCTGTCCTATATATGTAGTTTAAACCATTGAACAGAAAAAAATATCTGATTTTTGGTATACTGATTCCTATTACAACAAGGTACAGTTTTGTAAGCGAAGCATCTTTACAATCATGTCCTAAAAATGTCAGTATGTCCAAAAAATGTATCATGTATTTAAGTTGTTTTGCAACAAAATTAATGAAATTGTTTAGTCTCATATTTAAGTAATATTCTGCTTATTGAGTTCTGACACTCTACAAGTGTTAATGTTCGTTTGTCCTTCCATTTCAGAGCTTCGCTTTTATGAATGTTGTCATACTTGTTAATTATGTAGGTTTATGTACTGAAATTTCCGACGCAGAAAAGATTGACACAGTGTATTATCCATTTGGTAAGAAAAATGGACGTCTGCAATTAAGGTAAGATAATTTTTTCCCGCCGTTAACAAACCGGTTACTAATCCTTAAAGTAAAGTAACAGGATCTTTGTCTTTCTGTACCGAAGTATATCATAGGACCTGGAAAGGTCTATAACTATTTTAGAGGCCAAGAGAAATCGCCCCTAGAAAAAATAAAATAACGGAAGATTTAGTCATCTCCCCTCCCCCAATTTTCTTTTAAAATTAAATATAGAAGGGGGGTTGAATTCAACGCCACACCACCTCAAGTGCCCCTAGAGGCCCCTAGGGCGATGTCGCTAGTCTGTAAAGAATATATAATTCATAGAATACAATAAAAAGTACCAATGATAGGCCAGTATAAATTGTAGTTGACCAATATTAAAATTTATACTGGCCTCTCACCCTCCCTAGAGAAATCGACAAAAATATGAAAAAAACGCCGCCCGGCTGACAAGTTTCTAATTACTTAAAAAAATAGCTAACACCATCTATCAGCGAAAAACATATTTTTGGTAAATAGCTGATTTTAAAATAGTTTGAAAAGAAACGTGTCCCTAGAGGCCTTCAGGGGCGTTGCCGCTAGTTGATAATAAGAATTAAAAGAAATTACTATAATACTTTTTCACATAAGTTTGAATAATGTATATTGTAGTAATACAGGGATCTAAAGGGATAAGACAATAGCCGATAAATTGTTGTACATCCTCAATGATACACAAAAATACCCCTGCTGAAGATTAAAATTAGAGGTTGAAACGTTTTAACACTCGATTAATGAATAAAAAGTCCCCAAAGTTGTTAAGCCAACGAATAAGAAAATGTTATTATAAAACTTTAGGAACTAGTTAATAAACAGCCCATTGTCCCATCTCTTTCTGGTAGTAATAGTATGAGAGTCAAAGGCCAACCGAAGAAAAAAACATCTTCATTCAATTTCAAATTGAGATTACAATTTTTATATATTCATAATTCTCCCAATGAGGTGATTTGGGGGACACCATATCTTTTTTCAAAAAATCAAATAAAAAGAAAGGACATTTTTTCCATGAAAATTGTGGAACCATCGAGTCAGCCAACCACGAGATTTTTTAGGACATACATACAGACAGAGAGACATCCTGTTACATTAGTTTTTACTAGCGGCTACGCCCCTTGTGGAGCTGAGAGTCGAATTTGAACCCAATTTATCATTTTAGATTTTAAAAGAAAAAGTAAAAAATAATCTTCTTTTTTTTTTGGGGGGGGGGATTTTTTTTCTAGAGGCGATTTCTCTTGGAAGGGTGGTGTACACTCCCACAAAATAGTTATAAACCTTCCCGGAACCTATGAGAAGCTATCCTGTTAAGGAGAACCCGAACGGTTCAGCGGTTAGCTAGATCCTTCGGTTATCGGTACAAACACTCGGACAAACAAACATCCTGTTACTTTAGTATAAGGATTTATATCCTTTGTTTGCTACTTATGGACACAATTAAATTTATACTTTCTTTTCCTTTTAACAAGGATGACAACATTATACCCAAATTTGTTGTAAAACTTCTTAAATACAGAATTCTGTTTAAGGACTGATATTTTTAGGACTTGATTATAGATATGCTTCGCTTATAATATTGTACCTTATTGTAATAGGAATCAGTACTTCAAAAATGTGATATTAATCGGATGATTATATCACATAAAATTTTTTTATAAAAAAAGTTAAAAATCATCTTTAAAATGGACATTCTGGTAACTATTATAGAGTTATAGATAGGATAATTCCAACATGCCTATATTAACAAAAAAAGCTATCCGTTACGAGCGGACGGACTTACGGATTGACCCTAATTATAGGAAAGCTTCGCTTTTAAAAACTTTGAATAGAATTTTTTTAAAAAGGTAAAATGCGTAAAATTAATGGCTTTTTTTTATTCAAAGTCGAATAGGTTTTTCAATAACAATACAAAACATAATATTCATACATATTAGGGTTGGACCGGATACTTTTTTGGCTGGATATATCCAGCTGATTTATAATACTGGATATCCGGTATCCGACCGGATATCTGGTCATGGTTTGATATCCGGATAGTTTCAATATCCTGTATCCGGCCGGATATTGAAAATGGGTGAATATCCGGCCAAATGGGATATCCGGTCCAACCTTGATATATATATTAAGTTTTATATAAGAGGTTTGCTTACAACAAATTTTGAATTTTTCATATGTATTCATTCAGATATTACAAACTAGCGGCTACGTCCCTAGAGACCTCTAGTGGCACTGTAAATGTTTGGTTTTTTTCTATGTTGCTTTCAAGAAGAAAAAGTATTCGATTTTTTTGTGATTTATCTTAGGAGGGTGGTGGTACCCTACCGTAAAACAGTTATAAACATTCCCGAACCTATGAGAAGTTACCCTGTTATAGAGAACCAGATCGGTTCAGCGGTTAGCGAGATCCTTCGGTGCAAACACACAGACGAACAGACATCCTGTTACATTATTAGAAGGATTGTTCGATCTAGATATCAAGACATTTTTTAAGTTTTATATGTATAAGTAGTGCCGCTAATATATATAACTTGAATTCCCGCTGACCTTGTGTTGTCTTTTAAACGACGGAGAAATAAGCGAGGCGAGAACATAAACCCGGATGTCATTTAACATTACATTTATTTATACTTTGAATTTGAAAAGAACAGTTTTATGCAACATCATGGCTAAACTTCATGGTTCATAAATCTATAATACATTAATATCAACATTATTTTAAACAATATAAACAATTTAATTATAAAAAGAAACCTTACTTTTAATTCTCTCCATATCAGCAACTTTACACAATAACTTTCTTGGTAACTCTGATGCTTACACTATTAAAACGTGGTGTATTATAATTACTAATTTAGACACCTAACATAAATATTAAACAATTGCCCTTTCCCTACCTACTAATGGGTTGCATAAAATCCCCATTAAGTAAGTTGGATGATCGACAACAATGGGTGGAAGTTCCCCATTGTAAAAAAAGGTTTTATACTATAAAATAACTAAAAGAGATTTTAGTTTTGTACGTAAAAATAATACACCTCGCTCGTATTCACAGACAAACAATAACTGGATACGAAGCGTACAGAAATAAGCTTTTATAACCTTTGGACTTTTGTTTACATTGTATAACCGGTTTTATATATAATATTAAGTTACAAAATAAGACACTAATAATTACTTATTGAATGTCGATTACTTTTATAATGTTTTAGCAAGATATTTAAATTTAAACGTATTATAACTATATATTATTTTGTCTCTTTAATTATCAAAGGGGTAAATCTATTGGAGTTAACGACATTAGACTAATCACAAATAACGCAACACCTTGACAATTTACCGTCAGGTCTAACAACTAAGGAAAGACAACCTCTCCGTTACACCCGGGTTATTAGGTGAAGTAACACCCAACATACAACCTACCCTTTGATTGCACGACCTTTGACTGTGCATGATGCAGTGTTGAGCAGAGATTCGAACCCATCAACTCCCCAAAGTCCAAATTATTATAAGGTCTCCGTCTCATACTTTAGAACGCAATATATACATATGTATACGTATTTTGGATCTCCTGCAGTTCACGGTAAAATATTGCTGGTAACGAATATTGCTAACAAATTATGAATTTTAAAGGCTGCTAGCTGCCAAACGGCTGAACGTACAGATCATGCCCGCACATAGTTTTAAGCGACTTAAAAAGGCCTACAAATAATCTGGAATAGCCATTAATCAATAATGCATAATTATCTTGCAGTGCAGAGAAATGCGCGAAAAAGACCTATTTTACGCGGTTTTTCTTCAGTGAAGCCTTCCCTGTGCATCATTAAATCTTGGCTATTCCAGATTATTTGTAGGCCTCCTTATGCCGCTTAAAATAGTGTGCGGGTATGATCTGTACGTTCAGCCGTTTGGCAGCTAGCAGCCTTTAAAATTCATAAATTTTTAGCAATATTTGTTACCAGCAATATTTTACCGTGAACTGCAGTAGATCCCATATTTTTGCATTAGCTGGATGGACAGACAGAAAAATTGGTTAAAAAGTATCCAAGCCTCTAAAAAGTTAACTATTACATAAAACTACTAAGTTTATTGATGTAAATTTAGGTTAGGATGATTAATTAATTTAATATAAAAAAATCATAGGTGTGTGTGTGTATGTTGAGATGGGGGGGGGGGGGCTTTTACAAACCCCAGAAAAATATAATAACCATATCTGGACCTATAAAAACTATAAATGACAACCATATTGGTCCAGTGGTCACCGAGATCCTTTGGTACAAACACACAGACTTACAGATACAAAAACAGACAGACATGTTGATTCCTAATTAATAATTAATAGACTTTAATGTAGCATTTGATATGAAGTAAATGTCTTTATCATTTAATATTCTACTAAATCATTTACTTATCAATTAATGGATATATAATATATATATCATTACTTCGATCTTAAACAAGAGATTCATCTAATAAAAATACACCCCATATACCCCCTTTACCTCATCACCTCCCCTCCTAGCCCGTGCCTTCGGCATCTCATGGCTAAAAGAAATGGTTTTAATCTTATAATTGTACATTTTATCCGCGGAAAGCTGTATGTAATACGATGCGAGCAATAACAATTATTTTAGGGGAGAAAGATCTAGTGTGATGTACTACGAGGCTGGCGAAGGAGATTCTTTTGAAAACAGGAAACTTTCAATGCATTAGTATTCACAGCGGACACAATAAAAACTGTCCCGAATTTGTATTAATTTTGAGGAACACGACTCCAGTTACGTCATATTTTTCTTTCCCGAAAAAGGGAAGGGGAAAGAAAAAAAAGGGAAGGGGGGAAGAAAAAAGAGATGGGAGAAAAGGGGGTTTTCCCCATCTCTTTTGAAGAGATTTTCTTCCCCCCTTCCCTTTTTCGGGAAAGAAAAATATGACGTCACTGGAGTCGTGTTCCTCAAAATTAATACAAATTCGGGACAGTTTTCATTGTGTCTTCGCAGCGTCGCCACTCTATAATTATACTTTTCCAAGTTTTCTTTAACAGATAAAAGTAAAGTTAAATACCTAGAAAAAAATCAAATATTTTCTTTTTAGAAATAAAAAAAAAACAATAAGTGAAGGATTGCACCCGTTTCAGAAATATTACATTAGGTTAGGTTAAGTTTATTTTGCAAAGGTTTACTCAAATTATATTAGATTAACACAACGAAAACAAGGATGACAACATCCATAAAAGCGAAGCTTTAAATGACAGACGAACATTAACTCTTATAGAGTGTCAGAACTTAATATACAAAATATAAATATATAAGTTTTGACAAAATTATACGTAAATTTGTTGCAAAACTTCTGCAAAAATTCTGTTTAAGGACATACTGATATTTTAGGTCTTGATTACAGAGATGCTTTGCTTATAATATAGTACCTTATTGTAACAGGAATCAGTATACCAAAAATCAGATCAATCGGATGATTACATCACATAAACAGTTGCTGTTAAAAAAGTTAAAAATCAACATGACGGACCGACCTTAACTAAAGAAAAGCTTTGCTTTAAAAACTAAATGCTGACTTGAAAAATCTAGGAACGGTCAATGGATAATTCAGTCTTTAAAGGTAAGAAAAAAATTTGTAATTGGGAAAATTTTATAATGATTATTAAGTTGTTACGGTTTTTAAATTATACCCTAATATTATAGGAATCATCATGATATGTTTGAAATAGATAGGACAATTCTAACCAGCCGAAAATAACTATAATTTAAAGGGACTGTGAACGTAAATTTTTCTCATCTTAATATCAAATCTTAACATTATCTCATTCATATTATCTCACAGATAGAGAAAAACGCGCTTTTGTTTGCTTAAAAAACGGCTTTTTCCGACGATTTTTATAAGGTAAAGGGAAAGAAAGAAATTTTCCGTATTATATAAAATGTGCATTAAATTGCTTTTTTCTCCCATTATAGCTAAATTTAAACTTTTTCACATAGTTCTTGATTTTTCCTAACGGTTAAGCTGACTTTTAACATAATCCTTGCTTTAAACCAATGTATAGTTACTTAGAAATTGATAAAATAAGCAATATTTTTTATTGAAAACCAAATACAATAACAAAGATAGAAACAGGTTTTTTATTAGTATCCAATTAACTTTAGATGGCTTATCTCTCGCCCACCTTTAATTACAAATTTGTAAATAATAAAGATGCAATATTTCTTTATAAACGTCTGATAAAAGTGTAAACTAATTCTCCAAAGTGGGTTATTTATTGTCCAACACAATTAAAAAGGATATTATTATTTTAAATAACCTATGAGATCCAACCCTTTGTAGACAGTGAGGTATTTTTTTGTCAATAATACGAATTTAAAATAGGTCTTTATTACCTAATTACTACGTTATAAAAAAAACTAATTGGCAATTTTATACCATAAAATAAATCCTTAACAGTGAGTAAATTGTTTCAACTATATATGACAAGTTAAATATCCCTACAAACATTATAAGAAACAAAAACGTTCAGATTTTCCCTGTTTTTTCTTTTTTCCCTCCCAAAATACCATAAAATCAAGGCATTATTCCTGGATATTTTTGTTAATAGGACGTTTTTGGTTGATCAGTGTAGTGAAATGTGCTTAGAAAATGTTAAGATTTGATAATCAGATGAGAAATTTTTACGTTCACACTCCCTTTAAATATAAAAAAGCCCAAGCCAGTTTATTTAGTTGGCAAAACTCCAGATGATATATATTCTTAATGTTAACATTTACCTTTTCTCAGGAGCCAGATTTTAAGATTATTTTACCAAGCAAGAATTCAGATAAGTTTCCTTATGGTCGGTATACCTGGACTATCTACATGCAGGTAATCATTTTTAAAAAGTAACAAGATGTCTGTCAGTTGCATAGGATCTCGCTTACCGCTGAATCAATATGGTTCTCCTCTTATTTACAGTGGGATTTCAATAAGTCCAGGGAAGGTTTCAAACTATTTTTGAGGAGGGTAGCTCCACCCTTTTCCTATCTATCTATCTATCTATCTATCTATCTATCCATCTATCTATCTATCTATCTATCTATCTATCTATCTATCTATCTATCTATCTATCTATCTATCTATCTATCTATCTATCTATCTATATATCTATCTATCTATCTATCTATCTATCTATCTATCTATCTATCTATCTATCTATCTATCTATCTATCTATCTATCTATCTATCTATCTATCTATCTATCTATCTATCTATCTATCTATCTATCTGTCTATCTATCTATCTATCTATCTATCTATCTATCTATCTATCTATCTATCTATCTATCTATCTATCTATCTATCTATCTACAGCATGACCCTCGAAAAAGTATTTTTAAGCATCTGCAGCTCTTATTTCTCAATGAATTATTAAAAAATGCATATGTCCTTGTTCTCTATAGTATTCCACGTAAGTAGATATAAAAATATTTTTTTTTACCTCCATTAACACCGGAGATTTTTAGTGCTAAAGTTTTGAAAAAGTGACTGAGGAAAAAGTAACTTTTAACATGAAACGACTTTTTTAGCAAAATTAAGCTAGAAATCCTTTTATTTTTGTTACTAGCAGAAACTTTATACAAAAATGAAATAAAAAATTTAGTTTTTGAGTAAAAAGCATTTTTTTACACATATTTTTTGAGTCTTTTTAGTTTAATGATATTTTGAAAAACTTACTTATTAGGCAAAATTGTTTAAGATTAAAAAACCAAATAAATCTCTATGAATATAGCAGGAAAATTGTTTTTGTTTCACAATCCTAACTTTAATAACAAGAAAGTTATAAAGAAAATAAAAATAAACATAATGATTAAAAAGCTTAATTTACCCCCTATTAAATAATTGAGATGTCAGAAAAGTAGGCGGAGCAACTGTCATAATTAATCCTTTTCTATAAATAAGGGTTAATAAATAACCTAAAATTTGCAAATAATCAATTCATTCAGTAGTATTTTTTGCCATTGAAAATTTATATTTTTTGGTGGAATAAAAAAGAAATAATTAGTTAACTTGTTTTTCTTTGTGTCTCATTATCCAGTTGCCAGAAAAACATAATATAACCATCCAAAAAATAAGAGAAACAAAAAAAAATTCTTTTTCTCAGTCACTTTTTCAAAACTTTAGCTCTAAAAATCTCCGGTGTTAATGGAGGTAAAAAAAATATTTTTATATCTACTTACGTGGAATACTATGGAGAACAAGGACATATGCATTTTTTAATAATTCATTGAGAAATAAGGGCTGCAGATGCTTAAAAATACTTTTTCGAGGGTCATGCTGTATCTATCTATCTATCTATCTATCTATCTATCTATCTATCTATCTATCTATCTATCTATCTATCTATCTATCTATCTATCTATCTATCTATCTATCTATCTATCTATGTATCTATCCTTCTATCTATCTAGTCTGATATCTGTGTGCTGTCGAATGGATCTGACGTAGAGCTGACCCTGACCTCCTGCCCTGAGGAATATTTTACCTGTACCACGGGACAGTGCATACCACTGGCAAATAAGGTACAGATTTTTAACACATGACCCTGGCTAAACGCGAAGCGCATTCAATCGTTGTCGGGAAGGTGAAGGGTTCGAATCTAGGCGTTAAAAATGTTCCTACTGCTGTTATGCCAGATACGCAAAAATAAAAGTTAGAGTAAGGAAAATGCATGAAAAACAGGCGTAACTCATTACCATGCAAAGTTAGGATTTCCAGATAAAGGTCTTGCAATAAAAGAATTGGTAGTCTTTCGGGTGTTACTTAACTTAATACCCCGGGTGTTTGGACGGAAAATAAGAGATATTGATCCCTTTAGTTATCCTTGGTTGTTGGACATGACGTTGAAGTGTTAAATGTACAGTTTTCTGTACCGGGGCTACTCTATATATAAATACCTTGCCCGCCTGTCCTTCCGTTCGTAACAATATATGGGAGAAATGTTATTTTCTAGGCTGCTATTTAAGACAATCTTCTAATTTGAATCCATTTTGGAATGAAAGATGTCGGATGTCTATGTATGTTTTCAGTTAAAGGGTAGATAGGTTTTGTCTATTTAAATAGCATATCAAAACTTCATTTTTTCAATTTTTAAAATATGAATTAAAATGTGAGGGATCAAACACCCCCCCCCCCCCCCCCATTAGGATAATATCTTTCGAGCCCTGGGCTAAGTTACAAACTATTTAATTATAAAAAGATAAATTATTTGCATGAATTTTCTAAGTCAACATTAATTAAGAAATGCAAACACAATGTATTGTAAATTAATGAAACAGGCATTTCTCCTTATTGTTGTGTAGTAGGTAGCTTTTTTGCCGTAGGAAATGTTCTACTTAAGTTTTTTATATGGATGTTTTCATCCTTGTTTAAATTTTAGCTTTATTTTCTATTTTGTAATATATTACAAGCATAATATATCTTTTCATATAAAATTTCAATTATTTATAGAAAAATTTTTCAAAATATTAAAATTATTTTTCTACCTTGTCCTATTTAAAAAAAACCAAGGGTCACAACATCCATTAAAACGAAGCACTGAAACGATACGACAAACGGACAATAACACTTGTTTAGTGTTAGAACTGAATAATCAAAATATAAATGCATAAGAGTCGAGGCAAAATTGTAAAAAAAATTGTTGAAAAACTGTTTGATATAAGATAATGTTTATTTATGGACATACTTACATTTTTAGGACTTGATTATAGAGTTGCTTCGCTTATAATATTGTACTTTGTTGTCTAAGGAATCAATATGCCAAAAATCATATCAATCGGATAATTATATCACATAAAAATTTGATTAAAAAGTAGAAAATCAACATGTTTAAAATGGACGTACGGACATTCTAGTAATGATTATAGAGTTGCTACGCTTTCTAAATCGTACCTAACTTCTACAGGAATTAACATGCAAAGTTTGAAATAAATAGGACAATTCTAACATGCCTATATTAACGAAAAAAGCTATCAGTTTCGGACGGACCGACCCTAATTATAGAAAAGCTTCGCTTTCTGCTTAAAGCATCGAAACATTGAAGACCGTTATTAAAAAATTATTTTATTTTTAGGAACCTAGTATTAGTGTCTGACTGATTATGACGTAAGAAAAAAAATTAGCCAATGAGAGGCCACTATAAATTTTACCATTGGTCAATAATGACCTCTCATTGACTAATTTTTTTTTCTTACGTCATAATCAGTCAGACACCATTACTAGGTTCTACTTTTAGTGTAATTCTAAAATTGACTGTACAGATGAATCCGACGAAGCTAATTGTAACTATCTTACGGTAAGCTTTTATAGTAGAGAGGCTACTCTATATAATTAACTTTGTCAGTCCAACAGTATGTAAAGCTAAAGGGAAGTGTGATATTATAGGCTGCTATCTAAGTTTGATTACTGATTTTTTATCAAGATAACAACTTCCAAATTGGGCATCCCGCATACAACTTACTTGGTCCATCGGCCATGCTACAAAAGACATATATTTTTTTTGTAAAGGTTTCATGTTTTCCTATAATTCTTTTCTTTTATTATATCCTTCTATCTCTATTCTTTTTATTTTTCTTCTATGACAACTGAATTTTGAGTAATACAGTCAAAAAAAGATAAATCGACATATAAAAAAAGTTTACTTACACATTTGTACGTAATTTCGGTTATTGAAAAATGTTTTTTTTTGTTTTTAGGTCCCTCCAAACTATTCCGGTCATCTTGGTCCTAGGTAAACTTTAATTTGGTTTTCATCTAATAGCTGTCTCCTGTTTGTCCTCTAAGATCTCACAAATGACAAGGACGGGACAAAACAGGGATGAAACGTTGGTGTTTTTGAGAGTCCGAACTTTTCTACCAATAATATTAATCTAAAGTCATTTTGAGTCTATACTAATTTTTAGTAGCGAAGCTACTCTATAATTCACTTTGTCCGTCCGTCCGTCAGTCAGTCCGTAACGCTATGGGGGAAATGGGATTTACTCAGCTCCTATAAAAGATAGAATGCTGAAATTTTTTGACAACATTCCATTCTTTAAGGAGCACAATTGACTATAAAACATCATTGGCGTTCGGACCGAATTTTAGCAGGTTTTAGGCTATTTTTATATTTTTCACATTTTTCTCCATATCTTCAGTGTTTATGGTCCGATTTTCAAATTTTTTCAGTTACAGATATCAAAATTAAATTTCCCGTCGTTTAAAGGAACAACCATGAAGGCCAGACTGCCTTTTTAGCAGGTTTTAGGCTATTTTTATTTTTTTTTCACATTTTTCTCCATATCTTCAGTGTTTATGGTCCGATTTTCAAAAATTTTTCAGTTATAGATATCAAAATTAAATTTTCCGTCTTTTAAAGAAAACAATCATGACGGCCAGACTGCCTTTTTAGCAGGTTTTAGGCTGTTTTTTTTTATATATTTAACATTTTTCTCCATATCTTCAGTGTTTATAGTCCGATTTTCAAAATTTTTCAGTTATAGATATCAAAATTAAATTTCCCGTCTTTTAAACAAAATAACCATGACGGCCAGACTGCCTTTTTGGCAGGTTTTAGGCTATTTTTATATATTTAACACTTTTTTCCATATTTCAGTGTAAATGGTCCGATTTTCCAAATTTTTAAGTTAAGGATTTAAAATTAAATTTTTTGTCGTTTTAATAAACAACCATGATGGCCAGACTGCCTTTTATCAGGTTTTTGGCTATTTTTATATGTTTTACATATTTCCCCATATCTTTGTTTATTTTGATGCAATTTTCAAACTTTTATGGGATATCAGTATCAAAATAATTTTTCCTATTGTTATGAGCATCTTTAATATAATTTACTTTGACCATCGTCATCATGCAAAATAAAACAAGATTTCATGTCTATTTTATCCAATAAATCTATTCTTGATTTTAGTAAAAACCTTTTAAATCTACCTGTACGTATTCCCATCGACGATTTTTTGTGCTTCGCTACTTATGGATGTTGTCATCCTTGTTTATCTTCAAAAGGCTCACGACGCCATTCTGTAAGATGATTAAAGTCCCTCAGCAGAGTATGACGCGTCGTCATACGATAGAATAGCCAATGAGAGACACTGTAATTGACCAATGGTAATATTTATGCTGGCCTCTCATTGGTTATTCTATCGTATGACGTCATAATCTATTAAGGGACTTTAATCATTTTCGCCATTTTGCAAATTTTTGTGCAAGTGTCTCAATCCTGATCTAATGGATATGGAAAACGTGGATATTTTGACAGGGTAATTTTGTCGTCAATATAGTCCACATATATTGGTCAATATATTCCTCCATGGTCATTGGAGGTAATACGTTAAGGGGGGAGAGATGGGGAATATTGTTGATTAGCCAGCTTAGAGAAACATTTTATCCACTTATATCCACTTATTAATAGCGAAGCTACTCTACAATTTGAAATGTCCGTCCGTCCGTGATGCTGTGAGTATTGGTTTAAAAAATATGACGTAACAAAAAAAATTATCCAATGAGAGTCCACTACGCATGCCGCCATTGGTCAATAACGGCCTCTCATTGGCTAATTTTTTTTGTTACGTCATATTTTTTAAACCAATACTCACAGCATCCCGTCCGTCAGTCCGTCCGTCTGTCTGAGACAAAGTGGGGGAAACGTGATTTTCTCGGCTCTTTTAAAGATAGACAGCTAAAATTTTTAGTGAAGATTCCTATGACATATGCGCATCTAATCTATACATTGTTTTGTCCATCTGTATGTTAATTGGGGTGCTAGATTGATTCCTAGATTTTTTTGTTTTTATAATTTTCTCGACTCCTTTTCAAGACAAACAACTGAGATTTTCAGGGATTAAGTAAATTTGCATCCTACATAATTTTACTAAGTTTCATTAAGATTTGTATAATGATTGGGGTGCTAGATCGATTCCTAGTTTTTCAGGTTTTCATGATTATCTCCTGTTCAAGATAAACGGCTGGAATCTTTAGGAATTTATTAAGTCAACATTCTATACATTTTTATAAAGCTTTTTTTAAGATATGATAATTGGTTGGGGTGCTAGATCGATTCCTAGTTTTTTAGTTTTCATGATTTTTTCGACTCCTGTTCAAGATAAACAGCTGATATTTTTAGGGATTAATTAAGTCAACATTATACATATTTTCACCAAGTTTATTAAAGACTTGCTATTGGTGGGGGTGCTAGATCGATTCCTAGATTTCACATTTTTCTTCTTAGCTTAATGCTTTAAAAGATATTTTACATTTTTAAAAGGTTTCGTGATTTATTTCATTTATGTCTTTTTAACATACTCAAAAGATTATTTTTTCCTGATGTCTATCAATAAATTTTGAGCTTCGCTACATATGGATTATTGTCATCCTTGTTTTATATTTATTCCTTATGTAGATAATTAAATTCTAAAGTAAATATTTGTAGTAATTTAGCTGTAATTAAATATTAAAGCTTAGACAATTACAGTTAAAAGTGTACAGGTACACATATTTTATGTAAAACTTTTAGATTATCACATTTTTAAAAAATTCAGTATAGCTTCTAAACTGATTAATATCAGTAGGATTAGAACTGGTTCTCAGCCATACTGAAAAATCATGTATAGCACCGTATTACAGACAATTATCCATGAATATTACAATAAAAATTATAATATTATGCGATAAAATCATAGTTATCTACTTGCTAAATAGTAATTTGGCAGTAGTCATTAATCAATATAAATATTAATGAATTAATATGTGTTTAGGTCGTCTGGAGAACGCGCAGTAGAAATTTACTTGAATATTTCTATCCTTGCTTTCCCTGTTATTCTGACAAGAGATCTCAGATTTACCTGTGACTTCTATATTAATCTTAGATGGTAACATTTTCATAACCTGCTCAACACATAGCGCATCCGCTCGTCTCCCGGGTTTGGTTGTCTGATGGATGTTACTTAACCTAATATCCTTGGGTATTAGAGCATCCAATTACACACGGATGATACTAAATTCTAGGGTTGGGACGGATATTTTTTTGCCTGTATACCGGATATCCGGCTGATTTTTAATGCTGGATATCCTGTATCTGGTCAGATATCTGGCCAACGCTGGATACACGGCAAATTAAATGATATCTGGCCTGATAACCGGATAGTTTTAATATCCAGTATCCGGCAGGATATTGAAAATGGCCGGATATCCGACCCAACCCTACTAAATTCTGATGTTTTATTGAAGGTATGATGGAAGGTTGAGCTTTAAAGATTTGAATGATAATTCTATGCTGAATGGTATTCAACTACAAGAATTAAAGGTAAATTTGTCTGTCTGGCCTATTTTGTTAGGAAGCCGCGAAGTTTTCCTAAAATTAAATTATATACTTTCCTATTCCGATATAAACATATTATCCTTTTATCATATAAATGGAATGGTGGTTCCTATGACGATTTGGTACAGTAGGTGTTAAAAGCAAAGTCTTACGACTGAATTGGTTACATTTCAAGCAATTTTGCTAAAGATGTACATTGAATTGATTATTTTGTTTTTGTTTTTATATAATTTATTTCGAGTTAAACATGAAACAAACTATAAATTTATGTATTTTTAAATGTTTATAATAGATAAATTACGAATTAAGGAATATAAATCATGTACATTTGAAGTATGAGATATTATTTTTTTGTTTTAATAGAAACTCAAGAAAATCATTAAGAAAATCAGAATTTAGACCCATATTATTTAAAATTGATAAAGCAGATTTTACAACAAACAATGATTGAGAGAAACAGTTTAAAATGGTCCATCTTGATAAACATTCATCTTTACTAATTTTCAATGAGCGATCTTTGGCAATTAGAATTAGCAATCATAGTTGAAAAAATATTTCATTTTAGTATTTTGATTTGTGTTTATGGGTGTTTTCATCCTTGTTTAATTTAGAAAATGTGGACGCCCAAGCTTGCTTTTGTGAATGCGCTAGGACCATTTGAAACTATCATTGACGAACTCAGGTAAATCAAAATTCACACACAAACGCACACATAAATGGTAAATATGATGAAACATTCAAATCTCGAATAGTAATGTTTAGAAAAAAATATCTTAACTAAGCAATGCACAAATCTTTAAAATCAATCAATTAACGAGCAAAATTCTTAATAAAAATCTAAAGATATAAAATGAACTTCATTTGTTTTTTATTCATGTTGCTTTATTTACTAAGTATATTTGCGATTACTTTTATTTAATGAAATCTTCCAATTTTTAACATGTACAAAACGGCCTGCTTAATTGCTTCAAGATCCATGTCAGATCTATATAGGAAATAAATGTCTATAAACGAGCTCAAGTTTTCCAAGGAATACATGATTAAAACTCATAGTGCTCCAATAATCCATAATAAACTCTCATTGCCCAGAACGATAAGACCCATTATTATACTTTATTAAAAATAAATTCATTTTTTTCATTTCATGTTGCTATTTACCTTATATTGATGTATTTAATTTCTAATCATAAAAAAGAAAATTTAAATTTATAATATGATAAATTTAAGAAAACTATGTTTTAAAAGAATTCGATTGTGGCGACATTTTGTGTGTTCAAATATTAAACTAAAATTGTAATCATCATCATTAACCCTTTGGTGATGGTAATGTAAAGAAAAAAATATAATTTAAAAAAATCTTTTAAAAATCATTTAGATTATTAAATATTTACTTTCTTTTAGATAGTAATGCCGGGTGAGGAAAATAGATTTATTGAGAAATAGATATGCATATAGAAAACTAGCCAATAGGGAGATAATTATATCGTCTTATAAATAGTCTTATAAATAATATGAAGTAGAAAGACTTTTTTGGTCTGTTTGTTAAGATCTCACAACGTTTGAATCGATTTAGTTCTCCATTTTAGGGATGCTTTCTATATGCCAGGGGCAGAATTTAAAGAGATGTTTTTTGTTTTGTTTTAGTGTATCAACAATTTTACTTGAGGAAAATGCAACCTACAATGATATTTCCACAACAAGAGAATGTAAGTTTCATTTTATTGGGACAACTATATCAATAACTAGGAAAAAAAAGAAAATAAATCTTTATTGGCGAATTTTTAAGGTTTGGATCTAGGATTTCAGCAGAACTAAATACTTTGCTATGGCTATTATGAACAGCTAGCTAAAGCCTTACTTGCAAGTGTATTATGAAAACACTAGCTAATAATGGCTCTTCAGTTTTACCCGGGAAGGAAGGGAAAACCCGAAATTTTCAAAAACATGTTCTTTCATTCGTTGACATAAAAACTTTCTTCACTTTTATTTAATAAGGTTGCTTTTGGCAAACTAGCAGTGTTTTAATTTTTCAACGAAAAATCCAATCTATAATAGGGATAATTTGTCTTATCCCTTATCTTATTTTATGGCGGGTTAAAATGCTAAAATTTTTATTTAGATTATGGATTTAAAGGTGATGCAAACGCAGTTGTTCTTAGAAGAGAATATTTTCAGGTATTGGCAATAAGTTTCAGGGAGAGCGCAATGCAGGTTAAATTTAGTAACATCTAATATTTCTATTTCATTTGAGGGAAGGTTTATTTATTGTCCATAAGAATTTATATGTTTACTTATTTTCTCTGTATTTCTATTTCTATTTGTTATTTCTACATATTTTTGGAAAATTTGTGATTATCATTTTAATTTCTTTTGAAATGTCTTAATTAGTTTTCTTAAACAGAAAAACCCATTCCCATATAAACGACCCCTTAAATAGTGGATGTAAATATTCATTTATTTCCCCAGTATCATCATTTATATCCCTGGTATCATTTTTAGAAGATTTTTAATTTTTTTTTGAAAATTTTAGAATTTTTATTAATTACTAAAATAATGAAATTAAAAACCAAAATTTAACCACATTTTAGCATAAAAATAAGTTTTTGTTTAAATGAGAATGATATTCCTATCCAGTTTTTTGTTTAGGAATGAATACTTTTTACCCGAGGGAATAAATGATGGACCGATAGGTCATCATTTATTCACGAATTTAGGAATACCCCATTCAGACCAGTAATTTCCGAGATTTAAACAAAATACTTTACTACTTTATATAAACTAATATAACAATTAATGTTCTGATACATAGATCTGATTTGAATCTGATTAAAAAGAGGAAAGATTTTAGCCTTAAAAAAAAAATAAGTTCTTATTATTTAGGATTATTCTTGTGAGTTTGATTTGCTGTACTACCCTTTTGACACACAGGTAAGATTTGTCCAGTATCGCTTTGAATCCGATTAATATCCGGTGGATTAGAGCCGGTTCTAAGCCATACTGAAAAAGCATGTATAGCATCGTAATATATCCAGATTTCTACAAATATAAAATTGTACAATCATTTTATATAAACCGTTTTTTTAGCCCGTGCCTTCGGCATCTCAGGGATAAAAAACTGGTTTAAATCTTATAATTGTAAATTTTTATATCAGCGAAACGCTGTTTAGATGGCATTTGACATGAATAAAGAGGGTATAGAGGGGGTAAGGCCTAAGCACCTAAAGAGGAGCAACTCATTACCATGCGCAGTTGGAACTTCCAGGCAAAGGTTATGCAATTCACTACCATATTTATTTGGAACTTTAAAAAAAGGTTATGTAATCCAAGGATCGTGTGTTTTTGTTTTGTTCATAAGATTTTTGCAGCAAAAAATAAACCTTTATTTACATTACCTATCTCAAGTCCATGATATGTGTTCTCATGTGCTCAAATATTTTCATTGTGTAACAAATTTGATAGTATCCTATTTCAATTTCTTTAGTATCACACAATTGCACTATCTAAATAAAAGAACTTATTTGGAGGCAAAAAAGTTTTTTTTTTGCAGATGTGCTCAATGTTTTTCGCGCTGCAAGGATTTACCAAAGAGTTTATGGTTATGCTGAAGGATGGTGATGGTACTGGGGTAGAATATTTAGGTATTTTTAAAAGCCAAGCGTTTCTATAATTAGGGTCGGTCCGTTCGTCCGTCAGTCCGGAACTGATAGCTCTTTTCGGTAATTTAGACATGTTAGAATTGCCCTTATTGTTTGCATGGGGATTCCTGTAGTAGATATATACGATATAGAAAGCATATCAACTCTACAATCCTTACCAGAATGTCCATGCGTCCATTCTAAACATATTGATTTGAAATTTTTTTAACAACAAGTTTTTATGTGATAAAATTATCCGATTGATCTGATTTTTGTGATACTGATTCCTTGTACAAAAAAGTACAATGCTATAAGCAAAGCATTCTATAATCAAGTTCTAAAAATGTAAGTATGTCCATAAACATTATCCTGTATCAAGCAGTTTTTCAACAAATTTACTTACAATTTTGCATCGACTCTTATACATTTACATTCTGATTATTCAGTTCTGACACTATACAAGTGTAAATGTCCGTTTGTCCCCCCGTTTCACATATGCTTCACATAGAGTTTGATATATATATGCCATTTTTTCTTTCCGTCTGTTCCCTTTTAATTCGGAGCCCCTAAATGCTAGGGCCGTAGCTTCTACTTTAATCGGCATAAGAAGGCCTACAACTAATCTGGAATAAAATAGAATAAGATCCAATTTTGCACAGGGAAAGCTTCACTGAAGAAAAAACGCGTAAAATAGGTCTTTTTCGCGCATTTCTTTGCACTGCAAGATAATTATACCTTATTGATTTATGGCTATTTCAGATTATTTGTAGGCCTTCTTATGCTGCTTAAAACATTGAGCGGGCATGATCTGTACGTTCAGCCGTTTGGCAGCTAGCAGCCTTTAAAATTCATAGATTTTTGGAAATATTGCTTACCAGCAATATTTTACCGTGGACTGCAGTAGATCCAATTTTTTTGAAGGTAAAAGACAGCTACTCGAGTATGAAATTCAGCAGGAGAAGTTGTTTATTGTGGATGGTTATGCTGAGAGCAGGGCTGAAGTCAGAGTTGTCTTCAGAAGGTATGGATATTCCATATAGGGTTGCATCGGATACTTTTTTGGCCGGATATCGGATACCGGATTTCTGGCTGATTTCTAATGCTGGATATCCGGTATCCGGCTAGATATCTGACCATGAACTGTAATTACTACTATTTATTTATTAAATTAAAAGATACTAGCGGCTGCGCCCCTAGCATCTAGGGGCTCTATATTTGAAGGGCAGAAAAATAGCCTAAAACAATACCCAGACTTATTTTTTAAAAAATAAATAGCCTAAAACCATTTCAGAGCCTAAAAGAGTCTTTACTGTAAAGAAGAATCATATCGGTTCAGCGGTTAGCGAGATCCTTCTCTACAGACGAAAAAAGCTTTTTACTTTATATTATAGGATAAAACTATAATTTATTTTGGTTTTGCCTACACTTTTATATAAAGTCGACCCTCCATATCAAAATTTAATTTTAAGAAAAAAAAAAGGGGGTTCTCTCTTTTCTTATGTCGTACCCCCCCCCTCTAATTAGCAAAAAAACAAACGCAAAAGCGACAAGTAAGACTACGTTCAACAGTAACAAAACTTAAAAAAAGAAATTATGTAATAAATAATCAATCTTTTAGGGTTGGGCCGGATATCTGAAAAAATTACCGGATATTCAGCATTATAAATCAGCCTGATATCCGGTATCCGGCCGAATATTGAAAATGGCCGGATATCCGGCACAACTCTACTATCTATCTGTTTAGGAATGTGGAGTACCACATATTTGGAGTATTTCTACAGCAGAAAGTTCTCATTGTTGTCGGACTTATCACTTTCTACTTTGAAGTTTCCAATTTTACAGTAAGTTACTTTTTTCATTTGTTCTTTTGTCAGTAAGAATTCTAAAAAATGTGTTATGTTTTTGTTATTCCTGTGAATAAGTTACATATTATTTTATTTTTCCACATTTTATTTTATTTTAGTTGATCAATTTAATAAAAATAAATAGACAAAAAGGCATTTATAAAAGTCAATGCATAAAGACGACATACACAATTAACCTCTTCTTTACACTTTAATTTAATTTTGCATCTAAACAATAAAAAAATTATCAAGCCATAAATAAATCTAAATGAAGAACTATATTTCATCTTTAAAAATGATAATAAACAAAAAATATAAAAGCAAATAACTTCATTTGACTCTCAAAGTTCTGAATGCGATTTTCTATTATTCTTTTCCGGGGAGGCTTCTTTGTCACAATAACAACCAAGTCTCAAGCTACTCACTGACTCTCCCATACCTAGAAAGTAATATTTAGTTAGGGTTGGGCCGGATACTTTTTTGGATATTCAGATATCCGGCTGATTTCTAATAACGTATATCTGGTATCCAGCAGAATATCTGGCCAACGCCGGGTATCCGGTCAAACCTTAAGTAGCACATATACTCTACATTTCCCTTGTCTGCCCGTCATGCGATGTAAAGAAGAACCCGATCGGTTCAGCGGTTAGCGAGATCCTGCGCTACAAACAAACAAACAGACAGACATCGTTCTACTTTGTATTGTAGATGACTAAAGCATTAAGTAAACTCTCTTAAACAATTTTAAACAACAAAGACTAAATGCTTTGCATTCTACACGTTGCTAAATAAACGACGACATTATAAATTTAAATCAATCAATAACAATATTATTGTGCCAATAATCTATGTCTGCAAGAATGACTAGAAACTCTATGAGGGGCAGAGTAACTGATATAGAATATACGTGGATATATTGACAGGGGAAAATGTATCTTCAATTTAGCTTGCTAATATGGAACTTTATTATTGGTCAGGTCGTTCATCCAGTAGGAGGGAAGTGAATTGGGTAAAATGGGGTATAATTATTTTAGCCAACTGCGATCATCACTTTATCATTGTACATGAAAATCTGCTGCAATATCCAAGTATATCGATTTATAGAGTTCAGATTGCCCACTTATTGGATCCTAGGATTTACCCAAAATTTTCAAATGTACATACCTGCCAATGAAGTGGCGCTAGTGTATAATCCAGGAAGGCATGAAGATTCATCACTAGGGCCAACACACAAACATCCTTATGATTAAAAGTGAAAATGAAAAGAAAATATGCAATTGACTTGTCCTACTAATGTTAATAAAAATTATTTATTTGTCTAAACTATTACTTAAAACACAATCTTGTTCCAAGTCTTAGATAGATGAAGCCAAATGATTTGTGAAGTATAATAGCAATGGGAACAGAACAACATTAAAGACATATTCATAGAGTGCAATTATGATAAGAATTACACGGGTTCCCAAAGTTTTTTTTTATGAGCACCTTCTCTCTTAAAACACTGGTAACTTTTTAAAAGTCCTGATTGGTTGATACAAATTAGCAGTGTCCAAATTTCTCTACCAATATTTTTTTCTGTAGGAGTAGAATTTTTTTACCATAATTTGGGGTGTTCATTCATTGTCTTATCCCTTAAGATCCCTAAAAGGTGAGTTAGATATTTAGATAGATAGATAGATATTTATTAATTCCACTAATTATAACAATTATTATATAAGTTCATTACATTGAATAAACAATATCAATAATAAGATAATTAATATAACTAGGAAGATCATGGCACTACATTTGTATAATAGATACTATTGTAGATTTACCCATGACTTAATTATAATTTTCATGTTACTGATTGTGAGAAGACGGCGGAGGACAAGGCAGGCTGAAGGCTGAGAGTATGTTTATAAGTAATTATTTTATGGACATGTACAAGGGTTACTGTGTAGGTTTTAGTAGCAGATATTGCAGTTATGATCGCTACAGTTTATGAATAGTTTGTATTTATCTATTAAGTGTTTTAGTATTGCTTTTTTAAATTTTTTTCTGTTTTTTATTTGTTTTAATTCTATATTTAGTTCATTCCAGTCTTTGGGAATGGTAAATTTTGTTATAGATGATTTGTTTGCTCCGTTTATTTTCAAGTTCCAAATATTCCTGCGTAGTCTCTCATGTGGAACTTCTTTTTTTATTAAGTTTAGAATTGCAGTTGGTGCGTATTCATAGAAAACGGAGTGTCCTATTAATAGGTTATTGTATGTGATTAGATCTTTGAATTTAAGAATTTTGTATTTCTTAAAGAGTGGTTCAGTGTGGATTCTTCGTGATGAACCATGTATGTTTAAAATGATACGTTTTTGTATAGTAGTGATTGTATTTAAAGCTTTTGTGTTGTTTGGTGCCCAAATGCTAATTCCATATTCAATGAAAGGCTTTCCTAGTGCATTGTAGCATAGTATTTTTTGCTTTGTTGGAATCTCTTTTTTTATGTTTCTTAAGATATGATTGCATGTATTTAATTTACTTATTGTTTTATTGATGTGGCTATCAAAATTTGCTTTTTCATCTAATAGAAATCCTAGGAATTTGAAAGAGGATTCTTGAGTATTAATGTGATTGCTTTTAACAGTTTGTATGATGGTATCGTTTATTTTTATGTTAATTTCTTGTTTTGTGTTGAAATTTATAATTCTGGTTTTAGTGGGGTTTAGGGTTAGTTTATTGTGGTTGAACCATTCAGTGATTTCTGCCATTATAGTGTTTCCTAGGGTTTCTATTTCTGTTTTGTTTTTGCCACTTACTGCAATCATGGTGTCATCTGCAAAGAGGTTTATGAAGCATTTGATCATGTCTGGTAAATCATTTATATAAATGATGAAAAGTAATGGTCCTAGTATTGATCCTTGTGGCACCCCAATTTTTGAAGCTAGAAAGTTGGAGAATTTTTCTCCGATTTTGCATGTATGTGTTCTGCCATTTAAATAATTTTTGAACCAGTTGAGTTCTGTATTTTGTATTCCTATTTTTTTTAGTTTGGTTAGTAGTATGTTTATGTCAACGGTGTCAAATGCTTTGGTAAGATCTATGAATATGGAAGATGTTGACATCTTATTATCTTTGTCCTTTTCGATTTTTTCCATAGTTGCAATCATTGCATGTATGCATGAGTGTAATGATCTGAATCCAAATTGCTTGCATGAAAGTATATAGTTTTTTTCTAAGTACATTCTTAGTTGGTGAGCAACAACTTTTTCAAGCACTTTGGAAATGGCATTTATAAGAGCGATTGGTCTGTAGTTGTTAGGATCGGTTTTGCTGCCTTTTTTGTAGATTGCAACGATGATTGCTGCTTTTAATCTGTTGTGAACAATACCTGAATGTAGTGAGCTGTTTATTATATTAGCTAATACTCTGGGTATTTTTTGTAAGATGGTTTTGATTATGACACTTGGGATTCCATCTGGTCCTGCAGATAGTTTAGGTTTTAGTGTCTTATTTATTTTTGTTATATCATCAGCTGTTATGTTTTTAAATTTGAACCTAGTGTTTTGTTCATGTATGTTATTTATGTATTCTTGTTGTTTTGTATTGTCTGTATGAATTTTATTTGATAGCTCTGTACCAATTCCGTTAAAGAATTTGTTTAGCTCTGTAGCAATGTCGATATCTTCAGTTAGTTCTTTATTGTTAATTATTATTTTGTCAGGTTTAGTATTTTTTTTGTTATTAGTGTGTCTGTTTGTGGCTTTGTTGATTGATCTCCACATAGCTTTGGAGTCGTGTTTAGTTTTTTTGAATTCATTTTCATAGTATTTAATTTTAGCTTTCCTAATTTTGGATTGTAGCTCTTTTTTAAACTCTACATGTTGTGTGTTATGTAAAGGTAGTTTACTTTTAAGTTTTTTAAGGTATAATTTCCTTTCAATTTTGAATAGTTTCTTAATCTCGTCATCTATCCATGGCGAAGCATTGGTGTCTTTTTTTTTATCTTTTTTTAAGGTGTATTTTTTGTTTGGGAATGATTCATTAAATATATTGTCTATTTTATTGAAAAATTTATTCCATTTGTCAATTGTGTTGTTTGTATTGAGAATGTGCGACCAGTCTTCATTGATTAGTTTATTTGAGAAGTGGTTTATGTTGTCAGTGTTAAATTTTCTGCGGTGATAAGTGTTGGTAGTATTTTTGTAGGTGATATCTGTTTTTTGAATGGATTTAATGATTAAGAAGTGGTCAGTAATTGAGTTGCATATGATATAGTTTTTACTGTTATTATAATTATTTGATAGTATATTATCATTGATAGAAGCAGTGTTATTAGTGACTCTAGTGGGTCTGTTGATTAGGGGTATTATGTTTTGATTTTCAAAGGTCTGGTAGAATTTTCTAATACTTTCCATAGTGTTATATTTAAGGATGTCCATGTTTAGATCTCCAAGTATATCATAGTTAGTGTTTGGGAAATGTGTGTCCTTATATTCCAAGAGCAGTTTAATATCTTTAATGCAGTTTTCGATGTCATGTGTACATTGAGTTATAGGGTTGAGCCAGATACTTTTTTGGCCGGATATCTGGCCAACGTTCGATATCCAGCAAATTACCGGATATCCGGCATTATAAATCATCTGGATATCTTGTATCCAGATGATTTCAATAACCGGTATCCGGCCGGATATCCTGCCCAACCATAGTGAGTTACTACCTTGTCCATCATTGAAATTAGCATCTGCATACAAAGTCCAGCTCTTACACCCAGAAACAATTATAGAATTTACCTGCCAACAAAAATATGTTATATTTACTTTAGTAAAACACTAGAGGGAGAAAGGGTTAAATAACTATGTCCCCATCGCAACCACCTTGTGCAACCTTTATATTAGGTCATTAAAAATCAACCAATGGTGTCGCTTAATTAACACAGCCAAGAAGCAGAAAATAATTTAGAAGCAGATGAAAGATGTCTTTGAAAAAGGAAGGGAGGTAGTTGTCTGTACATACAGATATACTATAGATCTGATGTCCCCACCACGCGGCCCCTGTGCCGACTTTCCATAGGGTCTTTGAATATATGTGTCTGAAATATTAACACAGCCAAGTCGCTACAAAAGTGTAAAAAGCTTAAAGTAATTTGCTAGCAGACACTGGATCCTGGAAGTTATATGGATTATATATCTATACTTAATACTTATACACTTATTGTTTTAACAGTTTGTAAAAATTTTTAAACAAAGATGATGCTATCCACAAGAAGCAAAAATTCCATCCTATTATATAAAGTAGTAGACTTTTATATTGAAAAAAAACAATTTTCGTGCTCCTAGAGGCCTCTAGGGGAGTAGCCGCTAGTAATATATATATATATGAATTGTGATGACAGCCAAGCAAATGGAAGGAAAGTGAGCTTAATGGACCGACAGACGGTAATAATAAGTGGTACAATAAGAATCTCTATGTTCATACAAATCTTAATACAAGATTTAGCAGCTGAGTACAAAAATTTTATTATGAAAAAGTGATGTATAGAGTAGAACACAGTAATAGTGTCTGACTGATTATGACGTAACAAAAAAAAATAGCCAATGAGAGGCCGTTATTGACCAATGGTAAAATTTATAGTGGCCTCTCATTGGCTAATTTTTTTTGTTACGTCATAATCAGTCAGACACTATTACTGTGTTCTAACTATAGAGTAGCTAAATTTTCATATAAATCAGCCTTTTATCTTGAGAAATATCTCCTATAGAAGTTTTTATGTTCTCTAGAGCATTACAGACAGAACAGAATTGAAATCTTTACACAAAAATCCATTCGTCTATGATAAATAGCAGCAAAGAAAACACTTTTTTTATTAAACGTACAAACAGACATTAGGAATTATAGAGTAGCTTCACTGTTATGAAATGAATAACCTTATCATTAAGCTGAATAGTAGGAGTGTCATCAGTAAGTAACTCCTGTTCCAGAAGACGAAGAAAAACGCTCAAAAATTCAGCACGTGACGTCATAAAAGTGAGGGATTATCCATATCTTTTATAGGGGTTTTCTTTCCCACTCCTCCTCTCCTCATCCCTCATTTTTACGACGTCAGAATTTTTTTCTGCGCGACTTTCTTCGTCTTCCCTGTTCCCCAATGAAATTTTGATGTGAGTAAAGGTTGATACTGTTGGCCTGCCAATCATTTCTGTCTCCAGCAAATCTCAAGCTTGATGCCCTTTCTTAGATAGAAAATATTGAAACTAAATTTTTAAAGCCATAGGTACTGTCCCTACGGGGATCTTCTAACTCTTACTTAACCTAACCTAACCCAGAATAAAAATATGCTTTTTCTATCCCTTGCTGTTGGCCTTAACCCTTATCCCTACGGCACCCCCAAAAATTTTTTCATTTTATCCCCCCCCCCATTTAAAATTTACCCAACCATTTAGGAGGGGGTATTTACTAGGGTGGGTCGATTTTGGACATTTTTTTTTTTCTGAGGCCAAAGCGGGGATCTGCACTCAATTTATATAGATATAATACACCTCTGGATGATTTAAAATTTATCCTAAGTCTTAAAACCGCTGACGACCAGACATTCAATTGTATAGCTATTTGTAAATGGGAGTCAAAAATTTATTGAATCAGAACTATGGCTTCATGGTGCTCCCTGGATATGCCTTGAGGAGCTGAGTCAGGAACTTTTGTCCGTTTCAAAAAATCTCGTTCCTAGCCTGAGAAAATCTAAAAAACCTCTACAAATTGGACAATTCTCAATAAACCTTTAAAAAATTTGGTTTTTTAGTGATTTCTAAGGGTAGGAACGAGATATTTTGAAACGGACAAAAGTTCCTGATTCAGCTCCTCAAGGCCTTTCCAGGGAGCACCATGAAGCCATAGTTCTGATTTAAAATTTTTTTTGAATGTCGTCTTTGCGTACTAATAAGTAATGAATTATATTTTTAAGTGGTCGTGTTCTAAAACTCAATTTTTTAAAATTCTTTTTCGGTCAGAAATGTTTTTAAGGTTAATTTTATCTGTTGCATATCCCCGCTTTGTCTAATTCCGATATGAACCCACCCTAGTATTTACCCCCCCCCAAAATAAAAAATCTCTAATAAAAAAAAATTTTGCGCACTTCGCGCGCATTTTTAATACTATATATTTAATCAAATGGGGTAAATTTGGGGGGGGGGGGGTAAACTAAATTTACCCCTGCCAACAGATTTACCCCAAGCAAATTTTACCCCCGCGCGCGCCATTTTACCCCCCCTAAAAAACGAATTACCCCCCCCTTCAAAAATTTTTACCCCCCCCAAAATAAAAAGCTTGGACGCCCCTGCTTCTAACCTTTACTCAACTTAACCTAACCTAAACTGGTATAAGTACAAGAATAGGTTTTTTCTTCAAAAGTTTGTTATTATATTAAAGTAAAGCAATAGGGTTAAATAACTGTATGTCTCCACCCTTCCGACTTTCAATGGGGTCTTTAATTATCAGCGTCGCAAATATTAACACAGCTTAGACGCTACTAAAGAGCAGAAAACAATTTGCTAGCTGATGAAACATGTACTTAACACTGGATCCAGGTAGTTATCTGGATTATATATCTACACTTATACATTTATTGCTTTTACACCAGATCAAAGAGGGAAAATGCCAAATAATTAAATGAAGACATTAATTCTTTGTGAAAAATAGCAAACCCTCAATGAAGCTCATAACAATGAAAGATCAAAAGCATTTTAGATATTACCTTGGAAAGCATATGGAAGATCAACACATTCACTATTGCCATAAAGCCAAAAATTAGCACCATCTTAATAGTATAGATTTATTCAAATTTGTTTAATGTAATTGAAAAAAATAACTATTATGTCTTCGAAACCGATTAATATCCGCCGGATTAGAGAAGCTGCTCTTACTACAAAGTGCCTCACGCAAGGCTACAAAAGAATCAAGACATAAATAAAACATAAAAAGATTAAAACCAGTTTTGTAAGCCGCAAGGGGCCGCAGGCCTGGGCCAATGAAACTGGTATTAAGTGCTCCAAGCCATCACAGCCTACAATGTCAGTCGCTTATAATTCAGCATTTTAAGACAAATTCATTATGAGTAAAAATCACACAACCTTTCTTTAAAAAAAACAATCTTAAAAGTTAAATAATGTGAAAGTTTAAATGAAAAAAGTCTTTAGTAAGTGCTATTTATTTTGATGTTAAAAGTTTTGCAAAATACGTTTTATTGCTATGTTGATCAGAAATATGTTAGAATTTGTTGTTAGGTTTTTTTTCTATGAATCTTGAAAAGAAAGGCCTAAATTTGGAAATTATGATTTATTGAAGCTTATAGTATTTATATAATTTGTTTCTATCTTTTAGTAAAATTTTTTTTAAAAAATCATTTTTTGTTTGTTTTTTTATTAAAGATTTTCATATTTTTTAAATTTTTTTCAGAACTTAAAATTGAAATAAAACAAAAAGACCCCGCTAAAATATTTTGGTTTTGCCTAGAATCATCATTGTTTTATGTCTAGTTTCCCAATATGTCTAGTTTCCTAGGGCTCGGCACTTACTTTTGTCTTGATTCAATTGTAGCCTGGCGTGGCCTCTTATTTTTGAAATAAATTGAAAATAAGGGGGAGTTGTAGTATATAATTTTGCCTAACCTCTGCTGGGGGGCCTAACCTGCTATTCACTAACCCTTTGGGTCTGCCAAGTTGTAGTGGGTCTTACTTGAGATACTTGTAAAATAAGCAGAATGGCATTTTCGTGATCCTAAACGAGTGGACAGATTTTTATGAAATTAGTACCATTTTAAAGCGTTAATTTTTCTCTATTGATTTTTCTTTTATTTGAATTTTTAAGCCCACAAATGACGGATCTCGAGTTTTAATTATGAAACATTTGTACTTATTATATTCTGTTAAAATCTTGATAATCTTGTGATATCTCATATGAGGCCATATTTTTCCAAGAAATCGATATACATATAATGCTCCGCATTTATATGTATATTTGACCTTTCTATCATCTACGCGTGTAGGTTTTAGGCGATATTTAACTTATGTACTTTTGTAGAAGAGAGCTCCAGTTATCCAGGGATTTGGCATCCTCAATGCATCACGGAGATTTTCCATGCACAACTGAACGTGACTAAACGGGAAACTCAACATACACTCCGGCCTGCTGATATATCCTACGCAGACCTACGTGTATCCCTTGCCATCCCTGTATGATCAGAAACGCCCCCCTCAATACTTCAATACTCTCTGTAATTTTCCTATATGTATATTGATATAATATGTATTCATTAATTTTGTGTAAACTATACTTGTCTATTGAAAATACATCAGTTCCGCACAAACAGTTGTTAGTAGAGTATCAACTCCAATTTGTGGGCAGCTAATCATAGCTGCAATTAATTATCCAGAAACATACAAAATCCCCTGTGGGTACTTGCGTGTAGTATTCGTTATTTAACTTAGCGGAGACGTACAAACGAAGGGAACGAGTTGCTTCGCTCTTGGATCGCTTCAGCCACAACGTTACCATTCCAACGTGAAGTGCCGCCACACCGCTCGAGGCGGGCTTTAATAGTTTTTAAAAAGCTATCTATTACGTCCGATCTGCTACAGTCAAACTGGTGACAGCTGTGCTTGGATAAACCGCAGTGCTCAACAGGAGATTTACGAGGAAATTACCCAGAGGAACTACGGTAATTTCGGACGATTGTGTACATCCAGACGAGTTTTATGAGAACTGAGATCAGAAAGGACGAAAACCCCTGTGTTTGGAGACCAGTGTGGAGCCATTCTGACGTCTGGGACATCAACTTGGTAAAATTTTCCTTAAATTTTGAAGAAATTTCGTTAAGTTTCAAAGATGGCGCAAGCTCAACAGGCCGCTGATCTAGAGCAGTTGAATTTGCAGCGTGCTATTCAAGAGGCACAGGCAGCAGGAGCGCCGAATGAGAACGCTCAACTCATTGCGCTAGGCGAAACCTGGTTGGAGAACCAGCGTCGGAAGCTTAACAAGCAGAATTTTCCCCGGTTTTGCAACCGTGCCGGAGAAGATTGGGATGGCCACAAGACCAAGATGGCCAATGCGTTTAGAATTGCCCGTCATCACCCATCGGATCAAGAGGGCAGGAAAGGCCAATACATCCAGAGTCTCGACGGAGAAGCGTTCCAGATGGCCCGAGAAGTCGCTGACAACCAAGATGCGCTCACCCTTGAGCAGGTAATGGATAGGCTGGATGCCATATTCCTAGCACCATCAGATTCAGACATCAACAAGGACGCGTATAAGCAGTTGTCGCAGGGCAAGAACGAGATTCCGCAGACGTACCTTGCCAAGAAAGAGCAGATGTGGTTGAAGGCCTACTCCCCAGACAACCGTGATCCAGGCCAATTCCGGAAAGAGGTAACCCTTGGTTTACGCCATCGAGAGGTACGGAAAAGAGTTTTCTGTCAGCTACCTAGTGTTACCAGCATGGGTGTCCTACGGAACGTTATTATGAATGAGATTGCCACGCAGCGCCAACTTATTCACCATGGAGATGCTGAAGATACCTCTATGGATGGCCTCGCCACGTCCAACCGTGTCATCTACCGCAACGACGGCACCGAGGATATGGAGGTCAACGCTGTCGGAGATGGAACCAGTAGCGTCAAGTGCTACAATTGTAACCAGACAGGCCATTATTCGCGTAATTGCCCTAAGAAGAAACAGCAAGCGAGTAAGGGTACGGGCGGTGCCACCAAAGACAAACCGAAAGGCAACTGTCGGAGGTGTGGCACGCCTGGCCATTGGCAGAAGACGTGTACTATTCCTGAGGACAAGCTGGCGAACGTGCGCAAGAGGAACCAGGAGAAGAACGCCAACAGCGGCGGACGCGGCCGACAATATCAAGATCGTGGCCGGCATGCCGTGCGAGAGATGCGTACCAACGAACCTGGAGACGCGGACAGTGGCGTAGGAGACGATGACCAGGCGCAGTTCTACGGAGATGTCAACTGTTTGGAAGCAGTTGGCCACAGAAGCAAGACTTCAAAAAATGTGAGAGAGGGCTCCCGTCGGTAGGTCGGAGTCCCTCAGCAGCTGTAGATCCTACCACCCTCAATCAAATGCAAGGACGGAGAGGCGCCCGGGCCATGGTTAAGATCAGCCTGCGTGCAAATGGACCGACTGTGCGGACCTATGGTCTCATCGATACCGGTAACAAGTTGCACGAAGGAGTCGCCGTAAATGAGGAGTTAGCCCGGAAACTACAGTTGCCGATCGTTCCTTGCGAGTTATCAGTGGGAACAGCGGCGAATGGCGGCGATATGGACGTCATCGGCCGTGTATATAACATCAGCGTTATCTTGGGAGACGACTGTCCTAGCTACATTCGAGAGGCCTTGGTTATACCTGAGCTTCGCACCCCCATCAATCTTGGGTGCAAGTGGGTCGAGGAGATTCGTGGAGTTCTAGATTACTCATCACCGGTGCAGGCGGCGTTGGTCGTGAAGCAGACGAGAGTCCCGCTTGTGCAGTCCATCGACTACGAGGTTCCAAGTACCTCAGAAGACGAAGAGCGGTCTGGAAAACCGCCGGGGGAGCACTCGCCCCCCAACCCTCAGATAAGTGTTTCATTACGAGCCTTCGAGGAGCTGAATGCAGAAATAAGTAGCTATAGTAATGCTGTAAATGTTTGTACGCCCACTTTTAAAGATTTATGTAAAGCAGAAGATAATTTTGCGAATGGTAATGTGCACCATTCACGTGAGTTTTTAGCACTTAAACCAGATTCCGTCGAATCATATGTTGCGCAACTTTCTTTTAAGCACAAAGCAAAAGCAGATTTTGAGCGCAAAAACGTTTGGACACGTAATGTCAAGGGACCGCTTCGTAATTCCCAAGGGCCGGCCGTTCGTTTGAAAACCGTCGCAGTAGGTAAGCGGCCGCGTCCTGTCCGTTTGTCCGTCCAAGCGACTAGGATTCTCGCGCCAGAGTCAGTGTCTGTCGTGAATTTTCTTCCTAGCCGAGAACTCCGACCGCAAGCGATTGTCATGGTAGAAGAGACCGTTTTAGATGATAGTCCAGTGCGTGTGTTGGAAGGAGTATACAGAGCCCAGCAAAATGGGATAGTCCGCATCCCTGTCGTCAACTTGCAGGAGGCGCCGTGCATTGCATCGGCCGGGTGTGTGTTCACCGCCGAGATTTGTGAGGACAGCAGTATGGTGATCAACACCGAAAGTTTGGTGTTGAGAGAGCCCCATGAAGTTATTCAGTCAATGTCCGAGAACAAGACGAGCGACGCCACCAAGCCCATGACGAAGGAGCAGATGGAGAACCCCACATTCAAGGAAGTTTGGGAGGACCTGGAGATGGAGGACAACGAGCTACTGAACGAGCACCCCGATGTCAAGAAGCAAGTCAAGGAGCTCATTTATGAATATAGAGACATATTCAGTCGAGAGGCCCCTGGGCACACAGACCTGGTAACCATGAAGTTGAAACTCAAGCCAGGGACGGAGCCCATCAGGCAGAGATACCGGGAATTGAACCCTAAGATGTTGAAGGATCTGGAGGCACAGATGGCCGACTGGCTCAACCAAGGAGTGATCGAGCCGAGTTCATCGCCATGGGCGAGCCCCCTTGTTCCCGTGCGCAAGAAGGATGGAAAGATCAGATGGGCAGTGGACTTCCGCAGGTTAAACAGTTGCTTAGAGCAAGATAGTTACCCGCTGCCGAGGATACAGACGCTATTGGACCGCGCAGGAGGACATCGTGTTTATTCAACGTTAGATGCCACAGCCGCCTACTTCAACATCTCCATCGATCCAGCATCCAGGGAGCTGACGGCTTTTGCCACGCCAACGGGTTTGTGGCAATTCCGCCGCATGCCCTTCGGCATCAGCACAGCACCAGCGGTATACAGCAGATTCATCAGCACCGCAATGAACCCGCTGGGGAGCGAGGTAGCGCAATGCTACCTCGATGACGTAATATCATACAACCTGAGAGTTGCGGATCATGTACCACAGATGCGACAGGTTTTTGAGGCCCACCGCAAAGCTGGAATCAAGCTGAAGGCTAAGAAGAGCAAGCTGTTCCAGAAGAAGATCCAGTATCTTGGCCACATGCTAAGCCACGAGGGTATCGGTATGGTGCCAGAGTATGTGGAGCGTATCAAGAACTGGCCGCCGCCTTCAACTGTCGCCGAGTTGAATAGTGTCCTTGGTTTTTACGGGTACTACCGGACCTTCATACCGGAGTACGCCGACTTGACGTGTGAGATGAATGCACAGAAGAAAGCCACGAAGCTAGAGTGGACCCCAGGGATGGATGAGCAGTTCCAGCAGTTGAAGGACAAGTTCCAGAATGCCCCCATCCGCGCTGTGCCCGATTTTGAAGCGGATACCCCATTTCAACTGACCACCGACTACTCCGGAAGAGCAATCAGTGCGATCCTGAGTCAGGTTCAGAATGGCGCCGAAAGGTTGATCGCCGCCATGGGACGTAAGACGACTGGCGCGGAGCAGAGATATCCCTCATGGAAAGGAGAAGCCTCCGCAGTTATTTATGGCATCAGAAAGTTTCGGACAATCCTGAGCTTCAAGCCGTTCCAAATTAATACGGATAACAGCGCCCTCAAGCAGTTGAAGTCACTGAAGAAGAACACTGGCATGATGGCCAGGTGGACTGAGGAGCTGGCTGGTTACGAATTCCGTGTGGTTCATCGGCCGGGGAGACTCAATACCAACGCCGACGCGTTAAGCCGGCGTACCGATGCTGACATGCCAGACCCCACAGCCGAGGAAGAGGCTGAGCAGGAAGAGTACGTCGGAGCTGTGGATGATCCCGCTGACGAGCTTCCTGACCGCCGAGAACGGTACAGAGACAGAGTGTACCGGCATCAGTTAGACGACCCTATTTTGGAAAAGGTCCGTAGATGGATAGGCGTTGACCGGCGTGCACCAGACAAGGCAACCCTGCGTGGAGAGAGCAGGGACGTGCACCGGCTGGCTGAGATTTTCGACACTCTGCGCATTGCAGAAGATGGAGTCATTGAGCAGGAGATCAACACTTTTACAGGGAAGCGACGCAGAATCATGGTCCCCTTGTCCCTGAGAGAAGAGGTGTTCACTCACTGCCACAGAACTACCACCGGAGCGCATTTTGGCATGCACTCCACCATATCAAAGTTTTTGAGGAATTTCTATTATGTGGGACATCAAGCAGACATCCGCCTGAGGATCGCCGTCTGTCATGACTGCGTCCAGAAGAACATCAAGGCCAACATCAAGATAGGAGCTCACGTACCCATCCAAAACGGGTACCCGCTCCAGACAGTTTATATGGATGTGGTGGGCAAGTTCGACACAACTACAGAAGGATACAATTTTATCCTGACCTTACAGGACGGATGGTCACGCTTCGTTCAGGCGTACCCCTTGAGACAGAAGACCGCCGACGAGGTCGCCACGACAATTATGGATAAGTTCATTTGTACTTTTGGATGCCCGCAGGCATTCCACAGCGATCAGGGCAAAGAGTTCTGCAACACCATCATGAAGAAACTCTTGCAGAAGCTCGGTGTCAAGCACGAGCTAGGCCCCGTGGCGAACCCCCAGAGCAACCTTATAGAGAGGTGGCACCGGACCATGGAAGAGACGCTGAGAACCGTGATCCAAGGACGGGAGACTCTATGGCCAGAGTACTTACCTGGAGTTGTCCTGGCGTACAACACGAGGATCCACAGCAGCACCGGCGTGACCCCCTTTCTTGCCTTCCAGGGTAGAGAGGCTACTCTACCCGCGGATTTGATTTTGCGGTTACCCAACCCTGACGATGACAAGGATATCCCCACAGCCGTGAGAAATTTATTGGACAGATATACGACCATGTATGAAGCCATGGCGAAGAGTCAAGCAAGCACCATTCGAAGAAATGCTTTGCAGTATCACGGCAGTCGCGAATTTCGAGTAGGCGACAAAGTTTTTTATTTGGCACCCAACCATGGTAAAGCGAAGAAGAAGATGACCAAACATTGGAGTGGACCATACTTAATTACCGAGAAGTGTGCCGACGTTTTATACAAGATTCAGACAATACCAGCGGGAGAAAAGGAGGACTTGGTTGTACATGTTGGTCGGTTAAAACCATATTACCCCCCAGCAATGACAGATGGAGACCCAACTTCTCCCCCAGAACCATTTGAAGAAGACGGAGATGAGGCAGGGGAGCAAATTCCCTTGAATCCAGAAAGGCAGGCGAAGCCGCCTAATCCAAGAGTTGATTTCTCAAATGGGGACGACAGCGATGATGAGGGAGGACCCCCCAATAGACCGGGAGGAGCACCACCACCACCGCCCAACATTGACCCCCTCAACCTTCCCCTACCGGATACACCACCGCCCAGATCACCAACGATGCAGCGCACACCGCGCAGAGAGCAGAGTGAGAAGAGAGGGAGGGAGAGAGATCAATCTTGCGAACCGTCCGGTTCGGGCACTCAACGGAGAGATGCCAAGCGAACCCCCGATAGAGAGAGAAGCCCGAGAAGAAGCTCGCCCCCGCAGACACCGCGCCGAGATAGAGAGCGCGAGCGAGCTACGTACACATACCCTTCCGCACCCCGGGTAGAGAAGCGCGCTCTGAGCGACAATGAAGAGCCGTCCACGGACTCACCCGAAAAAGGGGAGAGGGTTAAATCCGGAGGAAAGAAGCAGAGGAGTGGGACACTTTGGCAACAGCAAGTGGAAGAGAGCAAAGAGGTGCTAGACAGCTCAGACGAGGATATGGACCCGCCTGCAGTGGCTACACTTGCGCGGACAATCAGAATCCCCGTCAAACGCGGAGCAAAGCTGCCGTACAAGGGTACGAAAGAGAGTGCGGGCCATGACATATACTGCCCCGCCCACACAATCCTTCCCCCTGGGCAACAGACTTGCGTCCCTCTCAAGCTACACACCCGTGTACCCCCCGGATATTTTCTGAAACTCTTTGGCCGTTCAAGCATAGAACGGGAGGGAGTAATTTTACTGGCAGGATTAGTGGACAGCGACTACACCGGCGAGATACAAGCAGTCTTCTGGAACTTGAGTACCGAAGCAGTGGAGTTCAACAAGAATCAACGAGTGTGTCAAGCGGTGATCCTAGAGACTCGCGAGGTGGAATTTTATCATGTCGATAATCTTCCTACCACTGATCGCGGTGCTAACGGCTTCGGTAGCACCAACCAGTAAGGCATATTCAATAGATATAGTAGATTGCACAAACCCTTCCACCATCAAGAAATTCAACAAGGAAACGATATGCAGAGCAGAGGAACCTACACAAGAAGTTCCAGTGAAGGAGCGCTACACAATCCTACAGAGGCCAACACTGACGAAGGTACACGGATACTCCTGCGAAGTGAGGGTATCCTTGTACCATTTCAAGTGCGGAGTTTGGGGCCACCTCAAGTTACAACAGGTACCCCAAACTATGAGGCACGAAGAAATTACTGCAGAAAATTGCCGCCGCATGTCACTGTTGCAGGAATACCAAATTTCTGGCTACGGTGACCCTATCAAAGTGAAACTTAACCGCCCAACCTACGTTTCGGCAACCCTGGCCGGATCCCTGAAGATGGAAGACGACAAGATCACCTGCATTGGGCAGACCATCCGCATGGGCGACACCATCCACTACAACACCCTGAAGTTAGCTGAGTACCAGATTCTACTTAAGGAAGAAACTTTTCTGGTTAGCAACAACAAGGTAGAGAGTGAAACGGATCATCTATCTCTACCATGTCCATATCATAAAGGGGAGTGCATCACTGGCGCCGCGACATTCGTCTGGAATATCAACGACAGTTCCTGCACTCTACAAATGGTCAACACCATCAACCCCCTCACCACCATGGACACCTACCTAGTGGACCACCAGCAGCAAGTTTTACTCAACACTACAGGCGCAATGAAATTAATGCATTGCCCCTTTAATGTCATCACTACGGACCACGACGGCATCTACCTGGGCAAGACCAGCGAACTCAGCAGACTCGCCACCATCGACCCCGGACAGATAGATGTGAACCTTCAAGCTGCAGTACATTTAAATTATTTAGCCTACAGTATGCGCCAGACCTTCAGCCAGTTAGATGTAACACTACGGAAGACCATATGCGAAACCCATTACCATGGAAAGTCAGACCAACCAGTGCTGCTACACGAGCAGACTTACGGACTCTTGAAGGGAGACCTGTTGATGACCTTCCAGTGCACCAAGAGGACTCAGAAGATCAAAGACGACATCAATTGCTATCAAGATATACCTTTGGATCCTGATGGTTATGCAGATGCTGCAACTAAACATTATAAGTTGCATTCTACAAGGGTAACGTGTTCAGCCACTTTCCCCCTAACTGTTAAGTCTAAAGAAGGCTGGATTCAGCTGACTCCCGCCATCATCAAGACTCAGGCCCCCATGGAGATGACCATCGACACCCCTCTAGTTAACTGGACGGATTTCAGCCATGGAGGAATCTACACGGAAAGAGAGAGAGCTGAATGGTTACACACACTCACCTTCCCTTCCTACACCGAGGCAAGCCTGAAGGAGATCACCTACGGACTCTGCATCGGAGATGGGAATTGTAACCAACTTTCCACCAACAACCTACCCCTGTACACCCTTGAGAACCTAGTGCCGGACATGGAACGCAAACTTGATTTGTGGAGCAGCGTCAAGAGCTGGCTCCATGAATACGGCGACCTAATGGCATTCGCATGCCTGGTCATCCTAGGGCTAAAATTTATTACTGATCTGATATGCATTATCCTCACATTTCACTCATACCTCGAGGCGGGCTTTAATAGTTTTTAAAAAGCTATCTATTACGTCCGATCTGCTACACAAGTAACCAGCATAACCTATTTTAACCCATCCTAAAGTATCAAAACACCACATCTCCTTATTAAAGATTTTCCAAAAAAAGAAGGGGGGGGGGGAAGGGGTTATTCAGTGCTTAAAAAGGTATTTCAACAGGAAATTCCTGTCACTTGAAATGTGTAATCATACCTGGATTTCTGGTGTTGTAGTCAGAGTCCTCATAAAGTATCCATGTACCTATATCAAGCTAGGTATAAGGTATAACCAATAAGTGAAATGGTGTTATCCTCTTAAAAATATTTTTTTTCAATTTTGAAAATTTCTATCCCCCCCCCCCCCCTCCGACAGAACTATGAACTCTGGCAGCAACGCTCGGCCCCCTTTCCTGCCTTGCTGCAGTGCTCGGCCCTCTAGCCTAAGACATAACCTAACCTAAAATAGTTGTTCTGTAGGGGGGGGGGGGGGGGTAAAAATTTTACAATTGAAAAAAATATTTCCAAGAGGATAACGCCAGTGAAATAAATCTTATAATAATATTTGGGGGGGCAAATGGAGAGGTCGTCAATTTTACTCTATGTTGCCCCCCAACGACAGCTGAAAACCACGTATAGGTTTGGTGATTTTTTTCCGAATTAATTTCGTTATTGGTATAAGCTGATAGAAAGCTATTATAGCGTGTCAAGTAGAAATTGTAAAACATTTTATAATAGTTTTAATTCTTGGCAAAATACTTTAATTAAAATGTTGTTTTAAAATTACTTAAATTTCTGTTTATAATCTTTGCTTATGTGTAATTTCTTCAATATTACATAAGAAACATCTCTGTTAAGAATAATGCAAATATTTGAGCAAATAGATAGACATACTTCTCTTTTATGTAAGTTGTAACAAAATAAAACCTGTGGAACATATTTTTGTTATTCTAAAGGTAGAAAATATTTATCATAGTTCATACAGGGTGTTTCAAGAGAAATGTCTTTTTAAAAAACATAATTATGCATAGAAAAAAAATGCTTTATATATTTGGAAAACCTGTTTTGGGGCATTTATGTTTCAAATATTTAAAATGATTATAATAACAAATTATGCCTTACAAACCGGACCTTATTTTGGAAGATTTATGGAATTAAAGGTTATGGAAAAAATGTTTGTTGATAATAGAAAGATAGAATCGTCATAAACTCTAATTTTTGGATATATAAAAACCATTGCTGTGCTACGTGTAGTATAGGAACTACGTGGTAAAATGTTTTAACTGACTTAAAACTTTTCAACCTTACTCACATTTTTCAACGTAGCTCCTAAACTACAAATAGCACAAAAATGGTACTTATATTTCCAAAAACTAGAGTTTATTAGGATTCTAACGGTATGCATAATATAACTATGAGCCCCGCCCAAATAAGGTAATTAACTTGGTATGTGACAACAAGAATCTATGGTAAATATTTTCCCTGTTGTCTGCATCTAAAGCAGCCAGATTGTTGACTTCAGACTCAAGAGTATATTTGTTCTCCCATCTGTCATAAATATCCAGACGTTGGGGGACTGTGCAATCAACTTGGCTGCAACTAAAACTGAAGTAAAAATTAGTAGAACAGCATCTTTATAATATATTTGTATTTCTGTCTGTCGTTCCATAATTAAAGTAAAACACTAGAGGGAGAAACGGTTAAATAACTCTATCTCTCCATCGCAACCGTCTTGTGCAACCTTTCTATTGGGTCATTGAAAATCAACCAATGGTATCGCTTATATTACACAGCTAAGTAGCAGAAAATAATTTAGAAGTAGAGGAAAGAGGTCTTTGAAAAATGAAGTGAGGTAGTTGTCTGTATATACATCTATACTATAGATCTGTTGTTCCATAAAATTTTTTTTCTCTGTGGGCTCTACGCTCTCCTATAGGCTGTAAACAGAAAATGCCATGAATTGCGAAAAATGTAATCATCTGATCATCAGTTTTTACAACCTTAATTTGTTGGGAAACAGCTTATAGTGCCTAGTAAAAAATGACATCCTGCAATATAAATGACAATGATAAGCCAGAATACATTTCCATTGGCCAATTATGTACAAGATAGTTGCCTAACATTGGTCATTTGTATTGTATGACGTCATTTTTTATTAGGCCTTATAAGCTGCTACTTTTTTGTGGTTGGAATTATGATATGAGGGAGGAGTTTGGTATCATTTAAAGGTGGGACAGAAAATAGCCTAAAACCAACATTAAACTATGTGAATCTCCACAAAAAAAATCAATAATTTTCGGAATCTTAACTGACAAAGAAATAGACAAAAAATCTTACTACTTTACATGATAGAACTGTAAAATTAGACTATACTTTAAAAACACATACCTTAAAAGGCAAACAATCGCAACGACAAAAATATTGAATTTCAGCATGTTTTCTGCTTAATATAAAAAATATTACTAAAGGATTGATTAACCTTTTTATTTCTTATCTTCTATGTTGATATAACTAGGACAATTATATTCAAAAGCTGCGTTTCAATTTAAAAGAATACACAAGTAAGTATTGAATAAGTTTGGATACTCAACGGACGAAATATCAGTACTACCCTTTTCCGAAGCTCCTTTGCGGAGAGCATCATTCATTGACGGTGACTTAATTTGGGGACACCTGCCATACTCGGCGAGGGTGAGGTAATCATGAGTAGCTTTCATAAGATAGCGGGTCAAGTCATCATGTGCTTGAATGTGGAGCTTGATAGCCCTAGTGCTTATGCAAAAGTGTCTCGGCCTTCTCCATGACTACTTAGGTCCAAAACCCTAAAAAACTATGGCTAATCAATCAATCAATTGTACAGAGCAAGAATACGCAAACCATACTTTGTATATGAACGTTGATTATGCGTAGAGGACATACTGACAAATTGTAGAGTTGCTTTTTAGTGTTATCTTTTATATTGCATTAGATTGTTGTTAGGGGCTTTGTCAACTATTCAAACCGGCATTTTTATTCTAATCCTTATTATAAAGTATCATGATGTTTGTTTGTTTGTCTGTGTGTCTGTACCGAAAGAATTACCTAGCTGCTGAACCGATCGGGTTCTCCTTAGTAACATAGCTTCTCATAGGTCCCGGGAGGTTTTAAAAAATAGGTTTAAACCATCCCAAAACTTATATGTAAAAATAATAAAAACTTAAACCACATCTTTAACTATGTAAAGCTTCATTGAAATGGAGAACCCAATCGGTTTGGTTTTATAGCAGTAGAATTTGGAAAAAATCGCAGCCATACTCTGAAGTGTTCAAAAGGGGTGGGGGAGGGTTGGATCCAACCCCTTTGACAAAATAAAGGGTGGAGGATTCAGTTGTAAATATAATCAATCTTTATATTTACTTCTTTTCTAGGACAGAGTTATGGTTAGTCTGACCCTGATGCTCGTTATAGCCACTATCTCTAGCAGTATCCAAGCAGTAAGTATATATATTAGTAGTGTAGCTACTCTATAATTAGGATATGTATGTAGGTATTAGTCTGATTCTAATACTTGTTATAGCTACTATCTCTAGCAGTATCCAAGCAGTAAGTATATATATTAGTAGTGTAGCTACTCTATAATTAGAATATGTATGTATATAGGTATTAGTCTGACTCTAATACTTGTTATAGCAACTATCTCTAGCAGTATCCAAGCAGTAAGTATATATATTAGTAGTGTAGCTACTCTATAATTAGGATATGTATGTAGGTATTAGTCTGATTCTAATACTTGTTATAGCAACTATCTCTAGCAGTATCCAAGCAGTAAGTATATATATTGGTAGTGTAGCTACTCTATAATTAGAATATGTATGTATATAGGTATTAGTCTGACTCTAATACTTGTTATAGCAACTATCTCTAGCAGTATCCAAGCAGTAAGTATATGTATTAGTAGTGTAGCTACTCTATAATTAGAATATGTATGTATATAGGTATTAGTCTGACTCTAATACTTGTTATAGCTACTATCTCTAGCAGTATCCAAGCAGTAAGTATATGTATTAGTAGTGTAGCTACTCTATAATTAGAATATGTATGTATGAATTAGTCTGACTCTAATACTTGTTATAGCTACTATCTCTAGCAGTATCCAAGCAGTAAGTATGTATATTAGTAGTGTAGCTACTCTATAATTAGAATATGTATGTATGTAGGTAATAGGTATTAGTCTGACTCTAATACTTGTTATAGCTACTATCTCTAGCAGTATCCAAGCAGTAAGTATATGTATTAGTAGTGTAGCTACTCTATAATTAGAATATGTATGTATGAATTAGTCTGACTCTAATACTTGTTATAGCTACTATCTCTAGCAGTATCCAAGCAGTAAGTATGTATATTAGTAGTGTAGCTACTCTATAATTAGGATATGTATATAGGTATTAGTCTGACTCTAATACTTGTTATAGCAACTATCTCTAGCAGTATCCAAGCAGTAAGTATATATATTAGTAGTGTAGCTACTCTATAATTAGGATATGTATGTATGTAGGTATTAGTCTGACTCTAATACTTGTTATAGCTACTATCTCTAGCAGTATCCAAGCAGTAAGTATATGTATTAGTAGTGTAGCTACTCTATAATTAGAATATGTATGTATGAATTAGTCTGACTCTAATACTTGTTATAGCTACTATCTCTAGCAGTATCCAAGCAGTAAGTATGTATATTAGTAGTGTAGCTACTCTATAATTAGGATATGTATATAGGTATTAGTCTGACTCTAATACTTGTTATAGCAACTATCTCTAGCAGTATCCAAGCAGTAAGTATATATATTAGTAGTGTAGCTACTCTATAATTAGGATATGTATGTAGGTATTAGTCTGATTCTAATACTTGTTATAGCAACTATCTCTAGCAGTATCCAAGCAGTAAGTATATATATTGGTAGTGTAGCTACTCTATAATTAGAATATGTATGTATATAGGTATTAGTCTGACTCTAATACTTGTTATAGCTACTATCTCTAGCAGTATCCAAGCAGTAAGTATATATATTAGTAGTGTAGCTACTCTATAATTAGAATATGTATGTATGTAGGTATTAGTCTGACTCTAATACTTGTTATAGCTACTATCTCTAGCAGTATCCAAGCAGTAAGTATATATATTAGTAGTGTAGCTACTCTATAATTAGGATATGTATGTAGGTATTAGTCTGATTCTAATACTTGTTATAGCAACTATCTCTAGCAGTATCCAAGCAGTAAGTATATATATTAGTAGTGTAGCTACTCTATAATTAGAATATGTATGTATGAATTAGTCTGACTCTAATACTTGTTATAGCTACTATCTCTAGCAGTATCCAAGCAGTAAGTATATATATTAGTAGTGTAGCTACTCTATAATTAGGATATGTATGTAGGTATTAGTCTGATTCTAATACTTGTTATAGCAACTATCTCTAGCAGTATCCAAGCAGTAAGTATATATATTGGTAGTGTAGCTACTCTATAATTAGAATATGTATGTATATAGGTATTAGTCTGACTCTAATACTTGTTATAGCTACTATCTCTAGCAGTATCCAAGCAGTAAGTATATATATTAGTAGTGTAGCTACTCTATAATTAGAATATGTATGTATGTAGGTATTAGTCTGACTCTAATACTTGTTATAGCTACTATCTCTAGCAGTATTCAAGCAGTAAGTATATATATTAGTAGTGTAGCTACTCTATAATTAGGATATGTATGTAGGTATTAGTCTGACTCTAATACTTGTTATAGCAACTATCTCTAGCAGTATCCAAGCAGTAAGTATATATATTGGTAGTGTAGCTACTCTATAATTAGAATATGTATGTATATAGGTATTAGTCTGACTCTAATACTTGTTATAGCTACTATCTCTAGCAGTATCCAAGCAGTAAGTATATATATTAGTAGTGTAGCTACTCTATAATTAGAATATGTATGTATGAATTAGTCTGACTCTAATACTTGTTATAGCTACTATCTCTAGCAGTATCCAAGCAGTAAGTATATATATTAGTAGTGTAGCTACTCTATAATTAGAATATGTATGTATGTAGGTAATAGGTATTAGTCTGACTCTAATACTTGTTATAGCTACTATCTCTAGCAGTATCCAAGCAGTAAGTATATATATTAGTAGTGTAGCTACTCTATAATTAGGATATGTATGTAGGTATTAGTCTGACTCTAATACTTGTTATAGCAACTATCTCTAGCAGTATCCAAGCAGTAAGTATATATATTAGTAGTGTAGCTACTCTATAATTAGAATATGTATGTATGTAGGTATTAGTCTGATTCTAATACTTGTTATAGCAACTATCTCTAGCAGTATCCAAGCAGTAAGTATATATATTAGTAGTGTAGCTACTCTATAATTAGGATATGTATGTATGTAGGTATTAGTCTGACTCTAATACTTGTTATAGCAACTATCTCTAGCAGTATCCAAGCAGTAAGTATATATATTAGTAGTGTAGCTACTCTATAATTAGGATATGTATGTATGTAGGTATTAGTCTGACTCTAATACTTGTTATAGCTACTATCTCTAGCAGTATCCAAGCAGTAAGTATATATATTAGTAGTGTAGCTACTCTATAATTAGAATATGTATGTATGTAGGTAATAGGTATTAGTCTGACTCTAATACTTGTTATAGCTACTATCTCTAGCAGTATCCAAGCAGTAAGTATGTATATTAGTAGTGTAGCTACTCTATAATTAGGATATGTATGTATGTATGAATTAGTCTGACTCTAATACTTGTTATAGCAACTATCTCTAGCAGTATCCAAGCAGTAAGTATATATATTAGTAGTGTAGCTACTATATAATTAGGATATGTATGTATGAATTAGTCTGACTCTAATACTTGTTATAGCAACTATCTCTAGCAGTATCCAAGCAGTAAGTATATGTATTAGTAGTGTAGCTACTCTATAATTAGGATATGTATGTATGTATGAATTAGTCTGACTCTAATACTTGTTATAGCAACTATCTCTAGCAGTATCCAAGCAGTAAGTATATATATTAGTAGTGTAGCTACTCTATAATTAGGATATGTATGTATGAATTAGTCTGACTCTAATACTTGTTATAGCAACTATCTCTAGCAGTATCCAAGCAGTAAGTATATATATTAGTAGTATAGCTACTCTATAATTAGGATATGTATGTAGGTATTAGTCTGACTCTAATACTTGTTATAGCTACTATCTCTAGCAGTATCCAAGCAGTAAGTATATATATATATTAGTAGTGTAGCTACTCTATAATTAGAATATGTATGTATGTAGGTATTAGTCTGACTCTAATACTTGTTATAGCAACTATCTCTAGCAGTATCCAAGCAGTAAGTATATATATTAGTAGTGTAGCTACTCTATAATTAGGATATGTATGTAGGTATTAGTCTGACTCTAATACTTGTTATAGCAACTATCTCTAGCAGTATCCAAGCAGTAAGTATATATATTAGTAGTGTAGCTACTCTATAATTAGAATATGTATGTAGGTATTAGTCTGACTCTAATACTTGTTATAGCAACTATCTCTAGCAGTATCCAAGCAGTAAGTATATATATTAGTAGTGTAGCTACTCTATAATTAGAATATGTATGTAGGTATTAGTCTGACTCTAATACTTGTTATAGCAACTATCTCTAGCAGTATCCAAGCAGTAAGTATATATATTAGTAGTGTAGCTACTCTATAATTAGGATATGTATGTATGTAGGTATTAGTCTGACTCTAATACTTGTTATAGCAACTATCTCTAGCAGTATCCAAGCAGTAAGTATATATATTAGTAGTGTAGCTACTCTATAATTAGAATATGTATGTATGTAGGTATTAGTCTGACTCTAATACTTGTTATAGCAACTATCTCTAGCAGTATCCAAGCAGTAAGTATATATATTAGTAGTGTAGCTACTCTATAATTAGAATATGTATGTATGAATTAGTCTGACTCTAATACTTGTTATAGCAACTATCTCTAGCAGTATCCAAGCAGTAAGTATATATATTAGTAGTGTAGCTACTCTATAATTAGAATATGTATGTATGTAGGTATTAGTCTGATTCTAATACTTGTTATAGCAACTATCTCTAGCAGTATCCAAGCAGTAAGTATATATATTAGTAGTGTAGCTACTCTATAATTAGGATATGTATGTAGGTATTAGTCTGACTCTAATACTTGTTATAGCTACTATCTCTAGCAGTATCCAAGCAGTAAGTATATATATTAGTAGTGTAGCTACTCTATAATTAGGATATGTATGTATGAATTAGTCTGACTCTAATACTTGTTATAGCTACTATCTCTAGCAGTATCCAAGCAGTAAGTATATATATTAGTAGTGTAGCTACTCTATAATTAGAATATGTATGTATGTAGGTAATAGGTATTAGTCTGACTCTAATACTTGTTATAGCAACTATCTCTAGCAGTATCCAAGCAGTAAGTATATATATTAGTAGTGTAGCTACTCTATAATTAGGATATGTATGTATGTAGGTATTAGTCTGACTCTAATACTTGTTATAGCAACTATCTCTAGCAGTATCCAAGCAGTAAGTATATGTATTAGTAGTGTAGCTACTCTATAATTAGAATATGTATGTATATATGTATTAGTCTGACTCTAATACTTGTTATAGCAACTATCTCTAGCAGTATCCAAGCAGTAAGTATATATATTAGTAGTGTAGCTACTATATAATTAGGATATGTATGTAGGTATTAGTCTGATTCTAATACTTGTTATAGCAACTATCTCTAGCAGTATCCAAGCAGTAAGTATATATATTAGTAGTGTAGCTACTCTATAATTAGGATATGTATGTAGGTATTAGTCTGATTCTAATACTTGTTATAGCAACTATCTCTAGCAGTATCCAAGCAGTAAGTATATATATTAGTAGTGTAGCTACTCTATAATTAGAATATGTATGTATGTAGGTATTAGTCTGACTCTAATACTTGTTATAGCAACTATCTCTAGCAGTATCCAAGCAGTAAGTATATATATTAGTAGTGTAGCTACTCTATAATTAGAATATGTATGTAGGTATTAGTCTGACTCTAATACTTGTTATAGCAACTATCTCTAGCAGTATCCAATCAGTAAGTATATATATTAGTAGTGTAGCTACTCTATAATTAGAATATGTATGTATATAGGTATTAGTCTGACTCTAATACTTGTTATAGCTACTATCTCTAGCAGTATCCAAGCAGTAAGTATATATATTAGTAGTGTAGCTACTCTATAATTAGAATATGTATGTATGAATTAGTCTGACTCTAATACTTGTTATAGCAACTATCTCTAGCAGTATCCAAGCAGTAAGTATATATATTAGTAGTGTAGCTACTCTATAATTAGGATATGTATGTAGGTATTAGTCTGATTCTAATACTTGTTATAGCTACTATCTCTAGCAGTATCCAAGCAGTAAGTATATATATTAGTAGTGTAGCTACTCTATAATTAGAATATGTATGTATGTAGGTATTAGTCTGACTCTAATACTTGTTATAGCTACTATCTCTAGCAGTATCCAAGCAGTAAGTATGTATATTAGTAGTGTAGCTACTCTATAATTAGGATATGTATGTAGGTATTAGTCTGACTCTAATACTTGTTATAGCTACTATCTCTAGCAGTATCCAAGCAGTAAGTATATATATTAGTAGTGTAGCTACTCTATAATTAGAATATGTATGTAGGTATTAGTCTGACTCTAATACTTGTTATAGCTACTATCTCTAGCAGTATCCAAGCAGTAAGTATATATATTAGTAGTGTAGCTACTCTATAATTAGGATATGTATGTATGAATTAGTCTGACTCTAATACTTGTTATAGCTACTATCTCTAGCAGTATCCAAGCAGTAAGTATATATATATATATATAAATATGTAGTGAAGCTGCTGTCCATCTATCTATCAATCTATTTATCTAATTATATATCTATCTACCTATCTATTTATCTAATTATCTATCTATTTAGACATTGCCAGCAACCCCCTACTTGAAAATGATAGATTACTGGTTGTTTATAAATCTGTACCAAATGGTTGCTATTCTACTGTTTCATACACTTCTAGCCAGCAGGTAAGCAATTTTACATAATGAAATTCTTTCATCTTAGAACTAGGATGACAAAATCCATAAAAGCAAAGATTAACTAATTAATATGATCTCGAAACCAATTAGTATCCACTGGATTAGAACCCTCTTTTAAAAGGTAGCTTATAGTGCCTAATAAAAAAGGACGCCATAAAATACAAATGACCAATGATAGGCCAATTCGTCATATGCAATGCATACTGTTCTATCATTGGTAATTTGAATTTATGACGTCGTATTTTTTAAGGCTTCCTGTTCTAAGCCATGCTGAAAAATCATACATCAGACAATTTTCTACGACTAATACAATTAAAAAAAAAACATATTTCATGAGTTAGCCAGGGCCCCCGGTCCTAGGGGCTAACAAACTGGTATTAATCTGATAACTTTTCATTTTACCATCCGTAGAAACCTGTCTATAATACGATTCGATAAATAACTATTCAATTCTTGTGCTTTTAGAGTTATGAAAGAGATAAAACAGAAGCAAAAAGAAGAAAGGTAATTTTTTCATAGCTGTACGTTAAAATAAATTTCTTAACAATGTAAGTTACCAAAGGGCGGCAGCTACAACTTTAGTCATGTGGCTGACGGGGACACTTCTTTAAGCTGAGAGCGGCCAAATCTTGTTCAATTTCCTAAAATTATCAAGGGAAAAGGGAATGTGATTCGGACAAACAATTCCAAGGGGCATTTCCCCACAACACCCTTCCCTTAATGCTTCCCTTCTTATCCACTTCCCTTCAGTTACATCAGAAATAAAGTTTTGAGCCAACTCTACGTAAACAAGATATTTAATTTTCGGCAATTACAAACGGAATTAATTGGCTGAATAGCAGCCCCTGAAATTATCTAATCAGTTTCATACAGGGGTCGGAAGTAGTGCGTCAGCCGCGTGGAAACCTCAGTAAAATCATCATATAATAACTTTAAAATTCAGCTAGATGTCCACTCCAGTTTCTAAGCAGACAATCGAAAACAGTAAAAGTGTCGAACTATGACGTCAGAAAAAATTAACAATTAACCAATAAGAAGCCAGTATTCACTGTGGTAAAATATATAGCGGCCTCTCATTGGTTAATTGTTTTTTTTTCTGACGTCATAGTTCGACACTTTTACTGTTTTCAAACAATCCATCTTTTCATAATCTTTTCTTGAACACCAGCAGGTTTAAATTTGAGGCTTGTGCGCAGGTGAGGCGCGTCTGCCGAGCCCTGGTTTCATTTTATGATAATCTAATTTTATTCACTAAGTTCAATTTAAACTATTTTTCCAGGATGAATGCTTGGACTGGCAATAGTGCTAAAAAATCCAGGTAAATTTGACACAAAAAAAGAAAAAAAAACAGGGGAAAACTATTTTGACAGTTGTATTGCATAGTCTAGCATTGTTTGTAAATTAAAAAATGGGTAAATAGAACAAGGATGACAACATCTATAAAAGCGAAGCGCTGAAACGGTATGACAAACGGACATTAACACATGTATAGTGTCAGAACTGAATAATCATAATATAAACGTATAAGAGTCAGTAAAATTGTAAGTAAATTTGTTAAAAAACAGATACAAAAAAAACTTGATACAGGATAATGTTTATGAACATACTTACATTTACAGGACTTGATTATAGAGTTGTATCGCTTATTACATTATACTTTGTTGTCCAAGGAATCAATATACCAAAAATCAGATCAATCCGATGATTTAATCACATAAAAATTTGTTGTTAAAAAAATCAACTTGATTAAAATAGACGAACGGACATTTGGTAATGATTATAGAGTTGCTACGTTTTCTAAATCGTACCTAACTACCAAAGGAATCACCATGCAAAATTTGAAATCGATAGGACAATTCTAACATGTCTAAATTAACAAAAAAAGCTATCCGTTACGGACGGACGTACGGATGGACCGACCCTAATTATAGAAAAGCTCAAATCAGTTTTAAACTTAGAAATCGTGAAAAAATACAACAAATACATATATTTAAAAGATGACGCTAGACAGCGACAGTGCCGTATAAACATGAATAAGAAACAGCTGATCTTAAAGGGAGTGTGAACGTAAAAATTTCCCATCTGATTATCAAATCTTAACATTTACTAAGCACATTTCACTACACTGATCAACCAAAAATGTCCTATTCACAAAAAAATCCAGAAATAATGCCTTGATTTTATGGTATTTTGAGAGGGAAAAAGGAAAAAACAGGGAAAATCTGAATGTTTTTGTTTCTTATAATGTTTGTAGGGATATTTAACTTGTCATATATAGTTGAAACAATTTACTTACTGTTAAGGATTTATTTTATGCTATAAAATTGACAAATCGTTTTTTTATAACGTAGTAATTAGGTAATAAAGACATATTTTAAATTCGTATTATTGACAAAAAAATACCTCACTGTCTACAGAGGGTTGAATCTCATAGGTTATATAAAATAATAATATCCTTTTTTATTGTGTTGAACAATAAATAACCCACTTTGGAGAATTAGTTTACACTTTTATCAGACTGTTTATGAAGAAATATTGCGTCTTTATTATTTACAAATTTGTAATTAAAGGTGGGCGAGAGATGGGCCATTTAAAGTTAATTGGATACTAATAAAAAACCTGTTTCTGGCTTTGTTATTGTATTTTGTTTTCAATAAAAAAATATTGCTTATTTTATCAATTTCTAAGTAACTATACATTGGATTAAAGCAAGGATTATGTTAAAAGTCAGCTTAACTGTTAGGAAAAATCTAGAACTATGTGAAAAAGTTTAATTTTAGCTATAATGGGAGAAAAAAGCAATTTAATGCACATTTTATATAATACGGAAAATTTCTTCCTTTCCCCGTACCTTATAAAAATCGTCGGAAAAAGCCGTTTTTTAAGCAAACAAAAGCGCGTTTTGCTCTATCTGTGAGATATTATGAATGAGATAATGTTAAGATTTGATATTAAGATGAGAAAAATTTACGTTCACAGTCCCTTTAACATTGACAAATATTTTTTCAAATTAGAAATTTAAATAAACATTTTAAGTGCCACTAGAGGCATCTAGGGGCGTAAGCTAATAAGAATACTCAAATATATTGATTTGTAGGCCCTCCTCTGGCTTGAGACAACTGATGAGCGATATGAACTCAGAATATAACCAGCAGGTGCATATTTTACCTTCTTGTAAATAACAGAGCTGGATCTTTAAATCATTTTAGTGGTGAGCCAGATCGGGGTGAGCCGAATTTCAGCCAATCACAGCGCGGCATTTCATAAAATGCTGTGCTCTCATTGGTTGAAAGTTGGCTCACCCCGATCTGGCTCACCACTAAAATGATTTAAAGATCCAGCTCAGCTTACAGGCGAGCCAGCTGTCTATAAGTTTCATAGATAATCAAAACTGAGTTTCCTTTTGGCTTACTCCTGTAGGGTATTTGATAGACAGCAAACAACCAATCATTTAAATGCTAGCCTTGGCCTGACAGTCTCTTCTGCATTGTGATTATTTATGCCTGCAAGGGGGTCAGGGCATTTTCCCTAATTTTAGAGTTTTAGTGTTTTGTAGTTTGGTCCAGACTTCATATATTATTACTTGCATGTTACACCAGATTTTATAGTTCTCTTAAACAGTGAAGTAGCTGGCTAAAATAATAATACCCCTATTCACTCCTTTACTTCAACCCTCCCCTCTTACTAGATGAACGGACTGATAAATAAATGAGCATCCTAAATTTACAAAAAAAGATTTCCTGTCATAATATCCACGTATATTCTATATCCATCATTATACCTTATTTTTTTAGGATCTGCCTAACAGCACCAGGTTTAATCAATGGAGCAGAATTTTCTTTATAACAGCGACCTTGGCCTATTGGTGTATTTTCTGGATTATAGGCACACTCTACATTTCTATTCATTATCATAAGTTTAATGGATGTAGAATAGACTGGCCCAAAAAAACATGAATTTTTAAATCTTTACCATATCAATTTGCGGTTACCTTGAAGTTGTTACCGGCTCAAAAGTAGACCTTTTATTGAAAACTAGACCTCTCTACAGTGAAAATTTATCTCGAAATTTCAATCTTAAGCTTTTTATCAAAAACTTCATATTTTCATGATTTTAACAAGAAATAAGTAAAGAACTGCCAACCTAAAATTATGTAACAAGAGTTCAAATATTAAGCAATCATAAAAAGTAGACAGAACCACCATTCCTGCCGAATAATTCCAAAAAACGTCTAAAAACATTGTTTTATTTAAACTGATAATTTGTGTAAGAAATTGAACTAAAACAGTAGTTATTAGTCTTATGAGAAGAGAAATGATGAAAAACTCTAAAAAATCTACATTTTAAAGACATAAAATAGGAAAAAGAGTTTTTAATAAATTTCATGTCTCAACAGACATTATCGCCAATAAATAGACAATTTATTTAAATAAGAAATTAAATGAAGGTAAAAAAATATGTAAAACACTTATTCTCATATCCAACTTTAAAAAAAAGGATACTAATAAAAAAATTAATATTGCAAAAATAATTTGATTGTTTATTATTAAACCAGGAATAAAGAGTGAGGCATATCTTTAATTATTTTTCTTCAATGATTTTGCTGTATGAATTAGCTTTCCCAAATTATTGTAATTGTACATAAAAAAAATTAATACTTTCTTTCTTCATATGTTTATTCCTGGTGATTTTAATATTTTATTTCAATGTTTGTAAACAAACAGACAGAAAATTTGATGTTTTGCTTTATATCTGGTGTAAGGTTATATTAATTGGGGAAGAAAGAATGAAAATAAAAATGCATTTGACGAGATAGCGATAGATTATTTCTTAAAATCAATTATAGGGCTAAAATCTACAAACAATGCATAACCTATTTTTACTTAACGCACATTGAAAAGCGATTTAGACCTTCATTTGGGCCACACTTATGTAGAATATACGTGGATATTATGACAGGTAAAAAATTGTCGTCAGTTTAGGTTGCAATTTCCCCTCTCTTTTATTCGTTTACCAGTTTAAAGTAAGAGGGGAGGGGATGTGGTAAAGGAGGACGATGGGGGAAATCTTTATTTTAGCCCGCTATTATAGAACATGAAAATCTGGTGTAAGATCCAAGTAATAATATATCCATTATATGTATGTAAGTTTAAAAGAGAAAATAATATTTTTTTTCAATTTAATTGATTTACAACCATTTTCCTCCAACAATCCTAATATAAAAGTAACAAGTATCTGTGTGTATGTGTATGTCTTACTTTTTAAAAGCGAAGCTTTTCTATGATTAGGGTCGGTCCGTCCGTCCGTTTTTTCGTTAATTTAGGCATGTTAGAATTGTCCTATCGATTTCAAACTTTACATGGTGATTCCTTTAGAAGTTATGTACGAGTTAGAAAGCGTAGCATCTCTATAATTATTACCAGAACGTCCGTACCTCCATTTAAAATATGTTGATTTTTTTACAATTTTAACAACAAATTTGTATGTGACCTAATTATCCGATTGGTCTGATTTTTGGTATACTGATTCCTGGGACAACAAAGTACAATATTATAAGCGAAGCAACTCTATAATAAAGTCCTAAAAATGTAAGTATGTTCATAAACATTATCCTGTATCAAGCAGTTTTTCAACAAATTTGTTTATAATTTTGCTTTGACTCTTTTACATTTACAATCTGATTATTCAGTTCTGACATTATACAAGTGTTAATGTCCGTATTTCCTACAGTTTCAGAGCTTCGCTTTTATGGACGTTTTCATCCTTGTTCTATTAAAACTAAATTGAAAATGGAGGTTGGTCGACATACAAAGAGTCTATATGAATTGAATAAGAAATGTAGAGTGTTATTCTAACTAGCATACAATGAGTACATGAGACCAGCAGATGAATATGTCAACAAGGCTAAATAATTTGGCAGATGAAACAATGAAATCTATCTAACATTTATAATGTCAATTAAGCATGTGAAGATAGTAATTATTAAGTTAGTTTGTGGTGTTTCTGAAAGGTTTATAATAAAACATAAAGAATTTATTTAAATTTTGCATCTTCCATTTCACTTTAAAAAATTAAAAAAGATTTTTGTTTTAATGAAGCAAAATCAGAAACAACTTTATGCAACATTTGTTTTTAAAACATTATTACCAAATTTGTTATAAAACAAACAGATTTAATTTATTTTATTACTTTATTTTAAATTCTTGATTGTTTGTCTTTAATTAGATTATATTTTATTATTTTGTTTAATAAATGTGTTGTTTATTAAGATCTTTATTACTGTGCACATAGGGGCAACAAGGGGCAACAATTCACCACCCCCAAATAAAGTTTTAAATATTCTATGAGTATTATCATACCCAATGCACATCAGATTTCAAAGGAATCGTAAAAATACGCTTTTTAAGTAATCATTCTAATGCATGGAAGTCAAGAAATGCAAAAATTTTCTTACAGAAAAAGGCATACTTTTTGTGTTTCACCAACAATTTTAAAAGTATTATAAAATCTCTTAGAATTAACGTAATTAGACAAAATAACTTCTGATGAGTCATGCATTACATATATTTTGACAGTATAAAAGAAAAAAACACAAATTGAAGAAATTAGTCCTAAATAATTATAGTTGAAGTCAAGATTTTAGTTTTTTTTTGTTTGTTTTTTAATCAACAATTAAAAAGACAGTAAGAGGAAACATGTTTTCGCCGGGTGTCGCCGGCTAAAAAAACGATATTTGATTACCCAAAGACATATTTTAATCGCCAGTACTGGTTTCTTTTACTCCCCCGCGCCCCCGTAGGGGTTTTTAGCGCGTTTTCTGAAGCTGGGTGCACGAAAACTTTGTTAGGAAAATCTTTTAAATGCGCTTTTAAAGTCAAAATGAAAGATGTAATACATATAGATAAAAGACGCAAAAACATAGTTATAAGAAATATTTATTTGATTAGACTTTGAATTAAAGTTGATAATGAATATTTTCAAGTTCTATTGCACTAAATGATGGAGACGGGAGGAAGGGGGGGAAGGCTAAACCTAAATCTAAACCTTTTTATGTTTGATGTTTTAATGTAACTGAATAATCGTTTCTATAGATTATTACAAATATCAGGGATCTAAAGGGATAAGACAAAGGCCAATAAATTGTTGTACATCCCCAATGATAATACACAAAATTACCCCTTGTGTAGATTAAAGTTAGTAGTTAAAACGTTTGAACACACAACTGTAAAACTTTGGGGACTAGTGTTATAAACAGCCCAATGTCCCCTACCTCACTGCGGAAAGGTAAAGTTAATATGCAAATAACGTGAGGTTCCCTTATCATTCTAAATTGGAATTAGCAAGTAGTCTATCTGTATATCTATTGGTAATGCTTTGATTTTAAATTATGTAGTTACATGGTATTCATGTTTAACATCAGCAGTTTTATTTAGAAAGGGAGGGGACTGTTAATTACACTAGTCCCCAAACTTCAAAGTTTTATAATAACATTTTCATATTCGTTAGCCTAAGAACTTCAGGAAATTTAATTGATTTTTTATTGGTTGGTTCATTAAGATGAGTGTCAAAACTTTTCAACCACTAATTCTCATCTACAGACAAATAATTTTGTAATATAATTAATTAAATATGTATTTATTAAATATGTATGAATATTGGGGATGTACATATTAATCGGTTATTGTTTTGTTCCTTAGATCCCTAGGTGTTAATATATAATTCAAAGTAGCTTGGTGTCTGTTTGTCTGTCCACCCATCCCCTAAGATCTCGCTAACCACTAAATCGATTTAATTCTACTCTTTAGGGAATATATCTACTGGTCCTGTGGTTGTTTAAAGCTCTTTTTCAAAAATAAAAACCCCCAAATTTTTTTTCATATTTCTATAATTAGGGTCGGTCCGTCCATACATCTGGTAAAGTTAGCTCTTTTACTTAACTTAAACAGGCTAGAATTGTCCTATCGATCTCAAACTTTTCACGCTGATTTCTACAACAGTTAGGTACGACTTAGAAAGCACAGCAACTCTATAATCGTTACCAGAAAGTCCGTACATCCATTTATAACAAGCTGATTTTTACTTTTTTGACAACAAATAATGGTTTTGAATGTTAAAAATATCCTATTCATCTGATTTTTTTAATACTGATTCCTATTTCAATAAGGTGTAATGTTATAAGCGAAGCATCTCTATAATCAAGTCCTAAAAACGTCAGTATGTCCTCAAACAGTAACATGTATTTAATCAGTTTTAATTACAATTTTGTATAGACATGCATTAATATTCAGTTGTGACACTTCACAAGTGTTAATGTTCGTTTGTCCTTCCATTTCAGAGCTTCGCTTCTTTCATGGATGTTGTCATCCTTGTTTAATTACCTCTTGGGGCAAATCCCCTAGAGGCTAGGGGCGAAGCCGCTAGTATACATATAAACAGTAAAAAGAATCATAATATCATTATAAATATATATATTAGTTAATAAAAATTTATGTTAATCATGCCCACATTTATAATGGATTTATTAAACATAAAAATAAAGTGAAACTTGTAGCTTGCTAAAATAAGGATCCCCATCCACCCCCATTTACACCATTCCCTCCCCTCCTACTGAAATGAATTCCATGACACCAAATTTGACACTTTGAACAATAAAATCGGACTACAATTGACATAGATACACTTTAAAGGGCCCAAAAAGCTAGTGATAGGGTAGCTGCGCTACTAAAAAATTCTCATATTGCTCTGATAACCAAAACCTCTAATTAGACATTTTAAACACGAAATTCAAGATAGTTGATGGATAGATAGATGGATAGATATTTAGATGAATAGATAGACGATTAGATATATGGATAGATAGATGGATAAGTAAATGAATAATCAGATGGATAGATGGATGGATAGATAGAGGGATAGATTGATGGATGGATAAATTGATAGTTAATGGATAAAGAGATGAATAGTTGATGGATAGATAGATGGATCGATATATAGATAGATAGACAGATGGATAGATAGATGGATAGATAGATGGATAGATAGATGGATAGATAGATGGATAGATAGATGGATAGATAGATGGATAGATAGATGGATAGATAGATGGATAGATAGATGGATAGATAGATGGATAGATAGATGGATAGATAGATGGATAGATAGATGGATAGATAGATGGATAGATAGATGGATAGATAGATGGATAGATAGATGGATAGATAGATGGATAGATAGATGGATAGATAGATGGATAGATAGATGGATAGATAGATGGATAGATAGATGGATAGATAGATGGATAGATAGATGGATAGATAGATGGATAGATAGATGGATAGATAGATGGATAGATAGATGGATAGATAGATGGATAGATAGATGGATAGATAGATGGATAGATAGATGGATAGATAGATGGATAGATAGATGGATTGATAGATGGATAGATAGATGGATAGATATATGGATAGATAGATGTATAGATTGATGGATAGATAGATAGGGTAAGGGGGGGCTATTTTCGGGAAGGGTTAATCTGGTAATTTTCTATCTACCTTCATAAAATGACCTTTATCTCCATGTTCCTTTCAAATGACAGAAAAAAACATAAAAGCAATTTTGTTTGTTGTTAAATTACCTACAAAAAAGTATAAAATGAAATTTTTGTGAGATGAATTTTAAGGGTACTAAATAATTAAATCCCCTTTTTGGTTGATTTGCCCCAATGTGCTGTGTAATGAATTTGGTAGCTTTTAGATGTATATGTCAATTTCATCATGCCTGAATTAATCATAAGAGTTAATCATTGCGGACAGAACGACCCTAATTGTAAAAAAAGGATTATAACATCCATAAAAGCAAAGCTCTAAAATAAGAAGAAATTACAAATGAATTATATTATTATATGATTATATAGATGCCTGGCTTATATATTGTACCTTGTTGTCTATGGAATCTTTATTTCAAAATTTAGATGAATGGGATAATTATATCATACAAAAAGTAAGTATTTTTAAGCATACCTAACTGTTATAGCCTCATGCAAAGTTTGAAATCGCTTTTATGACTTATTACGTGATTTTCAAAAGATGGACACAATTTGTAAAGCTACTTAAGTTATAGACAAACAAAAACCATTTGCAATTATTATTTTAACTAAATATATTTTACATATTTATTAGTAATTTAATTAAAATAGTTAAAAATATCGCAACAACAAACAATGATCAAGAATATATTAGATGCCAACATCAAAATTTGTATACTCCTGGGTTAATCTTTTATAGATAAAATTATTACATGCATTCTTTACATTGAGTATCATAATATCTACTTTGGCCTTGTCAGCAAGATTTAGCTCCAGTAGTCTTCCTTCAGGATCCTCTAGGTTTAAAACATGTACAAGTTGTTCTAACTTGCTCTTTAACTCATCAAAAGGAACTATCTTTGACCTGACTTGGATTGTGGTGTAAGAAAATTTAGCTTGCACAAATTTCATGGAATCCATAGCACTTTGCAGAGAGTTTTGATGATATCTAAACAGCATTTGCTCCAGTAGGTTCTGTTGACGTGAAATTTCATTCTTTTTATCAGCAACTTTTTGCAAGAGTTTCTGGTAACCTTCATCTATTGCTCTTTCAAATGTCATGTACCCTTGAAGTTTATTCTCAGCCTTTACTAATTCATTTCTTGCTTCTTCCATAGTTTTCTTTATTTCTTCTATGCGGGAGTTTGTAAGGTAGTCTGCTAAGACTGAAGCTGCATTAGAAGAACCTATGATTTGTGCTATTAATGCACCTACAGACTGGAGAGAAAATCCTGTTGTTGATATTGTAACTACAGTTCCTACTAATCCTAAAATGCTTTTAGTTAGGGCTGTGCTGAGTTCATTTCCTTTTGAATCACGGCTGGCTTTTTCAATAGACCGAAGTATACCCTCTTTCATAATATCAGTAACTTGTTTCACCATTGGTACATCTTCACCATCTTCTCCTAATGATTTGATTATACCACCAGCTACATTTACTACAGTTTCTCCTGCTACAAATTTGAGAAAATCAATAACATGATCATGGTTATCATCACTTGTCTTTGCCTCTGTGTCAAGTTTATCTTCTTGTTTGCTTTTAGTAAGTTGTTTGGGCATAGTTAGATCATTATTATCCGCTCCACTAGTTTTTATTCCACTACTTGCAGCATCATCGCCAAATACAGAATCAAATAATGATTTTACAGAGGCATCTGAACGCTTCCTACGAACATGACCAAAAGAAATCTGCTTACCCTTCCAATCATTCATTTTTTGTATGTAATGCGATCCAACAATATCTTTCAGGATGAGAAAGAGTTGATCCACTCTCTTTAGCATATTATTGACCGCTGCAATGTGACTTTCAACTTCAGGTAATGTTTCATCATGTAGTTTTATAATATTTAGCATTTGATTAGCTGCTAATTTTAATCCAAATCTTATCTTTGTTGGCCTTTCTTCAATAGTGTTGATTGTATGCTCAAGATTTGATACTCTACTAATGGTACTCTTTGCAAATGATTTTAATGCAATTCTAGAAATTATCAATTCCTTTTTAATTGTAGAAAATGTTTCAATAAGCTCCTGAAACCTTGGTATATTGTGAATGCCTGCTGCCTCCAGATTAATGGAATGTAGTCTCTGGCCAAGATCATCAATTTCTGTAGCAATGTCAATATTGTTGAGATTGTTGAAGACTTGATGTAAGGATTTACCAGACAAAACTAAGGTTGCCATCACATTGTGGGCTATATTGCTAAAATCTGTGAAACCCTCCTCAATGATTTCAATGTCTGAAATATAAGAAAATTATGAATTGCATATTAAGTTTTTAAAAGCAAAGTTTTTCTATAGTTAGGGTTGGTCTTCTGTCCGTCTTTTTGTTAATCTAAATAGGTTAGAATTGTCCTATCGATTCCAAACGTTGCATGGTGATTCCTGTAGTAGTTAGGTACGATTTAGAAAGTGTAGCAACTCTATAACCGTTACCAGAATGCCCGTACGTCCATTTTAAACATGTTGATTTTAAACTTTTTAACAACAAATAATTATGTGATAAAATTTTCCGATTGATCTGATTTTTGGAATACTGATTCCTAGGACAACAAAGTACAATGTTATAAGTGAAGCATCTCTATAATCAATATCCCGTTCAATTCTATTTTTACTTTTATACATTTATATTCTGATTATTCAGTTTTTATTTGCTTTAAGTATTAATGTTTGTTTGTCCTAACGTTTCAGAGCTTCGCTTTAATGGATGTTGTCATTCTTGTTTAATAAATGAAAATCTGCTTTATAGAATATGGCATTTGGGATACTTTTTCTAACATTAAATTCAATGCTTCCAATTTTTTGATGCCAATGAAGGCTGAAACTTTTTGACAACATTCCCGTCAATAAGGAGCATAATTAACTATAAAACATCCATAAAATGCATTTCTGCAGGTTTTTGGCTATTCTTATATTTTTCACATTTTCTTCTTATGGATGTTGTCATCCTTGTTTTAATGTTTTAAACTGGAATACTTGCCTGGAATATCAACTTCTGTATTCTCTTGTTTGCTGTCTCGATTTGGTAGCCCAATTATATGCCCTGTACTCAAGAGCAGCAAGAAAACTATTGGTGACATCTCTTAGCTGCCTTAAAAAGCGAATAACTATTAAGTGGCAGTAGCAATAATCAATACAGAATTCAATCAGTCAATTAATTTTGGACAATATTATTTTTTCCAAGAAATATTAGGACAATAAGATAAAGGGCTATACATTTTATTTCATAGAAATCAATGTAGATTTACAAATAACAACCATTGCTGCTAAACCAACCCTTTGATTGCACAGCCTTTGTATGGAAGTCTTAAATATCAGGGAGTAAGGGAGGGAACAATGGATCGAATATTCAATTTTTAAGAGTCTCAGACTTTTGGTACTGGCTTAAAGGGAATGTGCAAGAATTCAGCAGTTTCTGACTAACTTTGGGTACTAGTGCATCAATGTCCCATTAACTAGCTGAGTTAGTTTTGAATATAGCAGACGGAAAATTTGTCCTTAGATGACTGGTTTTAAAAAATATTTTTCCCAAGAAAATGTCATTTCATGTATAGAAACTCTACTGTGATATTTATGTATTAAATGATCTAAGAACCCTTTGAATTTAGGTGACAGTTAAATATATATGAGAAGGGTTGACGAAGTTCTAAGGGTGATTTTTTTAGTGATTAATTACAGAATGTTTACTACATTGTGATGTACTGGTAATTTAATTTTCAAGTAAACGATTTTTTTCTTAGAACTAATTTTGTTCTCAATTATATTACCATGATTCCTTTACAATTTTGGTCAAATTTTTTGGATAAATCTGGTTCTCATTGCTTTTCAGTGAAAACTCTGAAATTAAATTAATTGCCCATTGTCCCCTTCCTTGCTCCCTGCCTAAATATGCTTGATAATGAGTTGCATCTATTATGGGCAAATATCTTTCCCATTTTATAAGGATATATGTCATACCTACATATCTGACATTGACAATTTTTTGGCATTTAGTAATACATTCATAAAATGATTTTTCCCTCTTTTATTTACTTAACAGGATATAAAATTGGATACAATAACTTTCAAAGGCTGACTATAAACTTTAAATTTACCTACAATAACTAGCCTAAAATTAATATTTACCTTCTAATTGTTAAACAATAAAATCAAATGTCTAGTTTTGATAGATAACTAATAACAACTAAATAAATTTGAAAAGTGATTATGATGAGAAAAAATCTATATACATTATACATATATGATAATATATATACGTATATAGCATAAAATAAGGATAGCATCATTACACCTGTCTTGAGCAAATAATAGTTTATTTGACAAAAAAATAAAAAAAGGAGATTGTTTATAAAATATGTAAAACATTTTTTATTCTGTCATTTTTCCTATTATTGAGTATTGAATTTAAATCTTTAAAAATATTTTTTTATTAGAGCATCTTAGAAATGTTGTTGACCTATGGAACATTTTCCTCACTCTTCAAAGATCCCTAATTAAAGAAAACATCAACAGTTAATTCAATTTAAATAAAATTTTGGCGGCATGCAGACATATTTTTGAAATTTAACAAAAACAGTTTAAAATACTCTAAATGTTATATTTTTTGCCTTGGGCAGTGTAGTTTAACCTTCTTTTTTATTTGCGAATATCTAAGGTCAAATATCAGTAATCCAGACACATAAGACAGCCCCTAGATCATACAGTATCCAAATCTGACAATCTGCAATCTATACAGTTTAAGATACTATCTATTTTTTTTTCTTTTTTAGCTTTTATCAAGCCAATTGTTAGTCTGAGCAAAGTTGATATTTTAGTCATCTTTTTTTCTGTTCAATTAAACCCCAGTTTTACTCGAGACAACTGTGTTTGTAACATGTGAATGATCACCAGACTAGAAATTTGTGTTATATTTTATAAAACTTGTTACTGCTTACTATAACCCCAGTAAGAATCTTGATGTTTTATGGGTAGAGTGACTTCTCTATCATTAGTACAATTTTTAGGGAAGGTATCTATCTGGTCAGGTTCAAAGCTATCTTTATTTCAGTGGGATATGTTTTCCCCAACCCCTCCAAAACAAGAAAAATTAAGAAAATAAAAAAAAGTAGAACAATGTCTGTCCGTATGTATGAAGCTCAAGATCTCGATAACTGCCGGTTGGACTCTTCGGAGAGTAAAGATAATGGTCCTGCAGCGGTTTTAAGCTATTTTGGCGATAGGTGGGACACCCACAACCACCCACAAAAATCACCAACTATGGCACTATCTCAACTTGTGCTGCAACTTTCTTAGATTTCTTTATTCATGTTGTAAACCCCCTGAGGCTTTAACTACACTCGACTTTATATATTCAGATAGGGGACAATGGGCTCTTTATTGCACTATTCCCAAAAGTTTTATAATTTCGTTTTCTTATTTGTTTGCTCAAATTTGAAGATTATTACTAAATTTTGATTGGTTGGTTCATTAAGTTTAGTGCATTACCATTTAAACCACTAATTGTAATCTACAGAAGGGGTAGATTTTTATATCATCATTGGGGATTTACAATTTTTTTTCGGTCATTGTCTTATCCCTTTAGATCCCTGCTATTTATCACTCATTTTGTAGTTTATCATAAATAAAGAAGGTTATTGTGAACATATTTCAAGTTATTACACACATTTTCATTTCAGTAGAAACTCTACCCTACATGTTTGACGTGTCAGTCTGACTGCCCCATATATTAGTGTTTTTTATAATCTTCTTTAACCGAAATGCTCTAATTAGATTCCTTTACAGCGGGGTCACATTTAGAGAGTGGAGAAGGAGAGAAATGTGATGAATTGTTTTTTAACCTGCTATACAAAAAAAACAGTTTATTTTAAGTTCTAGCACACGCCTTCCCTAGCTTAGAAGGATTTGTAATATTTTTCTCATTCTAAAGGTATATATACATATATAAACACATATTTTTTTATACCTGGATATTTTTAAGTTCAAAGTTTTCGTTCACTGAGGTTAAAAAAAATTATTTTTTCAATAATTACTAAACAGAATTCAAAAAGTAAGGTGTCAAATTGAAGATCTTACTATTTTTGTTCATAATGGCAATTTTCTTCTTTTTTTTGTTGCGTTTTAGTACCTTAAAACCTACTTAATTTTGATACAACTTAAATTACTTAAAAAATAAGAGGTCTACAAAAAACCGATTGCATATTTAAATTCTATGGACCATTTTACATCTACTACTTACTAAAAACACCGACTAGCTATTATAAATAAAAAAGTTAGGACACCTTCTTTAGAGCAATCAAAGGGTTGGACATCATTTTTTGTCCAATATTTGTGTGTAACAATTTATGTTTCATAATACAAAATTTATTTACAAATACAAAAAACAATAAAATACAGAAAAAATTAACTGGTTGAGTTTTAAAATATATTTATGGCATCACATTAAAGATCACATAGGTTTATAAACATTAAAGCATTAAAAATTATTTATTGTACAAAAAAAATAGTTTAAACTAAAAAATGCATCAAAAATTTATTGTTTGAACTATTTTTGAACAATAAATGTTCCCCATATTTTTATTATGCAATTAATCACAAAATTTTTTTATAGAAATATTTTGTAGTGATTAAATGAATAATAAAGAGTCAAAGATAGTAAACCTTGGTTGGTAAATAAATCTTAGGTTACAGATATAGAGAGGTAGTTTTAAGTAGGGTTGGCCGGTTACCGGATATTGAAACTATCCGGCTGATTTCTAATTCCGGATATCCGGTAATTTTCCGGATATTTGGCGTTGGCCAGATATCCGGCATAAGAAATCATCCGGATATCCAACCCTAGTTTTAAGTGCATTCATTTTCTAACTTTTTATTTACCATCCTATTAATAAATGTGCATAGACACAATCCTCAACCTTTTCTAGTCCAATATTCATAATATGGATCCAGTTCCTACTTATGTGATGGTAAAATATAGACTTTTGCGCATTTGTAATTGCTCTCATTAAAGTGCCTCTTCAGTACATCCCCTTTTCTAGAAGATTTTTGGGATATAGTCCCTTTCATGGCAGGGCCTCTTAAGGAGCGTTCCGACGTATTTTAAAAGTAGCTTTTAATAGGTTAGGTTAGGTGATTGCCCCGCAAGGTTAGGCAATTAATCCCACAGGGTTAGAGCCCCCCGCAGGGGCTAGACATAGAGGAAAAGCTACTGTGAAAATAAGACGAAACGCCCCTTAACCCATTAGTGCCGAACTTCCCCCCTGTCGTCAGAATCACTTGAAATTTTAAACACAGCTTCCTTAAGGGATTGTAAGACATTTGTATTTTTAGATTTTTTGATTTGTGGCATACCAAAGAAGTTTTTTTTTTGCGTCGTTTCCGACGCATTCGGACTAATCATTTTTCCCATGCGTCTATTATGTACCATATCGGACTAATCATCTTAGGCTTTTACTGTATAATCTATTAGTTGCTTCGCCCCAAACCTCTAGGGTGGGTGGGGAATGTCAGAAAAATAGCATAAAACCATCCCAAGATATTTATAAAGCTTTCCTGATAAGTAAAACCAATTCAGACCCGAAATTTCTATAATCTTTAGCTTCAGACAAAAACCTTACTTCTTTATAGTATTTAACACTGTATTAGCAGCGGCTTCGCCCCTAGAGGCATCCAGGGACCCTTGGGTTTGGGGGGAGTCAAACCCCCTCTTTCAATTACAGTTTTTAAAGAAAATTTTTAAAAAATAATGAGAGGGGTTTATTATTTTCTAGGGGTGATTTCTCCTAGAGCGGTTGTGGTACTCTCCCCTAAAATAGTTATAAACCTTACCAGGTCCTATGAGAAGCTAAAATGTAAAGGAGAACCATATCGGTTCAGTGGTTAGTGAGATCCCTTAGTACAAACAGACACATGTAGAATGTATTTAGATCATTTTACTTTATTAAAAGGGTACATAACACAGATACTCTACAATCAGTCTGTCTGTACGTCCATTCGTCTGTATAAAACAATTCAGAATATAATTATTTGGTACTAGTGGCTACGCCCCTAGAGGCCTTTAGGGGCACTTGGGATGGGGAGAGGTCATTGAATTCTACAACAATATTTTTTATTTTAGATTTAAAAAGAATTAATTTCATTAAGTTCATTCTATTTTTTCTTGTGTTGGGGGTCTTTTTTAAGTGGCGATTTCTCTTTGGAGGGTGGTGGTATCTCCCCCAAAATATTTATAAACCTTACCAGGTTCTATGAGAAGCTACCATGTAAAGGAGAACCATATCGGTTCAGTGGTTAGTGAGATCCCTTGGTACACAACACACAGACACATGTAGAAAGTATATCCTGTTACTTTATTAAAAGGATACATAACACAGATACTCTACAATCAGTGTCGGTCTGTACGTCCATTCGTCTGTATGAAACAATTCAGAATATAATTATTTAGTACTAGTGGCTACGCCCCTAGAGGCCTTTAGGAGCACTTGAGATGGGGAGAGGTCATTGAATTCAACAACAATATTTTTTATTTAAAAAGAATTAATTTCATTAAGTTAATTCTATTTTTTCTTGTGTTGGGGGGGTCTTTTTCAAGGGGCGATTTCTCTTTGGAGGGTGGAGGTAACCTCCCCAAAAATAGTTGTAAACCTTCCTAGGACCTATGAGAAGCTACAAAGTAAAAAAAGAAGCATATCAGTTAAGCAGATACACAGATAGATACCCTTTCACTTTATTACAATGTTTAGCAAAAAAATATGATTTTCTCGACAATTATATTGAACAACCCAATACATGACAACCCCTCAACCCCCCCCCCCCCCAGCCCCTGTTAATCCTTAAAGTTTTATAATAACTTTTTCTTATTTGTTGTCTTACCAACTGTGAGGAAGTATTTGTATTTTGATTGGTTGGTTTATTAAGTGTCCAAATGTTTCAACCACTAAATGTAATCTACAGAAAGATTTTATAGTATAATATCCCTTAGTAAGTACATCAATTTATCGGCCATTGACTTACTATTTTAGATCCCTAACCAATACATTTCTTAGTTGTAGCGTAGTTGTTAATTATTTGGATGCAATTATTTATATACAGATGGACAGATGTACAGACAGACCATAATTGTAGAGTATTTGCGCTATTTTTATGAATATATTAACAGCTAGGCTGCAATAAAAATTACGAAAGTATAAACATATTTACAGTCTTTAATTGGCTGTAATTTTGGATATATAAACAGAAATACATACATTCCCTAGTTATAAGGTAGCTATTATTTGTTTGGATGCAATTATGGAAATACAGACAGGTGGACGTACAGACAGACCCTAGTTGTAGATTATCTGCGCTACTACTTTTATATCCTTAAAATAAAGTAACATGTTATTGTATGTCTTTGTGTGTGTACCAAAGGACCTTGCTAACCACTGAACCTATATGGTGCTCCGTTACATGGTAGCTTCTACTAGGTCCTGGTAAGGTTTATAACTATTTTGAAGGAGGGTACCACCACCATCCCTTAAGAGAAATCATCCCTAGAAATTTAAAAAACCCAAAATTAAAAAAAAAACTTTTTCTTTAAAAAATTGTAATTGAAAGAGGGGATTTGACTCCACCTGCAATCTAAGGGGCCCTAGATGCATCTAGGGGCGTAGCCGCTGCTTGTATTGTATTCCATACTATAAAGTAGTAAGGTTTTTTGGCTCAAGCCAAAGATTACAGAAATTGAATGTCTGAATTGGTTTTACTTATCAGGGAAGCTTTATAAATACCTTGGGATGGTTTTAAGCTATTTTCCTGACATCCTTCACACGTCCTATAGGTTAGGGCCGTAGCAACTAGTAGATTATAGGAGATTATACAGTAAAATCCTAAAATGATTAGTCCTATAAGGTCAAAAAGGACGCAATGGCTAAAATGATTAGTCCGAATGCGTCGAATACGACGCACAACAATTTATCAAAAAAAAGTATGTAAACTAACTAAAATTAAAGAAAACTTAGCAGAAACTAAAAATATATAACAAATGCTATAATTAATTATAAATAAGTATGTTTTAATTCTTTAAAAGAAAAAAGTTAGGCCTGGTGTGGAAATTTTTTCCAATTTTTTCCACTTCTGCCATGAAAATATGATTTCATCTGGTCATCGAATGAAGTGAGAGGCCAAGCAATGTAGAGGACAAAACTTGAAGCTCTATTCAGTCATTTACAAACATTTAAAAAGGACATCATAAAAAAATAGAGTGATAGTATAGGTTTGAATTTGTGCGTCGTTTAAGACCCTATTGTCATTAATGGGTTAAGAAGCGTTGCCACGAAATGGACTATTACCGAATTTTGCCCTTATATAAGCAAAAACTAGGAAAAAATATGTTTGGACTAGGAATATATGGAAATATTTGTCTATAATTTACACACTTTATAAAGTTTATTATCTTTGATAATACTATTCTGGTTAACTGGTTTATAAGCTGGTTAATGACTAACTAGGACAATTATGTTCACATATAGCGCAGCATTATACCACTAAAATTGCACAAAGCGATGACATTCTGCAGAAAATACAGTTGGGCCGGATATCCGGTTTGGCCGAATATCCGGCCATTTTCAATAGCCGGCCGGATACAGGATGTTGAAACTATCCGGATAACAATTATCCGGCTGATTCTTAATGCCGGATATCCGGCCGAATATCAGGTAATTTGCTGGATATCTTGCGTTGTTCAGATACCAGTATCCGGCATTAGAAATCAGCCGGATATCCAGTATCAAGCCAAAAAAAGTATCCGGCCCAGCCCTAGCAGAAAACAATGTAAGCATTCAAAAAATGAGCTGCGATTATTTTTAACCGGACTGACATACATTAACTATAGAGTAGAACCAATACTAATACTAATAAAGTTTTAGATCATTGTTGGTAATTTTGAACACTAAATTAGTTTCATTTTGAAAATATTTGGATCAAACATTGGTTTGCAGATCTTATGGTGGGCTGTTTGTTTATTTCTTAGTGTCCTCTGAAAAATAGATATATTTATTTACTCGATTCATGCTAATTTGTATCAGGCCTTGAGAGGATCAACTGAAAATTGATTAACCATTAGTCTCCTAATTTCCGAAGTTGTACGACAGATAACCCAACTATTACAAAACCTACAAAATCAGAAACTAAGAATCAGCTGACCCTGGAGAGGGATTTTAATGACAGGTGTAAGGTATAACCAACAAGCGAAATAAATCTAAAATGAATTTTGGGGGCAGATGTAGAGGTCGTCAAAGCTGATTATTACTGATAGTTTTCGTGATTTTCTTTCGAATTAATTTCGTTGTTTGTATGAGCAATATTAATAAGCAAAATTATTATCTACAGCTTACACTGTATCTATATCAACTGTTTTAATGTGTCATCCATCTTTGAAACTACAATAAAATATTAAGCAATATAATCAAACGTATTGTGCTTCTCCAGCTGTAACAAACAACTGAATTAATTCAAAATATACTTAATAATTTCAACTAGTTTATTCTTGATTTTGAGGTGAAACGCTCTGTTATTATATCAAATTTATTACGCTTGTTGGCTATACCTTATGCCTGGTTCTACTCATGGATATAATTTCCTTTATTTAAAATTTATAAATAGAAAAACAGAAAAATTTTTACCTAAAAAATTTGACAACGGCCAAGAAAGCTCTTTTGAAAATGTTTACTTCTTCTATCTTTGCTTCTCTGAAAAGAATAGAATATGAACCATATTTATTGGTCAGTGTTCGTTCATCCAGTAGGAAGGGAGGGGATGGGGTAAATAGGGAGTAACGTTATTTTAGCTAGCTGCAAGTATCACTTTATTAGAGTACATGATAATCTGGTGTAACATTCAATTAATAATATATCGATTTTTGAACGCTTATTGAACGTGAGTGAAACGACAATTAGTTTATTAAGATATGTATTAAAAACTAGCAAATAAATGGCAGAACGTGTTAATAAATATAGAGAAACAGTATATCGACAATCGAATATCCTCTTCCTCCAAGCATATAATTGTCCTATCTATAATAAAAAGTAGAATGATGTCTGCCCGTTCGTCCGTCTGTATGTCCCTTAAGATCTCGGTAACCACTGAACCGATCAAATTCTACTCTTTAGGGAATATACATTCTGATCCTGTGGTGGTTTTAGGCTATTTTCTTGGGAGTTGGGATACCCTCAACCCCATCAAAACCAAAAAATTCCCTCATTTTTTTTATAAATCAGTTTGAAATTATTGGTTAAATCTCCATTTTTTTATTTAAAAAAAAAATTACCTCTTTGGGCAAAGCCCCTAGAGGCTAGGGTCGAAGCCGCTAGTTTGTAATAATGTTACTAAATTGAATTAATGGAGGTTGAATGATTCTTTATGCCTATCCACTTCAGACTAACCCTATGGGCCTATACCTGCACAGTGGGATCCAGTGGGACATCCCAAAAATTTAAAATTGACTTTTATCTATCCTAGGAATTAATAATGGCTGTAAGTAGACAGCTAGAAAAGAAATTTTTTAAAAATATTCATTTTTGGCGGATTTATGCCATTTTTAAAAAAGGTAGTGAAAAATTTCTTTTCAGTTTTGATGATTTTCCAGATTTTTTTACACAATTTTTTCAAAGCAACAAAAAATACATTTATGTTCATCTTATGAAAATAATTTTTGATTGAGGTACTTTTCAGATACCTGTACCAATGTCTAATTAAAGAAAAATTTAAAAAAAATATTTTTTTGGTGGTGTAAATTGACATTTTGTGAGAAAATTTCACCAAAAATATTAAGATTTTTAACCCCAAAAAATCAGTTTTCTCCATTTTACCCAAAAACGGCCAGGATGCCCCGGGTTTTGCAATAATAATATTAATATGCAACATGTATTGTGTTTAAAACAGTTTTCATAACCTGGGGCCTCCCGGCCGTTTTTGAGTAATTGAGCATTTTACATTGCATGGTTTGAACAATTTCGTTCTTGTTAATTTGAAATTTTCCCTCGTTAGAGGGGGAAGGAGTCATTTTAGAGCCCAAAGTTATCTCTGCAATGTTTTCTAACTTTTTGAGGCGGAACTTTCTTTACTTATGCATTATTTGCCTCCGGCCAACCGTTTCCTCGTTATTTGCCGCCGTAGGTGTGATTTTTAACGATTTTTGCCGTTCTCGCGGTTTTAATGGACATTTAAGGGAACAAGAAGTCCTTAAAAAAAGATGACTTGTAAATACTTTTATTTTAGCAATTAAATTTGCTAAATTTCATGTGTTCTGAAAAAAATTGTATTTCTAACTGGTTTTGGTTCAGCAGAAATTCAAATTCGGGGATTAATTATAATATTGCAAAAACATTATATATGCGTCTGGGAGAGAAAGAGAAATATACGTTTGAGAGAGAATATAATATAGGCAATTATGTTTATATTCTTATACAAACTTTAAATGAAGATAGCTAGACTTAGAATAAAGGTATTAACACAAAATCAAAAATGTTTTGAAAATTATGTTATTGTTGTTTATATCTGTAAAAAAAACATTAGAAAACATGCCTTATTAGTGTCCTATTTTACTTATACTGGACCTACCTAAAAATGCCGGGACTCGAACTGGGTGCACCTGACGCTATATTCATGTTCACAAACATTGTTTGCATTGAAGAAATATTTACATAGACGTTTATTTTGTTAAAATATTCCTATCCTAACTAAAGTTATGAAGGTTTATAGATTTTTTAAAAATAGGGTAGCTTCGCTCCTCCAAAACCGCCAGACGTACTTACCAAATGCACATTAGAAGTTAACAGGAGCAAAATTTATGTTATTTTTGAGTTAAAGCAAAAGAAATTACATCATTTCGTCAAATACAAGCTTTTTTATTGATGTTTACTTTTGTCTACCCTTAATGTCCCGTTTTTTGGCAAAAGATCCCACTGTGACCTGTGGTGTCCTAACCTTGCGGGGCTAACCCTGTATCCAATCTAACCTAACCTAAGAGTTACCTTTCATTCCAATGAACCTTCTGCCAGAAAGCCATTCTGTCGGTTTCTACTTCTTGTTCCAAACTTGCTGATACATCCAACAGCATATAGTTCTAAAATGAGAATATTTGGAAAACAGCTCTAGAGAAGTTTGTTAAAAACCTGTTTTCCTTTATTATTTAGAGTGTAATGTAATTATTAGTTACAAATAAGCAAGCGCTGCTATTCAGCCAATTAATTCTATTTAAAATTGCCGAAGATTACATATGTTGTTGTAGAAAAGTTAAAGTAAAGCTTGTTTTTTTGGTGTAACTGAAAGGTAAGTGGGTAAGAAGGGGAGAAAAAGTTAAGGGGATTGAAGAATATTTTCACTTAGGATTGTTTATCAGAATCACATTCTCTTTTCACTGCAAATAAGAAAATAAAAAAAAACAATTTGTGAATTATATAAATTTGTTTGGTAACCAATTTCCCTAATTGGTAAATATTATTATTAGAAAATTAGAGAATGGGTTAAATAACGGTATGTCCCCACCCGCAGGACCCTGAGCCGACTTTCAATTGGGTCTTTATAAATCAACCAATAGCAAAACATTAACACAGCCACGTTTCTACAAAAGAGCAGAAAGCAATTTGCAGGCAGACGAAAAAACCCAGGTAGTTTATTTATAGTTGGTGTAAAACTAACCTTATCAGAAGAGTAGGCCAACCATTGGGTGAGATTATCCCTCATAAGTGGAGAAGGGTGTCCGTACTTGGCAAAATTTGTCCCCTCCGTTACTCCCTGCTAGCTATAAAGAGCTTGATAAAACTGACCTTATGAGAAGAGTAGGCCAACCATTGGGTGAGATTATCCCTCATGAGGGCGGAAGGGTGTCCGTACTTGGCAAAATTTGTCCCCTCCCTTACTCCCTGCTATAAAGAGCTTGATAAAACTGACCTTATCAGAAGAGTAGGCCAACCATTGGGTGAGATTATCCCTCATGAGTGGGGAAGGGTGTCCGTACTTGGCAAAATTTGTCCAATATTTCACCAAAGTTTCTCTCACTGCAGTTCACAATACACTTTTACTATCAGTAATTACAGTTTCTCATTTTCAGGATAGCTTTCTTTTGGTCAGGATTTAGTCTGTTTTGTATAAGGGAGTAAGAATAATGTTTGATGTAAATTTTTTATTTAGTTTTAGAACAAATAACTAATAAGTACAGAAGATGTAAAAATCATTTAAAGAAATTTTAAAAATTATTGCTCTTTAATTTTAATTGAAGTTTTTCAAGGATTGTTAATTTTAAAATTTTTTATTTGTCGAAAATTGTATATAATACGATACGGTACATATTTTTTACAGTATTGCTCATTACCGGCTCTAGTCCAGCGGATCTTTCAGTTTTGATGATGACTAAAGGTTCCTTTGGAATTTAATTGTCTATCTACGGAAAAATATCATAAAAGCATATAATTGTAAAAGTGTATTCCTTGAAATTCTTCTTCTGTAGTAAGCTCAAACAGATCAAACAAGTAGATAAGCTCATCAGCATGTACTGGCTGTAAAGGGAATGGGTAATAAATTTAATTTACTGTTAACAAAAATAAATGTACATATAAAAAATATAGCGGCTTCTCCCCTTGAGGAGGGGGGAATTAAATTCCAAAACACATTTTTCATATTTAGATTTTTTAAAAAGTAAAAACATTGCAATAGGGAGGAGGGGGGAGGGGGTTTGCACTCCCCACCCCTTCATTTTTAAAAAAATAAAATTTTTTTTTTGGTGGGGAAAGTAATTTTTTTTTCTAGGGGCGATTTCTATTGGGATGGTGGTGGTACCCTCCCCCAAAATATTTATAAACCTATGAAAAGCTACCCTGTTAAGGAGAGCCTGATCGGTTCAGCGGTCAGCGAAATCCTTCAGTACAAACAGAAAGAAATCAAACACACAGACATCGTTTTTCTTTGTATTATACAATTAATATGGAAAGTTGCCAAAAAAATCATTTCATTTGCACTAAATAATGTTTTTACTTCCACTAGCCCTCCAAGACACCCCACAGCTGTTATTTAATCAAACTTATCCATCAATAAGCATAAAAATAGTAGTTAAATTGTTTAGATTGAAATTGCAAATAATATTGTTTATTCTATTTTTGAAAAAATGCACATATTTAATTTGTAGTGGGACAAAGTGACTCAAAAATCAGCAATGTGACGTCATAAAAATAAATAATAAAATCTCTTTTTTGGGGATTTACTTTCCTACATCTCTTTCCATCGCCCTCATTTTTATAACGTTACATGGCTGATTTTTGAGTCACTTTGTCCCACTACATTATTTTTTCAGTCAAATTTTGGTACCCATTACCTTAAGTTGATTGAAAGCTGCCGCAGTCTCCTCGCCAAACTCCGCCTCTCTGCCGGCTAGATAGAAGGGCAGGAAAGAATGACGACCAGAAAATGTAAATCTGAAACAATGTAAAATAGCTTTTTTTTAAATTGGATTTATGTACTTACATGACAGTTAGCTGAAGAGAGAACAGTGGCTATTTGAAATAATAGTTATTAATCGCATCGAATTATAAACAGCTTGAAAAATATATAGAAGATTATATTAATCTTTGTTGGCCCAGAGGGGTCGAAGGACCAGGCCAACAAAATTAGTTTTTAAAAAAATCATGAAAAATTGTCTGTAATAAGATACGATACATGAGATGTGGTATGGCTTAGAACTGGCAATAATCCAGCGGATATTAACCTGTTTCGTAGCCATACTGTAATAGTTATTTCTTGCATCGTATTATAAATATCTTTCCGCAGATATAAATATACAATTATAAGATTAAAACCAGTTTTTTTAGCCCCGAGATTCCTGAGAACCGGTTCTAATCCACCGGATATTAATCAGTTTCCAATGATTACGAGGAATATATTTCTATGTACAGCTGTTTAAACAATATAGTAAACAAGACCTGTAGTTATAAACTGGAACAAACTGTGAGGCCAACTCAGCAACTTTTTGATCAGGACTGAGGAACAAAGAATCTGTCATCATACTGGCATAGTCAGGTAGAGTTTCTATCAGGTTGCTGTTCTTTCCTGAACAAAGAATCTTTCATCATACTGGCATAGTAAGGTAGAGTTTTTAGCAGGTTGCTGTTCTTTCCTGAACAAAGAATCTGTCATCATACTGACATAGTCAGGTAGAGTTTCTAACAGGTTGCTGTTCTTTCCTGAACAAAGAATCTTTCATCATACTGGCATAGTCAGGTAGAGTTTCTAGCAGGTTGCTGTTCTTTCCTGAACAAAGAATCTGTCATCATACTGAAATAGTCAGGTAGAGTTTCTAGCAGGTTGCTGTTCTTTCCTGAACAAAGAATCTGCCAATATACTGGCATAGTCAGGTAGAGCGAAGCACAAAAAAATGAATAAAATATACTTATAATTAAATGTTCAAAAGTCAAGAATAAATTAATTGAATAACGGGGGGGGGGGGGGGCTAGCTTTATATAAGTTTTTATTTTTTATCTTTTTATAATGAATCATATAATCAATTGGTTTATGGAACCTTCACAAAAATCCGTCTTGTATAGTAACAAAGTTACTTAGGTCAAAAAGTTAATTTTTGAGTTGGTAGAAGTATGAAATTTAAAAAAGGTAACAGGTCTACTGTCTAATAATGATACCTGTGTAAAATTTCTTTATAAGCCTGGACTGTAATTCTTCCTCGTGTGTAGTTTCAGAGAGATTGAAGCTACTCTTTATACCTGATCAAATCATTATTCTAGAAGCACTGCCTTTTATGAATTTGCACATAAACAAAAAATTCTAAAATCATTTGCGACTTTTTTGAGTGGTGTGAAGGTTTAGATTATCTGTTTGTAAACTATCAAAGATTAATAGACATTTATAGTGGTAAAATTCAAAGCCATGCCATACAGAAAAAGAATTTCAAGATAAAAGTTATGCAATCAAGATTGCAAAGATTGCCTGTAATGGTGTATTATGACCTACTATAAAGGTTTACTAGCAGATTCGCCCATAGCATCTTTGGGCTTTGTACTTGGTTTAGGACAAAAATAGCCTAATTTCATTCTAAGACCTATATACTTAAATATAAAATAGACTAACACCATTCTTGAACTTATGGAATGCTCCTTAAAATTAACAACTTAATCAGAAGTTATAGATGTTTTAAGCTAGGGACAAAAAAAACCCTTACACTTTATATAATAGGACAGTAGGATAGTAATCAAATCAAACCTCCCACTCATTAATTTTATTATTAGTAATGGTCTTTTGCTTAGATAACTAAAAAGAACCATCAACAGCTGACTATCAAAAGCCTTGAGAAAGTCAAACTGTCAAAGAATTGATAATATTTATTAAATCATGAAACCTATACAAAGACTAACAAAACCTACATATCAGGATGGTGTTTATTTCTCTTATTTGTATTTGGATATATAAATTGATGTATTATGGATATTTCAATTAATCTGATGCTTTCAGAATAAGCTATCAGGTGAATTTAATCTTTGTCTTATTTGTGATACTTCTAAAAAAATGCCTAGAAATTTAGCTCCATTTTCCTGCCAAAACTCGCCGTATTCGATTTGTGGGTAGATTAATCCACCGTCGTTTTTAACAGTTCCTGTCATCAAACAACGTTATAATTTTTAAAAGCGAAGCTTTCCTATGATTAGGGTCGGTCCGTCCTATGATTAGGCTTTTTTCATTAATTTAGGCATGTTAAACTTATCCTATCAATTTCAATCTTTGCAATTGCATGGTGATTCCTGTAGTAATAAGGTACGATTTAGAAAGTGCAGCAACTCTAAATTTTTACCAGTCCGTACGTCTATTTTATTCATGTTGATTTTTAACGACAAATTTTTATGTGATGAAATTATCCGATTGTTCTGATTTTTGAAATACTGATTCCTAGTACAATAAAGTACAATTTTTTTTAATGAAGCATCTATATTATCAAGTAAAAAATGTAAGTATGCCAATAAAAATTATTCTGTATTTAAGTAGTAATTCAACAAACTTACTTAAAATTTTTGTTTCTAAATTAAAATTTATAATTCTGATTATTCAGTTCTGACACTCTACAAGTGTTAATGTTCGTTTTTCTTACTTGTTCAGAGCTTTGGTTTATGGGTGTTGTCATTCTTGTTAGAATTATCAATGCTAAGGAAAAACACTACATTTTTTGCCCTTTTAAAAACCGAAGATCTTTATAGTGCATGTAAAAAAAAGGATACTTCGGTCAAAGTTTTTAAATTTAAAGGCACTATAAGAGATTCTTAAAATATTTAGTTTGGTACTAAACTTTGCTGTCTTTAAGAGAAAGCTGAAAGTGTCATGTGTGACGTCATAATTTTTTTTTATGGCGTTCTTTCTCACTCCTCCTCTCACCCCTCCTTGATAGACGCATTTTTATGACGTCACACATGACACTTTGAGCTTTCTTGTTTTTAATAGTTACCACCATCAAAAAATATAATATTTAAAGAAAAAAGTTAATTTCAATGCTAAGGGTCATTACTACACTTTTTATGAATTAGACAAAACTTACACTCAGGAAAATATAATCTCTATATGTCATTTGAATTAAACATTGTTTTTTTTCCTGTCATAATGGGGACACGGTTGAAAAATCCATTTGTCATGGCGGTCAGATAGTCGTGAGGTAGAACTGGGTCTCTGAAATAAATATCTCTTTGAACTGGCTGTTAAATTTAATATGTCATTGTATAACTTTCATAATACTCAATTCATCAGTATTAAATTTACTTAACATTCTGTAAAGCTAAATTTTTAGGGAATATATATAAATATATCAATTTACTATCAGTTAATACAAGTAAGTTTATTTTGTCAGAAGTTAAAGATCTCATAAAATTTCTGGTCCGAATCGGTCGTAACTTCTACATGATCATTTAAAATGTCTTGCAGTGGCTTTAAGCTATTTTCCTAACCTCCTTCTTGTTCTCCCTAGAGGCTAGGGGCGAAACAATTTGTTAGTTGTATACTACTAATGATCTACAAGAATATGTGAACTTTAGCAGACCAGCTACTCTAATAGAAGGGTAAGTTCGTTGGTATACCATCCCGTAAAAGCAAGTGAGTATACCTGGAGAACCAGTCGATGATAGGCATCCATCCAGCTGAATCTTCTCCATCTTCTACAACACCATCGGGGGCCTCAATAGATGTTCCTGGAAAACAAAATTTAAATATTACTTGGATCATTTACTCAAATAATGTAAAACTTGTAGCGGGCTATATTAATGATCACCCACTGGATGAACGAGTTGACCAATAAACGACAATTGACGACAATTTTTCCCCTGTCATAATATCCACGTATATTCTACATCCATTCCAAAATATAATAGTATATGATTAAATCTTTAAACACTGCACTGCATTAGGCGACTTTGATTAACTCAAACAAGGCCAAATATTATTCCCTACTCCTTCTCATAAAAAGTCATGTTTTAATCTTTTTTTCAAACTTCTCCAGTTGTCATTTGGACTTGCTGGTAAAAAGTTTCAAAATAATTTGTGACATTGTTTTATATAAGTTTAAGTTTAATATCTTTGATCATATTTGCTGTTATCTAATGTCTCATACCAATATTTTTTTTAGACAAAATGAATTGAAAATGATTGGTAAAATCGAAATATATCTTCATGTCTTGGAATAGGGCATATTTTTTGAAAATAAGTTGAAAAACATACTAACTTAAAATAAAAGACTCTCAATTAACATAATTCTCATTGAGCTAGTTTCAATATATACCCCTTCTGCACACCACTTATAAAAGAAAATAGCGGTTACGATCCTAGAGGCCTCTAGTGGCACTTTATATGTTTTTTTTTTGTTCAAGTCACTACGATACATAGTTATTTTGCGTTAAAGTCTCTACGATACCTAACTATGTTGCGTTTAAGTCTACAAATATTTAATTTTTTTCGATTTTTTTTGTGATTTCTCTTGGGAGGGTGTTGGTATTCTCCCCCCAAATAGGTATAAACCTTAACAGGACCTATGAGAAGCTACCCTGTTAAGGAGAACCCGATCGGTTCAGCGGTTAGCGAGATCCTTCGGTACATACAGACACACAGACAGACACACATCCTGTTACTTTATTATAAGGATGATAAGTAACCTGCAACTAATTCATCAATGGTTAAATCCTGCAGACAGTCCAACATTCTGCAGGAGGGGGAAAAGTGAATAACTCATATGACAAAAAAACTTTAGTTCAGACATTCCTTTTTACATAAGTTCTATGCTGTTTTTCCAAAAATGTATGAGAGGAGGGGGTTGGGTCAATCAATTAACTCCCACCATTTAAAAAAAGTCTAATCCTTTCCTTAAAATCATAATTAGATCATTCCAGACATTTACAAAATCTTAATGGACTAAAACTTGAACATATATCAATCTACATCTTAAGGTTTTGTATTTATTAAGAATCTATTTGCGGATTTTTGTTGAAATTATCTTTATTTACTATTCCTTTGATCATAGTATGTGCTTGTACAGTTGAAATATCTCGCAACTCCTTGGGCTGCCCTGTAATTTATTAATTTTGAAATTTTATTAAAATAAAATATCGCACCAAGAATAAGCTTATGGTATTTTAAAACACATTTAGTAATTATCTGATCCACAAATAAAATGGCAATAAGTCAATTAATAACGTATTATTTATTCAAAAAGTCAGGCAAAACAATGTTAAAAGATGTATTCTTGAGTTTTAAAGCGCCAATTATAGAGTAGCTATTTCAATTTCTTAAAATTAAAAATTCCTGTGGGTTTTAGAAAGTTTGGCATCCTCTCTCAATAATAACATAGTTCCACTCTCAAAGATAGCTCCTAAAATTAAATAAATCGCATCACTGTTAGGTATACTTATCTATTAGTAGATAGGTATACCTAATGATACATAGATTGGACAGGGTAAATAAATTGCAACTGTGTTTAGTAAAAAGGGGATGGATGTCACAGTATTAGGCTTACCTATTCTATTAACGTCATAGTAGAGGGAAAGTGAAAGGGAAGGGAAAAAGAAACCCCTGGATAAGAGATGGGGTATAGGTTTTTTTCCTGACGCCAATAGAATAGGTAGGCCAAAAGCAGTAACATTTATCCCCATTTTGCAAGAGCACTCTAGACAGCCACAAGGACAAACTATCCCATTAACACTTTCCTTTTCAATTTTTCTTTAAACAAATTATCATCAAAATAAGCTTATGGCCGTTATTCCTCAAAGTACCTAATGGATCCTACAGACCCCATAGGGCTAGAATCATTTTTAAAGAAAATTCGTTTGTTTGGGAGAGTTGGTTTATCAACGAGCAGCTTCCAAACGATTCAACTAATTATCTTAATCTACAGAAGGTGTAATTTAGTTTATCATAATTGTGTAATGGTATGTAAATCAATTTATCGACAATTAATCATTATCCTTGGTTAACATTATGATTTTACTCTTTTTTGTCTGTCATCATTGGGTATGTGCATCAATTGTCTTATCCCTCAGGATCCCAGGTTATTGATACATTATGAAGCCCAGGAAAGTTTCATATATGACGTCATAAAAAATGCGTCCAAAAAGAAGGGATGAAAGAAGAAATGGGAAAGGAAATCCCTTAAAAAAGAGATGGATAATAGACGTATTTTTATGACGTCATACATGACACTCGTACATTATTTACCTGAAAATAGGCCATAGGCCTTGGGAGACATTGTAAGAGCATGTGCACTCATGGCTCCGGCGCTCTCTCCAAAAATGGTCACTTTCTACAGTTAAAATACTCTTTGTTAAAAGCGAAGCTTTTCTATAAATAGGGTCGGTCCGTTACGTCCGTGACGGATCGCTCTTTACGGTTATTTAGGCCTTTTAAAATTGTCCTATCTATTTCAAACATTGCATGGTGATTCCTGTAGTAGTGAGGTATGATTTGGAAAGCGTAGCAACTCTTATTTTCGACTTTTATTCATTTATATTCTGATTATTTAGTTATGACACTCTACAAGTGTTAATGTTTGTTTGTCCTACCGTTTCAGAGCTTCGCATTTATGGATGTTGTCAATCTTGTTTAATATAAACTATGTTTAACATTTCAATATTATAAGGCTAAGTAAAATACTTTACCACTGGTATTATATTTTTTGTCTGAAGCATGAAATTTTGATAACTACAATACAGAACCCAGGAATAAGATGTAGCCAACGATCGAAATTAATCTAAAATAATATTTGTGGGGCAGATAAAAAGGTCGTAAATATTACTAAGCATTATTTCAAGGAAATTAATTTACCGCATCGTATTATAGACAGCTTTTCGCGGATATTAAAATGAAAAAAGGGCTAACAAAACTGGTATCAATTTTATGATTTTTATTTCAATATTCGTGGAAAATTGTCTGTGATACGTTTTGAAGCCATAATGAAAAAGGCAATCCTGTTATCATTGATTAGAATTTAATTGTTATTAAAAAAAACATCAAAAAAAGAGTAATTTTCCTGTGGGTCTCCACCAAAGTACTGGATCATTTTCTTTACCCACTTTAGGGCCTGAATTTGATCTCGGAGGCCAAGATTTCCTATATTTCAAAGGATATATAACTTCATCTCTTGTGTTAAAGCAAAAAATAATATTTCAAAGTTCATCTAAATAAATGGATATAAAATACGTGGATATATAGACCGGGACAAATTTGATCTCAATTTATATTGCTAATATGGACCACATTTATTGGTCATTTCGTTCATCCAGTGCAGTGGTTGGGGTGGGGTAAAGGGGATGTATCGTTATTTTAGCCATCTGGAAGTATCACTTTATAAGAGTACATAAAAATCTGTTGCAACATCCAAGTAATTATATATATCCATATTCACATGAAAGTTAATCAAATTAATAAATCCAGGTTTTATTTATGCTTATCCTCTGAAGGTTGTCTTAACTTTTTTTTGCTATCTTAACTAATTTAACCAAAGCACATTTTCTACTGGTTTGTCATGTTCCTCCCAATTTGTACTTTAAAAATCCATTATTTAATCCTTTCCTGGAGCTACGTCATTGCCAAAGTTGAGGAATCCCAGAGCACCCAACCTAAAATGAAAATAAAACATTTATTATTCTTGAGAAGCTGTGTTTCGTACCCTAGGAAAATGGAGATAGAAGTCACAGCTGTTGGCCTACCTATTCTATTGACGTCATTGTTGAGGGAAAGAGAAAGGGAAACCCCCTAGAAAAGAGATGGGGTATCGGGTATATTACCCATATATAGTGTTATATTGGTAATAATAGGCCTGAAAATGCATAAAAATACATTAAAACTGCCTGAGGGCTGACCATATTATCTGTGTCTTATGCCCTGAAGTGCGCAAGATAATTGCTATAAACTGTCAATCAATTTTTAGACTAAAGTCTTATATTGTGTTAATTTATAGAGGGTATAAATAAAGTGAACTAGATGTGAAGCATTTCTATAAGAATCTTGTCTGTACGTTCAAAGAATTTTGAAATTTAGATGTCGCATCTCCAGTACTTTTTCATATATTTATTGAATCAATATGTAATAGTTTTTTTACAGGGAAAACTTGCCTATACTAAGTTTTTTTTTAATTAAACCATTACAATTTTTAAAATCAATAATTTCTTTTCAATTCAATGTTAGCTTTTAAGGTGGACTAAAATTATTACTTATTATGTAGCTATGTATAGAAATTTTAAGTAATTAAAGTGCGAGGTTAAAAACAGAAAAATTTTTTTTTATTATTTTCCCTTTAAAAACTTATACTAATTCATCTAAATTCTATTCTTCCTATATCGTTCCTATAAGCAAACAGTTGCAACCTTAGCATCTAGATGAGAGAGAGCAGTAAAATAGCCCAAACCCATCTTAAAACTTCAATTTTAATATAGCCTAAAACTATTCCTGGACTTCTCTAAAGCTTTTCTAAAATTTTGTGAGGTCTATATAAACAGAAAAGGCCTACTTTATAAATTAGAATATTTTCAAACTGCTGTAGCTTACCCAAATATATGTTAATTTACAGCTGCAGAAGTTCAGCTGCTAAATAAGCTCATTTAAACGCCAAATTGCAGCCTTTTTTACAAAAACGTAAGATTGCTAATTCCTAAAGGAAAGAAAAATATATATAAGAAACAGTAAAACAATGTTAAAACTGTTTGGCGATTTTAAATGTGTCATTTATTTTTTGTACTTTTTCTGAGATTTTCTACATGTAATATCTTTTGTTTTTCCTAACACTTATCACATTATTATTTTGTAGCACAGCTACTGTACACAATTGTTATTGTATAATTGTTTCTTGTCCGTTCACTTTAGTTGCTGCTATTGAAATAATTGTACTTGCTATTTATTGCTATGTTTGAGCAATTCATCTTAAGCAGCCTAATCTTATCCTTGTTTAACATTTAAAAGTAACATGATGATTCCTTGTCTCTCTGTCGTCGTGTAGCTTTCGATCTCGCCAACCCCTTTTCTGTTTAAAAGCGAAGCTTTTCTATAATTAATAATCGATCCGTTCGTACGTCCGTCCGTCAGTCCACCCGTCCGTCTGGAACGGATAGCTTTTTTCATTAATCTAGGCATGTTAGAATTGTCATATCAATTTCAAACTTTGGATGGTGATTCCTGTAGTAGTTAGGTAGGATTTAGAAAGCGTGGCAACTCTATAATCGTTACCAGAATGTCCGTACGTCCATTTTAAACATGTTAATTTTTAACTATTTTATCAACATACTTTTATGTGATAAAATATTCCGATTGGCCTGATTATTGAAATATTGATTCCTAGGACAACAAAGTCGTTGTTACAGGCGAAGCATCAATAATATAATCAATTCCCAATAATGTAAGTATGTTATAATTTATATTCTAATTATCAAGTTCTGGAACTCTACAAGTGTTGATATTCGTTTTTCCAGCCGTTTTAGAGCATACCGATATAAGATCAGTTTTGACAGGTGACAAAAAGAATTGAACTTTCATGAAATAAAATAAGGTCATCCTATTACATAAAGCAGTATATGAAATTTTTTTGTCTGTAACTTAAGATATCGATAACTACTAAACTGATTGGATTCTCCTTTTTTGGGAAGCATCTGCTAGTCATTCTCTAATGTGCCAACTTAAATATCTAAACCATTTTTCATCGATTCTATATGAACTAGGATGACAATATCCATAAAAAGCAAAGCTTTATAACGGTATGACAGACGAACATAACTCTTGTAGAGTGTCAGAATTGAATATGCAAAATATAAATATATAAGTTTTGACAAATTTATTGGTAAATTTGTTGCAAAACTTTTTAAATACATAATAATGTTTAAGGACATTCTGATATTTAAAGGGCTTGATTATAGAGATTCTTCGCTTAAAATATTGTACCATATTGTAATAGTAATCTACTCAAAAATCAGATCAATCGGATGATTATATCACATAAAAAAATGTTAAAAATCAACACGCTTAAAATGGACATACAGACATTCTGGTAACGATTATAGAGTTGCTACGCTTTCTAAATCGTACCTAACTACTACAGAAATCATCATGCAAAGTTTAAAATCGATAGGACAATTCTAACATGCCTGAATTAACGAAAAAAGCTATTCGTTACGGACGGGCGAACCGACCCTAATTATAGAAAAGCTTCGCTTTTATAAAGAAACGAATACGCTCCTAATTGTATCAAATAAATGGCTTTAAAATTTTGGTTTGTGTGTGTGTGTGTGCGTGTGTGAGTCATACGACGCCCACACATTTTGAAGCACAGTGAAACGTCACTGATTCGGGTTCATTTGGACAGTTCTTACTGAATCAGAAGATTCTTGTAATAATAAGGTGTGATATTAGAAAGCGCTATTTGCAACTCTATAATCTTAACCAGAAAATGTATGTCCATTTTTATATTTTATGCACAAATTTTTATATGTTAAAAAAACAGTTATCATTCTATCATTTTTTGAATATCGATATCTAGGAATATAAGACACAATTATATAATTTATAACTGTTTCTCAAGTTATGACACTCTATTAAGGCTAATTTTGTTTGTTTGATTATCTATTTTGTTGAGCTTTCCATGTATTTTGTCATCCTTGTTCAATAAAGCAATGTAAATATTAAGAGATATAAGTTTTCCGGAATTGTAATGTAGGGAGTAGATTTGAAATCTGCATCAAATTTTAAGGATTTTTTATAAAATTCGTTTTTTGTATAATTCTTTATCTAAAAGCGGAAATACAAATTAAGTTAATTAATTTTGGCATCCGTGATTGTTGGATTTAAAAAATCTGCGCTCTGATTGGATGTCGTACATCATTCAACCAATTAGAGCGCAGGTAGTTTAAAATCCACCTATCCTATTGGTCAAAATTAATTAACTTAAAATGTATTTCCGCTTTTAGATAAAGAATTTTACAAAAAACGAATTTTATAAAAAATCCTTAAAATTTGATGCAGATTTCAAATCTACTCCCTACGTTAAAATTTCGGAAAACTTATATCTCTTAGTAAATATGTCATCCATAATTAATATTTTTTTCTAGAGTTAATTTGCACAAGCTTTTTGATGGAAAATTAATTAAATAGAATTGTTGATTTATCCCTACGGCCCTAGAGGCCTCTAGTGGCACTTTAAATGTTTTTTTCATAACAAAAAAATATGTCTAGTGTCTATGTTGCGTTGAAGTCTTTAAAAATATTTTTAAAATTTTAAATTTTTTGTGATTTCTCTTTGGAGGGTGGTGGTACCCTCCCCCAAAATAGTCACAAACCTGTTAAGGAGAACCCGATAAGTTCAACGGTTAGCGAGATCTTTCCGTACAGACAAACAAACAATCAGACATCCTGTTACTTTAATATAAGGATTAGCGAATACACCAACGGGCCTTAAGGTTCACTTGAGGGAAAGGAGATAGTCAACCCTCAACTTTTAATTTTAGTTTTAGAAAAAGAAACTATGAAAAATAGTTGGGGGGGGGGGATTCTCTTAGTAGAAAAATAGCTAAAAACCTTCCACTTAAAGCCAGCTTCACACAGAAAGTCATCCTGTTACTTTTACATAAGGATTATTTGCTACTTATGGATAACTTCATCTAATTTCACATTTCACTGTCCCAAATAACCTGCATCAAAGTACAATGTTTCGCGAACAATCTATGCACTGCAAGCACCAGCTTTAAAAATCGTCCAACATTTAGCATAGATCATCAGTTGGTTGTTGAATTTCAACGGAACAACATAATTCACAAAGTTTTCATAAAAATGAGCAAATTTCAGCCCTATCGTGTCAGCCAAGTCGGGGGGAGACTGTCCCCTTGGAGGAATGAGGAAGAGGTTGGTAGAAATTTTTATTTTAGTAGCGCAGCTACTCTATGATTAACTTTATTTCATTCTCCATTGTAATAAGTAAAAAACGGCAAATTTTTAACAAACTTATGGAAATTACTTAAAAATAAAAATTAAATTTTGTTGTACATATATATTATATACTTAAAAATGTTTGTAAATTACATTCTTATTATACATCATACTACTTTTGTGCATACTAGCTGCTACAACCCCTAGAGGCCTTGAGGGGAGGTACCCTCCACTTAAAAATAGCTACAAACCTGTCCTAGACCTATGAGAAGCTACCACTTTAAAGGGGTAATATCGCGATCTTAAGCTTCAGACACACATCCTATTACTTTTTAATTCTTGATATTCTTTATTTTTCAGGATGAAATTGTTAAACAAGAAAACGCAACAACAAAATCAAATTTTGCTGAGCAAGAAGAAATTGAATCCAAAACAGAATTGAAAATAGAAAATAATAAAATTATTGAAAACTGGCCAAGAAGACGAAAAAGTTTATTGGTAAGTTTTAAATAGAATTATTAAAATTCTTATTTAAACGAAGATTTTTTACACTTAGGGTCGGTTCGTTCGTCCGAAGCAGTTAGCTTTTACCGTTTATTTAGGAATTTTAGATTTGTCTTATAATGCAGGAATAAGGTAAAACCAACAAGCGAAATCTAAAATAATATTTGGGGGGCTAATGGAGAGGTCGTCAATTTTACGATGTGTTGCCCCCCAACGATAGCTGAAAATACGTATAGGTTTCGGGATTTTATTCTGAATTAATCTCATTGTTGGTATAAGCTGGTTTTAATGTACAATTTCGTGTAACTTATTTGGGCTTGCTTTTTTATCAAATAACAAATAATATATATTAGAAAAAAATGTTTTAAATCTAAAAATTTTCATTCTAAATCATCATAATAAAATAATATTTATTTTTATTTTAGATGCCTGAAAACGAAAATGTTATTTTAATACCCGGAAGTCAAATAAAGAAGGGGGATGTTTTTCCAAGACGACCTAAATCTACACTATTTATTCAATAACTATTTATCATTTTTGTTTAATTTTTAAAACAAAATTTTCATTGTTTAATTTGTTATATACTTTGTTTAAATCAAATAAAAAACTAAAGAATTAATAAGAACAAAAACGTTCACAGATGCATAGTTGTAAATATATCATACAAAGTAAAAAGATATCTGTCCGTCTAAAGCTTAAGATCACGCAAACTGAAGAACCGATTGGGCTCTACTCTTCAGGAATATATAGCTACAGACCGTGCGAAAAAAAGACATCTCTCCAAATTTTTTTGTAATCATAAACAAATAACGGGGATGGGGGAATCTCCACTAAAACGAGAGGCGAAGCCCCCTAATCATGAGAAAAAATCCCCCTTCCCCTCTAATTAAAATCGTAACCACTGAACCAATTATGCTACACTTTCCAGAAATATATGTGGTGAAGGGTTATCCCACTCACCATATATGATTTAGTTTACAATATTTTGAAGAGCCTTTTTTTCTCAGGAAGATAGCCTGAACTTTGAACAACAAGAATGACAACATCCATAAAAGCGAAGCTCTGAAACGGTAATACAAACGAACATTAACGCTTGTGTTAGAACTGAATAATCAGAATTATAAATTATAATTTTGAAAAAAAATTTGAATAAATTTTTTAAAAAACTACTCATATATATGCAGGATAATTTTTATAGACATACTGACATCATTAGGACTTGATTATATACATGCTTCGCTGAAACATTGTATTATGTTGTCCTAGGAATTAGTATTCCAAAAATCAGACCAATCGGACTTTCTGGTAACGATTATAGAGTGGCTAACTTGTACCTAACTCCTATAGGAATCATCATGCAAAGTTTGAAATCGATAGGACAATTCTAACATGCCTAAATAACGAAAAGAGCTGTCTGTTACGTACGGACGTATCGGGTATATCTTCAATAGAATAGGTAGGCCAAAAGCAGTGACATCTATCCCCTTTTTGCTAGGGCACTGTATACAGCTATTATTCTTGGTAATGGAGGTTAGTTATCAATTTTAAAAACTTACTGAGTATAGCAGATGTACTTTATAATTTGACCTAATGTTTAGATAACAACACTTATTAGGTTTATTAAATTAAATTCATTCTTGTTAGGTTAGTTAAAAAGGATGTTTTGCATTTTTTATATTTATGTAGATACATATAGACTAAGAAATGAATAGCTTAAAAGATGAAAAAGCATATTTGATAAAATGACACCCACCTGTAGTTGATGGTAACAACGACAACATCTTCTCTGACCAATGGTGTGGGATCATATGTTTGGGAAGAACCAATGACAAAAGCTCCGCCGTGGATCCATAACATAACCGGTTTTAGCTTGCTGTCATTGGATGCCTTGTTGAAGATGTTCAGGTACAAACAGTCCTCATTGCCAGTTACTGGATTACCTTTCTAAAATTATATCAACTGTTAAGAGAGACTTGCATAGTTGCAGGGATATTAAGGGATAAGACAATGGATTATAAATTGTTAACATACCACAATCATGATAAACAAAATTACCCCTACTGTAGAGTAAAGTTATTAGTTGAAAAGTTGAAACACCCAATCAAAATTCAATAAAAGACACCAAAGTTTTAGTCAACGATGACGATAACCCAACCCAAGCAATAAGAGTTGTTTTTATAAAACCACCAATACAATCATCTATATGCACTTCATCGGGAGGGTGGGGACATGGGACTGTAAATTACATTGGTACCTAATTATTTAGAGCAATCTATCTTATTCGTTAACTGAACAATTTTCGGAACTATTGTCAAATTTACTTTGGTTGCTTCCAAACTTTAAAACCGATAATTCTAATATACAGAAGAGGTAATTTTGTTCATCATTATTGGAGACGTATATAAACTTTTCTTCAATTATTTTATCCAACAAGATTCCTGACAGTGACACTTCGAGAAAAGAGCCATACAATTAAAGGGAAGGTTACAATACTAAATCCAAGAATTTAAGCACACTAAACTAAAAACCCTGGTTACCAGGAATACAATAATCGATCAAGGGATTTTAAAAGCAAAGCTTTTCTATGGTTCCACGACAAACGCAGGAGTCCCAAACGTCGGAGTGGACAAATGTAGGAATTTTGGGACAAACGTCCCAAACGTCGGAGAATTTTTTTCTCCAATTTTGAATTTTTTTATACAAACCCCCTTGGTCCCGTTATTTTTATAGTAAGGTTTGGTTAGGTTATAGGCTAGTGGGCCGAGCACTGCGGCTAGGCAGGCTTGGGTGGCGAGCGCTGCGGTCATAACCAATATTTTGTATACAGGGGTATAATTTTTTTTTAAAATTGTTATATTATTAAAATAGCGGACACTCCTGCGTTTTACTTAAGCAATGTCCACTCCGACGTTGGTCCACTTCGATGTTTGTCCCACTCCTCATTTGTCCACTCCAACGTTTAGGATTCCTGCGTTTTAGACTTCTGCGTTTTTTCCACTCCGATGTTTGGAACTCCTACGTTTGTCGGAGGACCTTTTCTATAATTAGGGTCGGTCCGTCCGTCCGGATCGGATAGCCTTTTTCGTTAATTTATGCATGTTAGAATTGTCCTATCGATTTCAAACTTTGCATGATGAATCCTGTAATAGTTAGGTACGATTAAAAAATCGTAGCAACTCTATAATCATTACCAGAATGTCGGTACGTTTATTTTAAACATGTTGTTTTTTACTTTTTTAACAACAAATTTTTATGTGATCTAATTATCCGATTGATCTGATTTTTGTTATATTGATTCCTGGGAAAAAAATACAATATCATAAGCGAAGCAACTCTATAATTAAGTCCTAAAAATATAAGTATGCCCTAAACATTATTCTGTATCAAGCAGTTTTTCAACAAATTTACCTACAATTTTGCTTCGACTCTTATAAATTTACATTCTGCTTATTCAGTTCTGACACTCTAAAAGTGTTAATGTTTGTTTGTCCTTCAATTTCAGAGCTCCGTTTTTATGGATGTTGTCATCCTTTTTTATTTATCAAACACAGTCACTCTTTAGTAACCTAGATTAATTATAAATTGTAATTTAAAAACTTACATTGACAATATCCTTTTGAGGACACATTGGTCCAAAATTAAAGGCTTCAAAGTCTTCATACAAGGAAACTGAAACTGGGGGCTGGAACCTACAAGAGATTTTATTTTATTTCATTATACAGTTGCCAAGTCCCAAGGGGCCTTTAGGAGCATTTGAGATGTCGGGAGGGGAAGTCGACTCCTCTCCCGCATTTCAAATCTTACTTTTAAAAGAAAAGATAAAAAAACAATGTTGGAGGTTATTTTTTTCTAGGGTAGATTTCTCTTTGGGGGATGGTGGTACCCTTTCCAAATATAATTATAAACCTTCCCAGGACCTATGAGAAGTTATATAATAAATGAGAACCATATCGGTACAGCGGTTAGCAAGATCCTTCAGTACAAACAGTCAGGTAGACATCCTGTTGCTTTTATATAAGGATTTAGATCTATAGAAACAAAAACGAAAATGGGCAGGGCAATAAAATGAACCACAATCTAAATTAAATTGTATATTATTCGTTTAAGGTTATTGATTGATATGCACATGAATTATCATTGGGGGAATCTTATGGTTAAATATAGTGTTGGACCGGATACTTTTTTGGCCGGATACCGGATATCCAGCCGATTTCTAATGCTGGATATCCGGCCGGATATCTGGCCAGAGCCAAACATTTCCAGATATCCGGCATTATAAATTGTCCGGATATCCGGTATCCAGATAGTTTCAGTATCCGACCGAATATTTAAAATGGCCGGATATCAGCCCAAACCGGTTATCCAGCCTAACCCTAGTTAAAGATTGTTACCTAAGTTGACCCACAGGTGGTTGAGCATAGGGAATACCCAGGAATTTATGAATTTCCACACCATCCTCAGTAGTCTCTACTTTACCATGGATAGTTCCAAGAAAAGTGTCCACTTCCACTCTGCAGCAATAGTATACAATTAGTCTAAGAAAATTTGAATTGCCTCAAAGGAAACTTTTCTGCCTTACACCTTCTTTAGACCAGTAAAACTAAAGCCTTAAGCTATTTATAGTGGCCTACCATTGGTCAATTAAAATGTATAATGGTCTGCCATTGTTCAATAAAAATGGATACTGGCCTACCATTGGTCAACTAAGATTTATACTTGCCTACCAATGATCAATTAAGATGTATATTGGTCTATTAAAATGTATACTGGCCTGCCATTGGTAATTTAGTCTGTGTATTGGCCAATCATTGGTGATTTGTATTGTATGACGTCATTATTTTATAGGCACTATAAAGTGCTAAGGTCTTTCTATAAATATATTTTTATTGCACGACACTTGGTTTAATTACTTTTCAAATAACTAATTATGATCATAGTATCAAAGTTTAATCTTCATAATTATATACATTCCTGTTTTCAACATCTGGAGAATTATTAGTAGAATTATCATCAAGTATTTGAACAATATTTAGAACAGCATTATCCTCATCTTCATATGTGTTGAGTGTAGTTGTTGTTTCATCTTCAAGTCCTATGGTTAGATCTTCCTCCTTAGCAAAAACATTCATTAAATATTGATCAGTGATCTTAAGGGATGATACATCCCCAATAATGATAAACAAAAATAACCCCTCAAAAGATTAAAATTTTTGGTTGAAATGTTTGGACACTACTAGTCTGGAAACAAACAAAGAAAATCAATAAAACTGCAAAAGTTTTTAAACTAATGAATAAGAAAGAAAACTCTGGGTTACAGTGTGATTTAGAGACTAATGTCCCGTCCCTCCCTGGTTTTGATTGAGAGGTACACCGACAAACGTCCTAATGCGACAAACGTCCTAAACGACAAACCTCCTAAACGACAAACGTCCTAAATGACAAACCTCCTAAACGACAAACGTCCTAAACGACAAACCTCCTAAACGACAAACGTCCTAATGCGACATCTCATAAGTAAAACGTCCTAATTTAAAAAAAAAAAATTATCTTCCAAATTTGATTTAAAAATATTCTAAGATAAGATGCAATATATTTTATTTAAAAAATTAAAGGTCTATTTTTGTAATGCACGGTTGTATTGGGTTCGAAACTATTCCGTTTGATAGCCAACACAGACTTTGGAAAAACTGTCGGACAGATTTTTAAAATTTATCCTATGGTTAAAGTTATTTAAAAAATAAATTTCAGTTAAAAGATATTCCCTTGTGTTTTATTGCCATTTTGAATTTTATATTGATATGTATTCTTTCAATTAGAGGATTTTGTCCTTAAATTTGGAAGATTTTTTTATTTCATAATTTTTGAAAATTTTTAGGACGTTTTACTAAAGAGATGTCGCATTAGGACGTTTGTCGTTTAGAAGGTTTGTCGTTTAGGAGGTTTGTCGCATTAGGACGTTTGTCGCAGTAGGACGTTTGTCGCAGTAGGACGTTTGTTGGTGTACCGATTGAGACAATATAATAGTTACGGAATAAATAAACAAGTAACCAAACGGACAAATAAATTAGCGTTTAAACAGAAAGAAAAACAAATAGTTTCAAAGATAGATAAAAGATAATAAAACTGAAAGATATATGAAAGAACAGACAATTACAGCCAATCAAACTAACAAACAGATAAACAAACAAACATTAAACAAATTAATCATACAAAAAAATCAACAGAAAGCCAGACAGACAAACAGATCAAAAAATAAGCAGACATAACTAGACAGAAGACAGACAGACAGACAGATAGAAAGATGGATAAACTGACAAAACTTTGCAAATAAACATATTAAAAATGACAGACTAAAATAGGACAAAAATGCAGAGACTGACAGACAAACAAAAACACACATACATACATCCTGAACAGACAAACATACCTGTGCAAAGACGAGGGGAACGACAATCTTGAGGCAAAGTAGCGCCGCAAGAATTTTCATTTTCCCTGAAATTTGAATTTAAAAAATTATATTCCTCCTACAATATAAAGATGAGCAAAAATTTAACTGAGCTATTTTTTCTGCCAGTCAAAAATAACTCATGTGACAAAATTTTTTGTTTTTTAGCTTTTTCGTTTTCAATATTAGCATTATTCCTAACAAAACACTGTTATTTTCGACCGTCAAAAACTTTTGTATAAAAAATGACATCAAAAATCAATTACAAAATTTCTAGTTTTGAATATGAAAGGGTAACAAAAATATCATTTTTTGAGCGTTTTGAATATTTGGTAAATAAATTGAAAGACAAATACTTTGGTTTTAAAAAAATCTTTAACAATTTGAGAGAGGGGGGGGGGGGGCATTTGATTATTCACCGTAATCATAAAATCTTTGTAAAAGTTACGTTACTATTGGCTAGTTGTGCTTAGGCTTTTCAATGATTTAACTCTTTTTTTAAAAAATCTTTATATGTTTAAGAGATTTTGATTACGTTAAATCAACAAATGCTCCGCTCCCTAACTAAGTATTATTTTTAAAAATACAGCGTGTTTTTTTGGGAAAAAGTATTGCTCAATTTAAGCCACTTACAATTGACAGCAAATATTAATCAATATATGTATTATTTTCTTCCTTGGCTCGGGGAGTTTTGAAATAGAAAAAAATATTTAAAAACCATCAACAAATTATGCTCAAAAAGCATACTAGTTTGGGAAAATCAATATTCAAACACCAAATTTTAAGGTAAATTTTTTTGACTAAATAACTTTAATAGCAGCTAGCTCCCAAACGGCTGTCAGCACTGTCAGTCACTGTACACTTACACACTAAGCTATAAAAATTGGAAAGAATTTTAATGAATATAATAGATTTGAAATCTGCATAAAATTTAAAGGATTTTTTTTATAAATTCGTTTTTTATATAATTCATTATTTAAAAGCGCAAATCCAATTCAAGTTAATAAATTTTGACCAATAGGATAGGTGGATTGAAAACTACCTGCGCTCTAATTGGTTGAATGATGTACGTCACTTAAGCTTCTCCAATCAGGGCGCAGATTGTTTTCAATCCACCAATTACAGATGTCAAAATTATTTAACTTAATTTGTATTTGCGCTTATAGATAAAGAATTATACAAAAAACGAATTTTATAAAAATTCCTTAAAATTTTATGCAGATTTCAAATCTATTATATTCATTAAAATTCTTTCCAATTTTTATAGCTTATTACACACATCATTGGAACCAGAATTAATTAGAAAAAAAATAAGATATTGATGATTAAAATCTGTCAATGGTAAGTGGGTTAGATTATGCAATAAAAAAACATTAAAAATCACACGGTATAGTGTAAAATGTAGATAAAACTTGTGTTTGTTAAACCCTGTATTTCTCTTTACAATCTTTGGCTTCTCTGTTTCAGTGTCTCCTAAACAAATAGAGATACTTTAGAGACACACTTTTTAAATTAGCCAATAAGAAAACAATGGAGGAACAACCCGGTCATACTATTGGCTAGAAAGTGTACATATTTTAGTAAGAAAGTGCGTTTTTGATTTAATTCGCACAATTGGTTAGATATTAATAGTCGCATTACTTCGTATAATCCTTTTCTAGGTTTAATTATATTATATCATATAACAAGGATGACAACATCCATAAAAGCGACAAACGAACATTAACTCTTGTCAGAAAATAAAAGTCGAAAAAAACTGTTAAAAACTGCTGAAAAAAAGGTTAATGTTTAAGAACATACTTATATTTTTAAGGATTATAGAGATGCTTCGCCTACAGCATTTTACCTTGTTTTCCTATTAATCAGTATTCCAAAAATCAGATCAATCGTATTATAATATTAATATCACATACAAAATTGTTATTAATAAAGTTAACATTGACATGTTTAAAATGAACGTAGGGACATTCTGGTATTGATTATAAAGTTGCTACGCTACCTAAATTGTACCTAACTACTATAGGAATCACCCTGCGAAGTTTGAAATCGATAGGACAGCGACTAAATTAACGAAAATAGCTTTCCAGACTGACGGACCGACCCTAATTATAGAAAAGGTTCGCTTTTTAAAATATCTTCGCTCTTGATATGTGAAGTATATGTAAAAAAATTTAATGAACAGTTGAATTTCTTAGGAACTTTGCTTCTAAAAACACAATTTTATAGCTTTATAACTAAAAATTGACAATCTTAAGATTTCTTGAAAATAGTAGATAATTTCAAGATATTTTAGAGATTTTTCATGGCACACAGACAAACACATATCCAATTGCTTTAGATTGAATTTTTAAGTATTAACCTGAACATATTAGACACAGTACTAACTGAATATTTAAGTATTAACCTGAACATATTAGACACAGTACTAACTAAATATTTAAGTATTAACCTGAACATATTAGAAACAGTACTAACTAAATATTTAAGTATTAACCTGAACATATTAGACACAGTACTAACTAAATATTTAAGTATTAACCTGAACATATTAGAAACAGTACTAACTAAATATTTAAGTATTAATCTGAACATATTAGACACAGTACTAACTAAATATTTAAGTATTAACCTGAACATATTAGACACAGTACTAACTAAATATTTAAGTAGTAACCTGAACATATTAGAAACAGTACTAACTGAATATTTAAGTATTAACCTGAACATATTAGAAACAGTACTAACTAAATATTTAAGTATTAACCTGAACATATTAGACACAGTACTAACTAAATATTTAAGTATTAACCTGAACATATTAGAAACAGTACTAACTGAATATTTAAGTAATAACCTGAAAATATTAGACACAGTACTAACTGAATATTTAAGTATTAACCTGAACATATTAGACACAGTACTAAATAAATATTTAAGTATTAACCTGAACATATTAGAAACAGTACTAACTAAATATTTAAGTATTAACCTGAACATATTAGATACAGTACTAACTGAATATTTAAGTATTAACCTGAACATATTAGACACAGTACTAACTGAATATTTAAGTATTAACCTGAACATATTAGACACAGTACTAACTAAATATTTAAGTATTAACCTGAACATATTAGACACAGTACTAACTAAATATTTAAGTATTAACCTGAACATATTAGAAACAGTACTAACTGAATATTTAAGTATTAACCTGAACATATTAGACACAGTACTAACTGAATATTTAAGTATTAACCTGAACATATTAGACACAGTACTAACTAAATATTTAAGTATTAACCTGAACATATTAGAAACAGTACTAACTGAATATTTAAGTATTAACCTGAACATATTAGATACAGTACTAACTGAATATTTAAGTATTAACCTGAACATATTAGACACAGTACTAACTGAATATTTAAGTATTAACCTGAACATATTAGACACAGTACTAACTGAATATTTAAGTATTAACCTGAACATATTAGAAACAGTACTAACTGAATATTTAAGTATTAACCTGAACATATTAGACACAGTACTAACTGAATATTTAAGTATTAACCTGAACATATTAGACACAGTACTAACTAAATATTTAAGTATTAACCTGAACATATTAGAAACAGTACTAACTGAATATTTAAGTATTAACCTGAACATATTAGATACAGTACTAACTGAATATTTAAGTATTAACCTGAACATATTAGACACAGTACTAACTGAATATTTAAGTATTAACCTGAACATATTAGACACAGTACTAACTGAATATTTAAGTATTAACCTGAACATATTAGAAACAGTACTAACTGAATATTTAAGTATTAACCTGAACATATTAGACACAGTACTAACTGAATATTTAAGTATTAACCTGAACATATTAGACACAGTACTAACTAAATATTTAAGTATTAACCTGAACATATTAGAAACAGTACTAACTGAATATTTAAGTATTAACCTGAACATATTAGACACAGTACTAACTGCTCTGGCAAACATGCCATCTGTACGGCCTTCAGCTTCCCTGAAAATAATAGGGCACTTTCACACAAAGTACTTTGTTGGGCTACTTTTAATAAATTTAAAATAAGGGGGAGGGTTATGAATTGTCTGTTTAGTTATGTTATATTAGGTAACTATATAAGAGTTAGGCCCCTGCACAGGTTTTAGGAATAGTAAAACATCTCTACCCCCTTATCTTATATTTATATAAACAAGGATGACAACATCCATAAAAGCGAAGCTCTGAAACGGTAGGACAAACGGACATTAACACTTGTGTAATGTCAGAACTGAATAATCAGAATGCGAATGTATAAAAGTCAAAGCAAAATTGTAAGTAAATTTGTTGAAAAACTGCTTGATACAGGATAATGATTATGGACATACTTACATTTTTAGGACTTGATTATAGAGTTGCTTCGCTTATAATATTGTAGTTTGTTGTCCCAGGAATCAGTATACCAAAAATCAGACCAATCAAATAATTAGGTCACATACAAATTTGTTGTTAAAAATGTAAAAAAAATCAACATGTTTAAAATGGACGTACGGACATTCTGGTAATGATTATAGAGTTGCTACGCTTTCTAACTCGTACCTAACTATTACAGGAATCACCATGCAAAATTTGAAATCGATAGGACAATTCTAACATGCCTAAATTAACGAAAAAAACTATTTAAAAAAGTAAAAAAATCATCATGTTTAAAATGGACGTACGGACATTTTAGTAATGATTATAGAGTTGCTACGCTTTCTAAATCGTACCTAACTACTAAAGGAATCACCATGCAAAATGCATTGAAATCGATAGGACAATTTTAACATGTCCAAATTAACGAAAAAAGCTATCCGTTACGGACGGACGTACGGACGGACGTACGGACGGACCGACCCTAATTATAGAAAAGCTTGGCTTTTAAAAATAAGGTTAAGGGGGGCCGAGGGGTTGGTTATCATTGCTAAACAAACCACTTTGTGAGAAGGAACAATAAAGTATTTTTGGAAAAGATACTCCAAAAGTCATATTTGCTGTTCTGTCAATCGGATATTCTTTCGTATTTTTTTAGATCTTTGCATAAAATAGCCGTAATATAAGATATTTCTAATTTTCATTTAAATGTTAATAGCTTGTCTTTGTGTTGTATAACATTCCCTATGGGGGTGAATTTCTATAACCCAACTTAACTTACCTGTCATTCCAATGTATTTTTTGCCAGAAAACCATCCTCTCCTTTTCAAGGTATTGACTCATTTTTGGCTCAGAATCAATTATCATGTAATTCTAAACAATTTTTATTTAATTTGTCAATTAGTAGTCAGTTAAAAGAATTGTCAAAAATTTAATATGTAATAAACCAGCTTAGTACAAATCAAAAGCTAAAACTAATTGATAATGATGTATTGTTGATTAATAAAATTGTAAATTTTTCTGCCAATTATTTTACAATTGCATGTTGAGGGGTAAAAGTCGCTCAAAAATCAGCATGTGACGTCATAAAAATAAGGGATTATTCATCTCTTTGTAATTGTTAATTAAGATTAAAAACAATAACAAGCCAAAATAATAAAAATTTAATGTACACATCTTCACATATATCTCGAGGTTATTCTCATAATGGATGTAGAATACGTGGATATTATGACAGAAGAACTTTTGTCGTCAATTTAGTTTGCTCATATAGTCCTCAGATATTAGTTCTTACATTCCTCCATGGTCTTGTATGGGAATGGGGTAATGTCAAAAGATTGGGGAGGATGGAGGGTATCGTTATTTTATCAAGATATTTTATATCCATTACTAAATATGATTGTAAAAGAGTCTGCTATTATAAAACAAGGATGACAACATCCATAAAAGCTAAGCTCTGAAACGATATGACAGACGAACATTAACTCTCGTAGAGTGTCAGAACTGAATATACAAAATATAAATGTATAAGTTTTGATAAAAATAAACGTAAATTTGTTACAAAACTTCTTAAATACAGAAGACTGTTTAAGGACATACTTACATTTTTAGGACATGATTATAGAATTGCTTCGCTAATTGTATTATTGTACCTTATTGTAATAGGAATCAGTACTCCAAAAATCAGACCAATCGGATATTTCAATCGCATAAAAATTAGTTATTAAAAAGTTATAAAGCAACATGCTTAAAATGAACGTTGGACTTTCTGGTAACGATTTAGAGTACCTAACTCCTATAGGAATCATCATGCACAGTTTGAAATCGATACGACAATTCTAACATGCCAAAATTAATGAAAATAGCTATCCGTTACGTACGGACTGACTCTAATTATAGAAAAGTTTCGCTTTTAAAAAAGGATAGTAAATACAACCACTTTCTTTGACGCAATGTTAAGATAAAGAATCTAATATGTAACAAATTAGATAACTAGCTTTTTAAAGTACAACAAAATAAAAAACAAGACAATTTGTTTATCTAATAAAGCGAAGCATATATTAGACTTACTTATAGAAGAAATATTTTTAATTAGATCTTTAATCGAGGCTAGGATCAAAGAATCAAAAGAATTAAAAATGAAGAAAAGAAATGGGAAATAGTTGGTCAAAAAGTAAAATGAAAGTAAACTATTTCTGGACCATTAAACAAAAAAAATAGGAGGGTATCTGTATATGGATGTTGAATATACGTAGATATTATGATGGGAAATTAGGTTGCTGACATGAAACTCGTTTATTGGTCAGTTCTTTTATCGAGAAGAAGCGGAGAGATGGAGTAATGGGGGTGGAAGGGGGGAATTTTTATTTTAGCCCGCTGCATGTTTCACTTTATTAGAGAACATGAAAATCTGGTGCAAGATCCAAGTAATAACATATCCATCATTTGTATTTATTCACCTTTTGTTCTCCATAAGGTATCCACTGAGTTGTATTGTCACTGCCAGTGCCTGCAGGAGTGGGATGTCCAAACTTGGCAAAATTTGTCCAATACTTTACCATCTGGTTCTTTATCTCTTTGTCCTTTTCTCTCATTTCAACTAGATTTGGATTGTCCTTAATTGCATTTAATTGAAAAAAAATATAAAAAATAGCTTAAAGCTTGCCAATTATGTATTCAATTTTAGTCCTGTAAATTCAGCTTTATAAATCAGCATGATATCCGGTATCTGGATAGTTTCAATATCCGGTATCCGACCGGATATTGAAATGGCCGGATATACGTTAAAACCGGATATACGGCCCAACACTTCTACAAACCTACTCAAGTAAAATCAATGAAACCCAATTTAATGACATTTAGGTTAATTTTTCCTTAGAATAGTTATTTTATTCAAAGCTTTTGTTACTATAATCAATTAATAATAAAGTAAATAATATCCTTTAAAAAAAAATTAGAAAATCAGACCATATACATCAAATATATGGGGATATATTTGAAAAATTTTAAAATAGCCAAAAACCTGCTACAAAGCAGTTTGACCTCCTTGGATGTTTAATAGTCGATTATGCTTCTTAATGAAGGTAATGTTGTCAAAAAGTTAAAGCCTTCTATCTTTTGTATGAGCCGAGAAAATAACATTTCCTCCATTCTTCTTCTAACAGACGAACGGACGGACATTTTGAATTATAGAGTAGCTTCACTACGAAAAACTTTTATATTTGCAATTCTTCAGCAAATTTTATTACTAACGGATTTTAAAAAAATATTCTATGGTAGGTAATTGTATGAGAATTTAGAATTAAACATTAGATTAAGTTGTTAGAGTTACTGAAGGACAATACCTAATTGTTCAATCAAATCAAAAATGTAAAAGAGATCATCAGCATGTACAGGCCTCAGGGAATTGTGTGACAGAGAATAGCTGACAGGAAAGGTAAAGTGGTAGTTAAATACAGGTACATATTGGGATGACAATTCAGCAAGCTTTTGATCTGGAGCCAAAAAAGTTACATCAGTAAACAAATTTGAATAATCTTCCAAAGTATCATTGCCTCTGTAATACTTTTTCATTATGCTAACTTTAATCTTCTCATCATCTGTTGTTTCAGAAAAATCAAAGCTACTCTTTAATGAAAGTTCCACATCATGTGCAGCTTCAAATGTTTCTTTCTCTTGGCCAGGAGGAAGCTGAAGGGCACCTTCAAATTTTAATGTCCCAGTTATGATAGGAACTCTTGCAAAATTTCCATTTCTAATTGCTGTAAGAAAATCTATAGGAAGAACAGGATCAACTGAGAATGAGTCAACAATAGGTTGAAATGGTTTGCCATTTACTACTTCATCAGTTATCATGAATATTTGTTCCAGGGTAAGATCTTGCAAACAACTCAACATCTCATTGTCATAGTTGGTGCTTGAACAGTTAAAGTGTGCTGCTGCTCTTTCAGCTGCTCTGTGAGTTTTTGTAATTTCAGCATCAAAATTGTTCCATAACATGGATCCACTCTCAATTATAACTCCTAAGAGAAAAGAAAAGATTAAATGTCTTGGATTTCATAAGAATAGGAAATGCTCCCGGCCTATCTAGTAAGTGTATAAAATTTAGTGTACCTGTGATCAGGCCAGCAGCTTTGGGGGACATTGTAATAGCATTGCAACTCATAGCGCCAGCACTTTCGCCAAATATAGTAATCTTATTTGGGTCTCCACCAAAGTGATGAATCATCATCTTTACCCACTGTAAAGCTTGAATCTGGTCTCTGATACCAAGATTGCCAGGAGCTACATCATTACCAAAGTTTAGGAATCCTAATGCTCCTAGCCTGTAGTTGATTGTAACAACCACAACATCTTCATTGACAAGGGAAGCTGGGTCATAAAGAGGAGCTGAGCCTGACTCTAATCCACCTCCATGAATAAAAAACATCACTGGCTGTAAATCAGTGCTGTTGTTCTCCTTTGAAAACACATTCAGGTAAAGACAGTCTTCATTTCCCTCCACAGCTCCATCCTCCTTAATGAGTATATCTTTTCTTTCACCTGGTGCATCAAGTTAAACATTTATCTTTTAGATGAATGAAATTAAAAAAGATAGGACAACTTTACAGTTTCATACAACATAAAACTTTCACTCAATTTAGATTTTTGGACTTTATAACCTTTTTATGATTCTTTTAATTAAAGCAATTTTAAGTTAAGATAATAGAGCCCTACATGGTGTAAACAATCAAAGATTTTAAAGATGTTTTTATTAGAAAATGAAGATTTTGGATAGATGTGCTCCACAAACCTTACCTGGAATATATCAATTTGAGGACAGGAACTACCAAAAGTGAAAGCTTCAAAGTTTTCATAAGACTCAACAGGTACGGGTGGCTTGAATCTCAAATCTCCAACGGGAGGCTTTGAATAGGGAATTCCCATAAAAGTTTTCATCTCAAAGCCAATGTCAGTTTGGACAGTTTTTCCATGAATTAAACCAAGGCTTGTTTTAACTGTTATATTTCCAACTTCTTCATATCTGGTGGTGTTTAAATTATTAGGGAAAAGACCATAAATTTCTTCAGCTGATGGAATCCTAGGTTCTTCCTAAAATAAAAGCAAATAAAGATGCATCGGTTTAGACATCACAGCATGAGAATGAAAATTTTACTGAAGAGTACAGCCATTTTCTTAGATCTTTAGTTTCAGACAGAAACAACTTATTACTTTATATTAGAGGACTAGCGAATTCGCCTCTAGCATTTAGGAGTTCAATTTTGTAAAGGGTAGCAATCTAATAAAAGAAAAATAGACTGAAACCAACCCAAGACATAATTTCAAAAATAGAGTAGGCTGAATCCTCCACCAACATATTTCATATGTGAAGCTTCCATAAAATGGAGAACTAAATCAGTTCAGTACTTATTTATATAACAATTTTCCACCCTTAACCTCAAGGGGAGGGCCGAATAAGTAAAAAATAGCCTAAAACCACTTTAAGACTTTTTAAAGTCAAACAGTATTTTCTAAGATCTTTAGCTTCAGACCAAGAACTCGTACTTCCTTATATTTTAGGAAATATCAAAGACTGCTAACCTTTCCAGCAACAAGAGTTATGACGTTCTGAAGGACAAATAAGGCCAACAGAATTTTCATTTTGTCTGCAAGGAATAGAAAAATATTACTTTTGACAGAATTTGCAAAATTCAAAGTAAAAATATTTTCATTAACAGAAATTAACAGGCAAGAAATAGCTTAAAACAGTTGATAATAGTCTTTCTTTGGTAGGCGAATTTTGATTTCTGAATTATGTACAAAAATTAACATTTAAGAAACAATATTATGGGGGAGTTAATTTTTGGATTTTGTAGTTTTTTCTCAAGATTTGGATTTGAAAAATGACATAAAGAAGGATTAAACTTGAATATTGAGCATTTTATATCAGTTATAGACCTAGATTTTTGTCTGGATTTGATTGTTTTCCTCTTCAATAGCCCCTAAAAATAAAAATTTTTGATCACAGAAAGAAGATGTGTATAATGTTTATGTACTTTTAAAAGCTAAATGATAAACATTCTTTAAGTTGAGCAGAATCAAATTCTCTTAATCCTTTGATCTGTGATGAAACTTAAAGGGAGTGTGAACGTAAAAATTTCTCATCTGATTATCAAATCTTAACCCTTACAGCTCGGGCCCCAATTCCCACCTTAATAGATCGGGGGGGGGGGGGGGGGGGGCTCCAAGAGCCCCCCCCCTCTATCTCGGCTCCTGTTACAGATAAAGACGTAAATTTTTTTTCTGGTGGTTCATGTGTAATTTTAGAGAAAATTACTTTTTCTAGTCATAGCAGCCAGGCCGCTCCTTAGCCGCTTTTTAGCGGCAAGCAGCTAAATTTTAAAACAGCTGTAGAGCGGCCAATTTTGCAGCTAGGATGACCAAATTTTAGGACAAACTTTTATTTTTCATAACAAAAAAATTACTTTTTCTGATCATCGCCAAAAAACGGCAAATAACGGAAACCGCCATTTTCGGCGGTTACGGCGGTAAAACGGCGGTTGGCGGCGCTGATTAATATTTTTATCTGTTTGATGTTGCTCAAGGATTTACCAAAAAAATTTATAGGACTCTAGCTGTAATAGAAGCCACGATATTCATGATATATGTCTGTAGTAAAAGCCGGACAAAAATCGGTCATAAAGTCGGTCAGGGAGCGGTCAAACGGTCATAACACATTTTTTCTCAGAAGGTCATTGATATCTAAGTATTCACCAAAATAATTTTAGGTTTCTCCTTATACACAAAAGTCATAATGTAGAAATTAAGATTTTTTTAGAATTTTTTTCTAATTTTGGTGCTACCCAATCGACTTTGACCGGACACCACGACCGACACAGACCAGATATCCTAATAAAATCAACTCTTGCCGACGTATAATTACTAAACTTAAAAAGTCATGAAGTCACAGCACTCCATCTTACCTACAAAAAAAATGAGATTGAAATAACTAGAGGGGGGGGCTCTTGGAGCCCCCCCCCCCCGATCTGTAAGGGTTAACATTTACTAAGCACATTTCACTACACTGATCAACCAAAAATGTCCTATTTACAAAAATATCCAGAAATAATGCCTTGATTTTATGGTATTTTGAGAGGGAAAAAGGAAAAAACAGGGAAAATCTGAACGTTTTTGTTTCTTATAATGTTTGTAGGGATATTTAACTTGTCATATATAGTTGAAACAATTTACTTACTGTTAAGGATTTATGTTATGCTATAAAATTGCCAATTCGTTTTTTTATAACGTAGTAATTAGGTAATAAAGACATATTTTAAATTCGTATTATTGACAAAAAAAATACCTTACTGTCTAGAAAGGGTTGAATCTCATAGGTTATATAAAATAATAATATCCTTTTTTATTGTGTTGAACAATAAATAACCCACTTTGGAGAATTAGTTTACACTTTAATCAGACTGTTTATAAAGAAATATTGCGTCTTTATTATTTACAAATTTGTAATTAAAGGTGGGCGAGAGATGGGCCATTTAAAGTTAATTGGATACTAATAAAAAACCTGTTTCTGGCTTTGTTATTGTATTTGGTTTTCAATAAAAAAATATTGCTTATTTTATCAATTTCTAAGTAACTATACATTGGATTAAAGCAAGGATTATGTTAAAAGTCAGCTTAACTGTTAGGAAAAATCTAGAACTATGTGAAAAAGTTTAATTTTAGCTATAATGGGAGAAAAAAGCAATTTAATGCACATTTTATATAATACGGAAAATATCTTCCTTTCCCCGTACCTTATAAAAATCGTCGGAAAAAGCCGTTTTTTAAGCAAACAAAAGCGCGTTTTGCTCTATCTGTGAGATATTATGAATGAGATAATGTTAATATTTGATATTAACCCATTAGTGCCGAACCTGGTTTTAAAACCCGGTGCCAGAAAATGTAAAAAAAAACGGTTTCCGGCTTCATAATTGCATCATTCTCAGTATGAATCCCCCCTCTACTACCCTGGCTTTCATTTCCCCCTGGAGCAGGCAGTTTTGCTTACTTCCGTTTGCCGGTATAGATCAACAAAGTTTGAAAATCATGACAATTCAAAATACCCCATCTAACTTTTTTGTTTTTATAGTAAAGTCGCTGATTTTTTTCGTTAAATCTAAAGTTTATTGACAAGTACATCTATTTGTGAATTCGTTTTATTTAAATTATTATTTTTTATATGATTTTTTTATCGTTTTTTTACGCCCTATATAGGCCCGGTTCGGCATTTCCATTTTGAGTCTGAAATTTTTATTACCCGGTTTCACTAATAGATCTTTTTTGACAACAACAACAAAACAGGGTTTTTTTACCCAAAATCGCCGGCTAAACACGAAATTTGAAATAAATCGCTTCTTATTATACTTGTAGCTCTTTAGATTACATGAGGTTGTGTAGTTTTCAATTACGGATCGTATCAAAGTTCTAAAAAGTGTTCATCTCACTTTTGGCGTTCAAAAATTACATTTTTCGATTTTTGGTCAAAATAACCGGGTTTATACAGGTCAACCGGGTTTTAAAACTGGGGGAAAGCACCAAAAACGGGTGTTAATGCCTGGTTGGTATTTATGGCCAAGCCGAACCGGGTTTTTTTGCAACTTTCCTGTGCATGCCACTAGAGCAAAACAAAAAAATACGAATTCCGTTTTGACCATTATAAAGCTTCCCTGAAACTTACAGCTCGATCGGCCCATAAAATTGGCGCTCAGCACTAATGGGTTAAGATGAGAAAAATTTACGTTCACAGTCCCTTTAAAAAAATTGCGTTGCTACAAAAGACTTATTTACGTAAGATCTTTATTACTTTTAGGTCTTTAGTTGAATTAGGTCTGTTGTAGCTATGCAAATAAAATAGCTTGATCTCAAATAGGATATCCACTTTTAGCTACTTTTTTATATTTAATTGTACAATACTTAAATTTGGTACACCGACAAACATCCTGATGGGACAAACGTTATAGACATTAATGTTCTTCATTATATTGAACTTAAACACAAATATACCTGAAAAGTCTAAGAACATATGAGTAGGCATGATAGAAAATACTTGCTTCTTCTATTTTTGATTCTCTAAATGAAATTGTATATTACAAAATATTTGTGTTAGATCAATTCCAATGTGTTAATGCTATTAATACTACTATTTGCCAGAAGTTAGAAAGTTTGTTTAAAGAAAATCTACTACCTCCAACTTTATATATATCTAATAATATTTAACTACCTACCAACTATATTCATGAAGTTAATTATTTAACCCTTACAGATCGGGCCCCAATTTCTACCTTAATAGATCGGGGGGGGGGGGGGGGGGGTAGGGGGCTCTTTGAGCTCCCCCCTCTATCTCGGCTCCTGGTACAGATAAAGACGTAAAATTTTTTTCTGATGGTTCATGTGTATTTTTAGAGAAAATTACTTTTTCTAGTCATAGCAGTCAGACCGCTCCTTAGCCGCTTTTTGGCGGCCAGCCGCTAAATTTTAAAACAGCTGTAGAGCGGCCAATTTTGCAGCTAGGATGACCAAATTTTAGGACGAACTTTTATTTTTCATAACAAAAAAATTACTTTTTCTGATCATCGCCGAAAAACGGCAAATAATGGAAACCGCCATTTTCGGCGGTTACGGTGGTAAAACGGCGGTTGGCGGCGCAAATTAATATTTTCATCTGTTTATTATTGCTTTGAGCCCCCCCCCCCGATCTGTAAGGGTTAAGAGTATCTATACTCTTATTATCATCCTTTATGTCTAACCTATTTACCTTTCATTCCAATGAACTTTGTTCCAGAAAACCATTCTTTCCTCTTCAATGTTTTTAAGCATTACAGCTCCATCACTTTCTATGTCAGGATGTTTGCCAAGGATCATCGTATTCTAGAAATAAATATTTTATTAACTATAATACAAAGTAGAATGATGTCTGTCCGTCCGCCTGAAGCTCAAGATCTCGGTAACCACTGAACCGATTGGATTCTACTCTTCAGGGTATATACCTTCTGGTCCTGTGGTGGTTTAAGACTATTTTCTTTGGGGATGGGACACCCCCAAACCCCCCAAAAACCAAAAATCCCCCCCCCATTTTTTTTTCTTGAGATTTCCTTGGTCCTTTTTTTTGTAGAAGATTTCCTTGGACCTTTTTTTTGCAGACGATTTCCCTGGTCCTTTTTCGAATTTCACCTTAATTTTTTTTGATTGCCTGTTGGGGCAAAGCCCCTAGAGGCTAGGGGCGAAGCCGCTAGTAAAATCTATAGAGCAAAGTTTGGTAAATCTAAATATTTTTTTTAATGAATTAAAATACCTTTTCAATAGAATAGGGCAACCATTGAGTAATGTTGTCTGCAAGAAGTGGGGAAGGGTGTCCATATTTGGCAAAGTTAGTCCAGTACTTGGTCATTATGTCTTTCAGTTCCTGTTCTTCATCATTCAATTCCATAAAGTCAAACAGGTAAAACAATTCATCTGCATGAACTGGTTTCAATTTGCTCCATTGTTCCTGAGATATTGTTCCATTCTCTCTTCCCATTGTATAAAAAGAAAGGAAAGAGCTTGATCCTGGGTACACAAACCTGAAATTGTAAACAGGCACATACTGGGAAGCAAGCTCAGCTAACTTTTGATCTGCAGACAGTACATAAGCATCAGTCAACATATTTGTCCAATCTTGTAGTACTTCAGAAAGATTGTAGTTGTCTCCCAGGTAATATTTGCCAATGATCCTAGCATCAAGTTTTTCTTCTTCAGTAACTTCATCACCACCTTTTAAACCCAAAAAGTCTATATTGGCTACTTTCCAGGTTTCTTCAAAATTATCCTCAGGAAAAACTACTCCTCCATCGTTGAGAACTGTTCCAGTCATGATTGGGATTTTACTAAAATGTCCATTTTTCATGGCAGTCAGAAAGTCAATAGGTAAAACTGGATCTGTTGAGTATGAGTCAATGTTTGGATAAAATTCAGACCCAGCTGTCAGGTCCAAAATTTCCTGTAAGGGCAGGTTTTGCAGGCATTCCAGCATTTCTGTATCAAAACTAGAACTTGAGCAGTTTACATTGTCAGCAATTATTTGTGCAGCCAAATTAGGGGTTACATCTTGATTGCTATAAAGTATTGTGCCACTCTCATAGATTGCACCTAAAAGATTTATTGAATTAAAATAGTTTATATTCAATTTGATAAGTTAAACAGCTATGACTAAACTTTTAAAACTATTTGGAAAATTATGTATATCATCAGGAATAAGGTATAACCAACAAGCGAATTAATTATTTAAGCCTATTTCACCATAGTTGCTTAAAACTTGTTTTTTTGAAGATGCAATTGTTAGTACTAAAACATTCATATTATGGTAATTGCTATATTATTACATGGATATTGCACCAGATTTTTTGTACTCTAATAAAATTATATTCGCAGCTTCCTAAAATGATACCCCTCATCTGCATCCTATATACCATCCACTCCACTCCTACTGAATGAACAAACTGACCAATATGAGTACCATATAAGAAAGATAAAATTTTCATATAAAATAACCATATCAATAATATTTGACTATATACATAAATGTAGATGATATTCATTCAATTCATTTATTATTGTTGTTCTTTTTATGTTTGAACACCCAAAAATAATATATCTTATCTACTCTAAAAAAACAAACAAAATTGACTATTTTCTACTGTCAATATATCCACATATACAATATCCATTATAGTGAATAAGGACGTCCAATGGGAAGTGGGAGAGGGGGAAGGTACAGGGTTGATAATCCCCCTCCCTCCCCTACGGCACCCAAAATTTGAAGTTTGCATGTTTATCCTCCCCCCCCAAAAAAAAAGCTTGGACGTCCTTGCTTATATGATATAAATATTACCCCCCCACCCAAAAAAAAAATTTGAATTTTGAATTCCCCCCCCCCCCCAAATAAAAAAGCTTGGACGCTCTTGATGGTGAACTATGATCTGTCAAGTTTTGATTGGTTAATGAAGCGAAGCTTTTATATTTGGATATGTTCTAGATACACAATCTCTACATCAGACAATAGGGAAAAAGTTAAAGGACAATCAGGCTATAATAATGATTAGAAAGTGTACAGATTTTGATACAAAAGGACAGTTATTTCTTAAAAATATCAATTAGTGTAAATATTAACATTTTTTAGGATAAAGCTTTACTTGTATATATATATATCATGTAAATATTTCTTCCCTCGTATAATATGGGGCAGAGGACATAACTTTTTCCTTGTTTGTATTAATGAAACGAATCCTATATATGTATAAATAAACAAAAAGGCTTTAAGTTTGGCAAATTAAAAGGCCAGATTGTCCATCTAGATCTACTATGTCTATACATATTATAACTAGATTTTTTCATTTTTAAAGGTGTGTCCAAATGAAAAAAATGAAATTAAAATTTTTTTTTTACTTTTTTCCTGAAACCAATGTTTTCTGTTTATTTTTAAGCAGATTTCAAATAAGAGCATCACGATTGAAGTCCATTGAAAAATTAAACCTCTAATTATTTTCCCACTGGGCGCATTTAGCATTGTAAGATGCAAAATTAGGAAAGAAAACAACAAAGGTCGCAACAAAAGGAGCACAACAAAAAGAGTGGGATAATTTCATAGTTAACCCTTACAGATCGGGGGGGGGGGGGTCATATTGACCCCCCCCTCTAGTTTTTTCAATGTCATTTTTTTTGTAGGTAAGATAGAGATTTGTGACATCATGACTTTTTAAGTTTAGTAATTATACGTCGGCAAGAGTTGTTCTTATAAGAATATCTGGTCTGTGTCGGTCGTGGCGTCCGGTCAAAGTTGGTTAGGTGGCACCAAATTTAGAAAAAATTCTAAATAAATCTTAATTTCTACATTATGACTTTTGTGTATGAGGTAGAAACCTAATTTATTTTTAGATATCAATGGGACTTCTGAGAAAAGTGGTGTTATGACCGTTTGACCGCTCCCTGACCGACTTTATGACCGATTTTTGTCCGGCTTTTACTACAGACATAGATCATAAATATCGTGGATTCTATTACAGCTAGAGGCCTAAAATTTTTTTTGGTAAATCCTTGAGCAACAATAAACAGATAAAAATATTAATTGGCGCCGCCAACCGCGTTTCTGTTATTTGCCGTTTTTCGGCGATGATCAGAAAAAGTATTTTTTTTGTTATGAAAAATAAAAGTTCGTCCTAAAATTTGGTCATCCTAGCTGCAAAATTGGCCGCTCTACAGCTGTTTTAATATTTAGCGGCTAAGGAGCGGTCTGACCGCTATAACACATGAACAACAAAAATACACATGAACCACCAGAAAAAATTTTATGTCTCTAACTGTAACAGGAGCCGAGATAGAGGGGGGGGTCAATATGACCCCCCCCCCCCCCCCCCCGATCTATTAAGGTGGGAATAAGGGCCCGATCTGTAAGGGTTAATAGGTTAGAATTTTGATCATGGTGATGTCAACATAATATCTTCTTGAAAAAGATTTTCCTGCTTGTGGACAGTCCTTTTTTAATTTTACAAACTATTGTCTGCAAACTTAGGATTTTTTTTTACAAATAAAGCACAATATCTAGTAAATGCCGCAATTTCCCTTGATTTCTCGCTGGTGAAATACAAATTTTGCCCCCCAACGACAGCTGAAAAAGGCAATTTAATAAAGGTTGCATTATTTTGCCCCCCAAATCAATTTTCGAATTGATTTCCTTGTTGGTTATACCTTATTCCTGACTACTTGCGTTCGAAATTGTTGAGAATCTTCACATAGGTCACGTTATGGTTTTGGGCGATTTTTTTATGTTATTATTAAGGTTTTGGCTATTTTTCTACTTTCCTTACTCCTTCGAATATATATGTAGGTCCTAGATGCTCGGAGCGTAGTCTCTAGTAACTTCAAAACTCAGCTGGATGTCTAAACATTTTCCTAAACAGACAATCCTTTTTATTAGAATTTTATTTTATTTGCATACAAGTGGTTTATGCGCAGCTGAGGTGCAGCTGCCGAGCCTTGGAAACTAACATGTATCACTTGATGAATAGCTATAATAACTATAAATTCATAAACATTAAAACAGATTTTTTCTTTTGTAATTTAATTCTTTCATTTTAAGTATACATTCTTGTAAGGAGAGAAAGTCACACAAAAAATAGCCACGTGACGTCATAAAAATGAGGGAGATGAGAGGAAAAGTGGGAAATAAAACCACCCGAAAAGAAATAGATAATCCCTCATTTTTATGACGCCACGTGGCTGATTTTTGAGTGACATTCTCCTCCTACTTCATGATTCTCTTTATTTAATTTAATAGGTCATATTAATAATAAGAATTAAAAGAAATTACTATAATACTTTTTTCATACAAGTTTGAATGATGTATATTGTAGTAATACAGGGATCTAAAGGGATAAGACAATAGCCGATAAATGGATGTACATCCTCAATAAGGTGATTTAGGGGAACACCATATTCTTTTCAAAATATCAAATAAAAAAGAAGGACATATTTTCCATGAAAATTGTGGAACGATCGCGTCACAGCCAATCACGAGATCTTCTAGGACATACATACAGACAGAGAGACATACTGCTACATTACTAGTACGTAAATTTGTTAAAATGTCAACCAAAAAACGAATTTCTTTATATCCTTTGTTTGCTGCGCTACTTATGGACACAAGTAAATTGTCACTTTCTCTTACCTTTAACAAGGAGGACAACATCCATAAAAGCGAAGCTCTCCTGAAACAGTATGATAGACGAACAATAACTCTTGTAGAGTAACAGAACTGAATATAGAAAACATAAATATATAAGTTTTAACAACATTATACCCAAATTTGTTGCAAAACTTCTTAAATACAGAATTGTGGGCTTGATTATAGATATGCTTCGCTTAAAATATTGTACCTTATTGTAATAGGGACCAGTATTCCAAAAATCATATCAATCGGATAATTATATCACATAAAAAATTGTTATTAAAAAAGTTAAAAATTATCTTTAAAATGGACATTCTGGTAACTATTATAATGTTGCTACGTTTTCTAAATTGTACCTAACTGGTACAGGAATCATCATGCAAAGTTTGAAATCGATAGGATAATTCCAACATGCCTAGATTAACGAAAAAAACTATCCATTACGTACGGACGGACGTACGGATCAACCCTAATTATAGGAAAGCTTTGCTTTTAAAAACTTTGAATAGAATTTTTAAAAAAGGTAAAATGCGTAAAATTAATGGCTTTTTTTATTCAAAGTCGAATAGGTTTTTCAATAACAATACAAAACACAATATTCATACATATTAGGGTTGGGCCGGATATTTTTTTGGCTGGATACTGGATATCCTGCTGATTTATGATGCAAGATATCCGGTATCTGACCGGATATCTGGTCATGGTTCGATATCCGGCATTATCAATCAGCCAGATATCCGGTATACGGATAGTTTCAATATCCGGTATCCGGCTGGATATTGAAAATGGATGAATATCCGGCCAAATGGGATATCCGGTCCAACCTTAATACATATATATTAAGTTTTATATAAGAGGTTTTCTTACAACGAAATATAAATTTTATACAGGTATTCATTCAGATATTACAAACTAGCGGCTACGCCCCTAGAGACCTCTAGTGGCACTGTAAATGTTTTTTTTTCTATGTTGCTTTCAAGAAGAAAAAGTATTCGATTTTTTTGTGATTTATCTTAGGAGGGTGGTGGTACCCTACCGTAAAACAGTTATAAACATTCCCGAACCTATGAGAAGTTACCCTGTTATAGAGAACCAGATCGGTTCAGCGGTTAGCGAGATCCTTCGGTACAAACACACCGACAAACAGACATCCTGTTACTTTATCATAAGGATTGTTCGATCTAAATGTCAAGACCCTACCTCCGTTACTACCCAAACACCCGGGTTATAGGGTGAAGTAACACCCAACAGACAACTAACCCTTTGATTGCACGACCTTTGACTGTGCATGATGCGGTGTTGAGCCGAGATCAACTCCCCAAAATCCAAATTATCAAATTTTTATTAAAGATAGAGGTCTCATGACTTTGAACGCAATATGGTTCAATATTTTTGCATCAGCTGGATAGACAGACAGACAAACTGAGTTGAAGAGAAACCTCTAAAAAGTTAAGTATTACATAAAACTACTACGTATATTGACGTAAATTTTGGTTTGGCTGTTTAATTAATTTAATATAAAAAAATCATTTTCCAGGAAGATTTCTCTTCGGAGAAAGGAGGTACCAACCCCCGATAAATCTTCTCTGGGCCTATAAAAAACTATTAATGATAACCATATTGGTCCACTGGTTAGCGAGATCCTTTGGTACAAACACACAGACTTACAGATACAAAAACAGACAGACATCTTAATTCCTAATTAATAATTGCTTCGCTACATAATTTCGCTTACAATTTAGAACAGTTAGACTTTAATGTAGCATTTGATATGAAGTAAATGTCTTTATCATTTAATTTTCTGCTAAATCATTTACTTACCAATTAATGGATATATAATATATATATCATTACTTCGATCTTAAACAAGAGATTCATCTAATAAAAATACACCCCATATACCCCCTTTACCCCATCACCTCCCCTCCTAGCCCGTGCCTTCGGCATCTCATTGCTAAAAAAACTGGTTTTAATCTTATAATAGTACATTTCATATCCGCGGAAAGCTGTTTATAATACGATAATAAATATTTTTTTTAGGGGAGAAAGATCTAGTGTGATGTACTACGAAGCAGGCGAAGGAGATTCTTTTGAAAACAGGAAACTTTCAATGCATTAGTATTCGCAGCGTCGCCACTCTATAATTATGATTTTCTAAGTGTCATAAAACAAATAAAAGTAAAGAAAAGTGCCAAATATTTTCTTTTAAGAATTAAAAGATAAGATAAAAGAGATAAGTGAAGGGTTGCACACGTTTAAAAAATATTCCATTAGGTTAGGTTAAGTTTATTTTGCAAAGGTTTACTCAAATTATATTAGAGTATTAACACAACACACACAAAAATAAATGGTGTATTGAAAAATCTAGGAACGGTCAATGGATAATTCAGTCTTTAAAGGTAAGAATAAAATTTATAATTGGAAAAATTTTATAATGATTATTAAGTTGTTACGGTTTTTTAAATTATACCCTAATATTATAGGAATCA